>NC_056728.1:1972459802-1972759802 GCF_019279795.1 Protopterus annectens
TCTACCTTCTTCAGAACTAAAAAGAACCTTGAACAGCTTCTAGATTCTAACTCATCAGAAGGAGCGGTTGGATAACTCTTTTGTTTAGCAACTTTAACACTTCTGTTGCTGTGGATTCTAACCAATCAGGTGGCTTATCAGGAATCTTCAAGCTTATCTCTTAGGAAGATGAAAAGGGTATAGTATAGCCACTGGTGATTATCCCTAGCACCCATGAAAAAAGAAGTTATGTACTTACCATAACATTTAATGTTTGTAGTCCATCTCGCCCTTCATTCTTACACTTGGGACCGGAACCGAACCTTGTTTCCGACTCTGCCATACTGTAGCTGTAAAACATCTGGTTGGCTCATGGCTAGGAGGCATCCCATCATGCATCACTACCATTCCCTAGATTTTGTTTGCTGCAAAGAGAAAACTACAGAGACAAAGAACAAACCAAATTGAAAGGACTAACAAAAAGGCAGTAGGCACTCTACCCCCAGGTCCTCAAGATGGACTACAAACATCAAACATTATGGTAAGTACATAACTTCTTTATGTTCTGTAGTCCTATCTTGCCTTCATTCTTACACTTGGGACAGCATCCCTAGCACCTTCATCTTGGGCCGCTCATTGGAAAATGCTCCTGAGTACTGTGGAACCAAAGGAAGACCTGTTCCTAGAAGCCATGCCCAATTTATAGTGAGTAATGAATGTGTGATGTGAAGCCCATGTTGCTGCAGCATAAAAGTTGTCTATTGGGATTCTAGCCTGAAAAGCTACTGAGGTAGACACAGACCTAGCAGAATGAGCTTTCACCTTGAAAGGAAGATCTTTACCACAGGAGGAATAGATAAATTAAATGCAACTGGAAATCCAGTGAGATAGTGTGACTTTAGAAACTGGAAGGCCCCTCCTAGAGTCTGAAAAGGAGACAAACAACTGATCTGACCTTCTAAAACCTTTAGTCCTTTTTAGATAAAAACACAATTGTCTATGCACATCCAGTTGGTGGAATTTGTACTCTGCCTTGTTAGAAAACTTAGGGAAGAACACAGGCAATTCAATAGACTGATTAATATTGGCTGGAGAAAAAACCTTAGGAATAAAGGAAGGATTTGTCCTCAAAGAGACCCTATCTTTATGAAATACCAAATAAGGGGGCTTAATGGAAAGAGCTTGAAGTTCAGAGACCCTTCTTGCAGAAGTGATAGCCACTAAAATTAGAAGTTATGTACCTACCATAACGTTCCATGTTAGTTGTCTTCTTCTCACCTTCTTTCTTGCTGGATGGGTTCGGAGCCGAACCTCGGCTCCGACTCGGCCACTACTAAAGCTCGAGAGCTAGTTCCACCGGCTCGAGGCTCCCCTATATCCCACAATGCTAGGTGGTAGCTACTCAGATCTCGTTTGATAGCTAGACCAAGCAACAAAGGGCAGCTCTAAAACCTGCAGAAATAATCCACCTCTAAACCTGAGGGTAAGGTATCCTAAACCTAACAAAGGGAAATAGAGGTGGACAAGCTGTGGGAAAACAAAGATGAGAAGATCACCAGAAAAACAATCCTCTAGGTCTATCCAGGCTTGGGGGAAGGAGGGTGGGACGCAAGAAAGAAGGCAAAACGAAGACAACTAACATGGAACGTTATGGTAGGTACATAACTTCTAAATGCTAAGTTGACTATCTCGCCTTCATTCTTGCTGGATGGGACCGCGTCCCTAGCACCTTGTCCCGTGTGGCCTATCGGAACAGACTCTTGAGAACAGTGGAACCAAAGTTGGCTCGACCTCTAGAGGCTAAGTCCAACTTGTAATGAGAAATGAAGGTATGGGGAGAGGCCCAAGTAGCTGCAGAACAAATCGAATCAATAGGCAGTCTATCTTGAAAGGCTATAGATGTGGCTAAAGCTCTAGTTGAATGAGCTCTGGGTTTGGATGGCAACTGTTGATGTCTGATCTCATAAACAAAGGTAATCAATGAAGTAAGCCATCTAGAGAAAGACATTTTAGTAACTGGAAGGCCCATTCTACTTTCTGCATAGGAAATAAACAGTTGATCGAACTTCCTGAACTATTTGGTCCTGTCTAAATAGTACCTAAGTTGGCGATGAACGTCCAAGCAGTGTAATTTTTGGTCTGATCTGTTTGAACACTGGAAGATCAATGGTTTGATTCAAATTTGCTGGTGAAGCTACCTTAGGCAAAAAGGAAGGGTTAGTACGTAAGGATACCCTATCCTTATGAAACAATAAATAAGGGGGTCGACTACACAGAGCATGGAGTTCAGAGACCCTTCTAGCTGAAGTAATAGCTACCAGGAAAAGTGTTTTCCAAGATAGTAACTTCATTGAGCAAGAAGCCATGAGCTCAAAGGGGGAGAATTAAAGACGCTAGAACCAAGTTCAGATCCCATTGAGGAGGAGGATCCTTGATAGGTGGTTTGAGGAGAGGAACTCCCTTTAGAAAGGCTTTACAGAGCTTGTGAGCCATAATGGAAGACTCTGAGACATCTACATGAAAGTTAGATATAGCCGCCAACTGAACTTTGATGGTAGACGGAGACGAACCTGAGTGGAAAAGTTCGGCTAGAAAATCCAGGATAGATTGAATGGAGGCAGTGAAAGGATCTATATTCTTTGACTCTGCCCAACAGGAAAAACGTTTCCATTTGCTATTATAAATCTTCCGAGTGGAAGATTTATGAGAAGCTATCAAAATATCTCGAACTGAGTGAGATATTAAAGGAAGCCTGGCTAAAGTTGGAACTGGAGTAACCACGCTGTGAGGTGGAGAGAGGGAAGGGAGTGGTGCAACTGACCCGACTGATGGGTCAAGAGGTCTGGAACTGGGTCCAGATGCCAAGGTTGCTCCAACAGATAACGGTGAAGAAATGGGAACCAAACCTGTCGAGGCCAGTAAGGGGCAATGAGGATCATGGAAGCTTTCAGAGCGATGGCTTTCTGAATTAGTTGAGATATCAGTGGGAAGGGTGGAAAGGCATATAGAAGTCCCTGGGGCCAATCGTGGACTAGAGCGTCTCTGCTGGGGTGGCCTGGTTGGGGAAAGAGGGTGAAGAAATCGTCACACTTGCTGTTTTGGGGAGTAGCAAAAAGGTCGCAACAAGGCCGGCCCCACTTTTGAAAAACTTCCTCCAACCCTGAATTCTTCAGAGACCACTCGTGAGGCATGAGAATAGCCCTGCTCAACTTGTCCGCAATCACATTGGACTTCCCGGGAATATGCGTTGCTAACAGAAATCGCTGAGAAGAAATCGCCCATTGCCACAGTCTGAGTGCCTCTCGACATAAGGGGTAAGATCTGGTTCTGCTTTGTTTGTTGATGTACCACACTACAGACATGTTGTCTGTCTGAATTGCTATAGTTCCCTTAGGAAGAGAGTCTTGTAGGGCTTGCAACGCTAGAAGCACTGCTCTCATCTCTAGGGCATTTATGTGCAAGTGGCACTCGAAAGGCTGCCACATGCCCTGGACTGTTCTGCCCTGGTAATGCCCCCCCACCTGATCAGGGAGGTGTCCATTGTCAATGTAGCAACTGGAGGAGAGGGAACGAAAGGTCTTCCTAGGTAGAGCTGAGGGGATGTGATCCACCAAGAGAGATGATTCCTGCATGATTGAGTTATCGCAATAGAGTGGGACATTGGAAGTTGTTGGAATGACCATTGTGTGAAAAGCATCCATTGTAAGATTCTCATGTGGAAGCGGGCTAAAGGGAGGAGAGGGATAGCCACCGCCATTATTCCTTAGACCTTCAGGACCAGTCTGACTTTGACCTTGTTGCTCTGCAAGACAAGAGAGACCTGTCTGTGTATGTCTGCTACCCTTTGCTCTGTGAGTCTGGCTGACATGTTGGCTGTGTCTAGATTTGCGCCTATGAAGGTAATAACACGACAAGGCGACAAGACAGACTTTTCGTAATTTATGGAAATGCCTAGTGTTTGACATGTGCGTAAGGTGTAGTCTCTGGCAAGAAGGAGAAGATGCTTGGTGGGGGCTGTTAGGAGCCAGTTGTCTAAGTATGGAAACACCTGGAATCCTTGCCGTCTCAGATGAGAGGAGACCACCGCCATGCATTTGGTAAACACTCGGGGGGCTGTAGTGAGACCAAAGGGCAGGGCCCTGAACTGGAAATGACTGGTTCCCAGCCTGAAGTGGAGAAATCTCCTGGAGCGTCGGTTCATTCTGATGTGATAGTACGCATCCTGGAGATCTATAGAGCACATCCAGTTGTCCCGCCCCAAAAGGGGCAGAATGGACTGCAGTGTGACCATCCGAAATTTCATTTTCTTGACAAACTTGTTCAAGTTGCTGAGATCCAAGATGGGTCTCCAGTCCCCTGTTTCTTTGGCACCAAAAAGAATTTGGAGTAGATTCCGGATCCTTGTTGGTCTGCTGGAACTGGTTGAATAGCTCTTTTTGAAAGCAGCTTTGAAATTTCTAGCGCTGCGTGTTCCCTTTGATTGGGTGGAATGTCTGGAAGGGAACTTTTGAATCGTCTTGGGATATGAATGAACGGAATCTTGTAGCCCTCAGATATGATGGACTGTACCCACTTGTCTTGGGTAAGGGAAAGCCAGGCTTCTGGGTACAGCGATAATCTTCCCCCGACTGCCTCCGAAGGTGGACAGCCGGGCAGCCCCTCAGGGGTGCTGAAAGGGTTTGTCAGAGAAAGTTTCTCTGCTACCCTGGTTCTGCGGGCCCCCTCTGCCTCTAGGATGGCATCTATTATTATTGTTCCCCCCTCTGCCTCTAGAGGGGAACTGACTCTGTGCATCAGGCAAGACTCCCTGTGGTTGTTTGCGGAACCACATCTTTCCCCCCTTCTGACCTTTGGGGTAAGGTCTAGAAGGAGTAGAAAAACGGACTCCCATGGCAGAGAGAGTCTTGCCTTCAACCTCGCACCTAGACAGGGTTTCCTTCACTTGAGGACCAAAGAGGGATGATCCATCAAAGGGGGAGTTAGTGAAGGACACCTTGAAAGGGTCCGCAAAGTTACATAGCCGCATCCAGGCGTGCCGACGTAAGGCCACGCCTGTACCTGCAGCTCTACTCTCTCCATCCGCCACGTATAAAAGGAGGCGCATGGAGGAGTTAACTATTGAGTTGAGGGTCGCCAGCTGAGAGTTCATCCTATCCTGAAAACCCACAGCTGATGGATCCTTTAACATTTCACTCGCTTCCTTGAGCAAATCGCTCTGGAGACGAGTGAAATGACACAGGTAATTCAGCGAGCGCATAGAAAAGGTCGCTGACGAGAACATCCGCTTACCGTACCTGTCCATGGTCCTAGACTCCTTGTTAGGAGGATGGACAGGTACTGAAGGATCAGCTAGCTCCTTCTTGGTGGCCGCAGCCACCACCATAGCATCAACAGAGATGCCTTTGGCTAAGAATTCTTTATCCTTAGGGGCAGTGATGAATTTTGACGGTCTCCTGGGGGTGGGTTCCACTGAGTCAGGAGCTGTCCAAGTCTTCCTTGCCACCACTTCCATGAGGGGGCAAAGGGAGGGGACACCCAGGAGGTGAAAGGGCGAGAGCCAAACACCTCAAGATACACTGATTCATCCTCTGATGGGTTAAGGGCTGGCCAATTCCCCCCTCTGTTTCAAGATTTCGAGGATGTCCGCAAAGGAGACATCTTCAGAGGGGGAACGAGGGGAACCCTCAGAATCCTCTAAATCAGTGTCAGAGGTGACAGACTCAGGGGAGTCAATGTGCTACCTCTTGCACTGCCTCTTCCTAGGGGGCTCTCCTACAGGGTCAGGAGAGGCCTCGGAAGAGGAGGAAATACCCACTGGGGATACTTGAGGGGCTGGCTCTCTACGATCCGGGATGAGGGGGTGAGAAGAAATCACCGCAGGCACCGTGGAGGGAGGGGCAGATGGAGCCGACTGTGGGGTTGAACCAGGTTCTAACACGCTCCTCATGACCTCGAAGGCACCCCTGTCAGGCAGGGCCAGAGGTCTCCGCTCCGAAAAGCTGAAAACCTCCCCCGGCACCGACAGTGATGGCTCCGAGGTCGATGTTGGAGCCGAACTCACCAGCGCCGAAGCACCAAGAGGGAGAGTGGGGTCGGACAAGGGTCCGATGCCACTCGCCCCCTCGGAGCTGACAAGGGAAGTCCAGCACCAAGATTCCTCCAAAGAAGAAATCGGAGCAGACGACGGCGCCGAAGACAAAGGAATCGGTGCCGACGCACCCACAGTCTCGGGTCCGACCAGCCCCGGCTCCGAACTCAAAAGAGTCAGAGGAGGAACATTCTGAGTGACGGGAATAGCCATCGACTGTTGAGTCGGGCTATGAAGCATTTGGGCCAGTGCCTCGGACTTGAGAAGTCGACTCACCGCCCTCTGTAGGTCATGGTCTGAAAGTCTCGACGACCTAGAGGAATGATATCTTTGGCTCCGTTCAGACAACATTGGCGATGCTGGAGCCAAATGAACGGAGCCGATAGATGGTGATCTGGACCACTTCCTGGAAGTCGGTTCCGATAACCTAATCGGAGCCGACTCACCGGTGTCTACCTCGGCTGCGGCCGGAGCCGAGGAAACAGTAGGAACATGTGTTCGAGAATCATCGGCTCCAGCCAGAGCCGATGTCCGAACAGGCTTCGAAGCCCCAGAAGACGACTCAGATACTGGAGCCGGCGGTCTGGAAGGCTTGGAGGGTTTCCCCGAAGATTGAGTTGGGGGACCCTCAGGCTTCAATAAGCCCCTTAAAATGAGCTTATTTTTCCGCTCCTGCAGGACTCTAGGGCTGAAACCATGGCAAACAGCACATGAGTCCTGCAGGTGCAAAGGTCCCAGGCAGTAGACACAAGAAGTGTGACTGTCTGTCAGAGACATTTTCTGACAGCACGAGTCACACTTCTTAAAGCCTGAGACCTTAGATTCTTTAGACATGGTTCTAAAGACAGGAATCACTCACACAAACACACCAGTTTAAAAAAAGGAAAAAGTTTCCACACAAACACTCACTCCAAATACTAGGAGGGGTGGGAAAGGGGTCTAAGGCCTAAGGGGGATTTTGAGGAAAAAGTTAAGGATTAAAGGGAAAGATTCGAAAGAAAGGGACTGGAATCGAACTATCTAAGTAAGGGATACTAGAAAAACAAATTTAAAGGGGTCTAAGTTGACTGAAAGTCTAAGAAAATTCACTAACCTGCAGAGCCGGTTGGAACAAAGCACCTCGTCAGCTAAGCGGCAAACGAGATCTGAGTAGTTACCGCCTAGCATTGTGGGATATAGGGGAGCCTTGAGCCGGTGGAACTAGCTCTCGAGCTTTAGTAGTGGCCAAGTCGGAGCCGAGGTTCGGCTCCGAACCCATCCAGCAAGAATGAAGGCGAGATAGACAACTTAACATATATAGTTTTCCAAGTTAAAAACTTGAGGTCACATGTTGCTGAAGGTGTGAAGATTGGGGAAAGATGGGTGAAGGCTGCCAGCCTAGTCAAATAGAATTTGATACATAATTCTATAAATTGTATATATAAATGTAAAATACAGGCATGTGTTCTTAAATGAAAGAACTACTGTAAAATGTGAACTTCAAGATTGTTACAACATTGCCATCTGCTGTAATGAAAACCAAGCCAAGCATTTCAAAGTTACAGTTATTTAAATGGTGGTGCCGAAGCAGCTAGCTGAACACATCTTTCTATTGTCTTAACTTAAGGAATGACTGCTGGAGTGTACATGTGAAAGTCTTTTATTATTGTAGTTTCCTGAGCAGGTGTTAGCTTGCTAAATAATGAAGTTTGTTGGCCTGGAAACTCTAGACTAAGTGTCAAAATGATGTAATGTGTATACTGGGAAAACCTAAGTGTCAAAATGATGCAATTTGGGAGGGCCTTAGCAGAGCTGCTTGTTAGTGAGTTTAAAAACTATTGTTGAGATAGAGACTTAAGCATTTTGTCTTGGACCATCAACCCCAGCTCTGTTTATGCTCTATATATGCATGTAAGTAGGATTGTAGCACTGTGTTTTCTCTTAAGAATAGCTAAATATTAGAAAGTTAGATTGTGTTTTTCTTTGACATCAGACCTGTCCTACTGTATTGTTTTAAGTTTCTGTGTGATCTCTGAACTCTTAGATATCTCTGTGGTGTAGTAGTATTGTCTTGTGTTTTAATTATTTATTATTAAATATTTTAAAAACATTTACATGTGGCTGTTTTGTGTAGAGATAAGTAGGCTCTAGAGTACATTGCATATTTAAAGAGTTTATTGTAATAAACCACTCTAATAAGCCTTAGACTGAATAGTCACATTACTAATTGGATATTAATATTGCACAGTAATAATTGGACACCCTTTTAAGGGCCTTTGTGTAGCTGATAATTATTAAGCTGGTGTGGCTGTAATTACTACCATATAGTCTTGGTAAAGGGACACAGCTAGAGAATCTGTGTCAGCCTTTCCCAGGAGTGTCTGTGAAGTTGTATAAATATTTATCTCAAAGTGTGGGTGTGTGTCAGCTACCTGGGCAGTGCCATGAAACACTAATTGGAGAGAGAGGGTACTGGAGGTGAGCTTGCCAGCTAGGCTGAGATCTGGACCCTATAGCTGTGCCAGTGGGAAGTCTTACTGGGGACCTGGGGAGGAAGGGAGCAACCAGCCCCAGACTGACTGTGATCTCTGTGTGCACTTAAGGGAAATTGTACTTTGCTGTGTGTATTTGTTATCCTTTCCTCTTCTATGAGATGACCTCCCTGGTGTTAGTGGTGAGGATTGAGGCTCCTTGATTGCTGGGCCAGGGCACGGTCATCACAGAAGGTTCGAAAGGACTTGACGTAAGTTTATGGAGAACAAAGTTCAAATCCCATGGAGCCGCGGGATCCATAACTGGGGGTCTTAGCAAAGTCGTCTTTTGTGGAAGGCTCTACAAAGCCTATGAGCCATAAGATTAGGTCTGTTAGCAACATGAAAGGTGGAAATGGCTGCCAACTAGACTATGATAGTTGCCGCTGCTGAACTTTGGTTGAATAACTGTGAAAGAAAGTCTAAAATGGCTGAAATGGGAGCTGTGTAAGGATCAACGTTTCTCTCACGGGCCCAAAAGGAGAATCTCTTCCATTTACTGGTATAAATTTTTCTGGTAGAAGGTTTGGGAGAAGATGACAGGATGTGTACAACCTCGGGAGAAAAGTCATGAAGCCTGACTAGGGATGGAATTGGAGCAGCCAAGCTGTCAAGTTGAGGGTGTGGAGAGAAGGATGGAATGCCCCTGACATGTGTGTCAGTAAATTTGGCACTGGATCCAGAGTCCATGGTTCGTTCTTTAGATGAGGTCTGAGGAAGAGAAACCAAATCCGTTGAGGTCATTAAGGAGCAATTAAGATCATTCTGCTTCCTGAGGATATTGCTTTCTGAATTACCTTCGATATGAGGGGGAAGGGAGGGAAAGCATAGAGAAGTCCCGAGGGTCAATCATGAACGAATGCATTTCTTGGTGCTTCCCCTTCTGGGGGAATCAGGGTAAAGTAGCTGCTGCATTTGGCATTGAGAGGGGTGGCAAAGAGATCGGAGCAAGGCTGACCCCATTTGCGAAAAATTTGTTCCGCAACCTATGTGTTCAGAGACCACTTGTGAGGCATCAGAATAGCCCTGCTGAGCCTGTCGGCTGTGACGTTGGATTTCCCCAGGATATGCATTGCTACCAGAAAGTGCTGGGAAGACAACGCCCACTCCCATTCTCGAAGGGCTTCTCTGCAGAGGGGGTAAGATTTGGTTCCTCCTTGTTTGTTTATGTACCATACCACCGACATGTTGTCCGAGTGGATTGCAATTGTCCCTAGTGGGAGAAAGCTGTGAAGTACTTGCAATGCTAGAAGCACTGCTCTCATCTCCAAAATGCTGATATGCAAATGAGCCTCGGGATCTTGCCATGTGCCTTGAACTGTTCTCCCTAGTTAATGCCCCCCCGCCCTATCTGGAAGGCATCCGTGATCACAGTGGCAACTAGAGGTGAGGAACAAATGGTCTGCCTGTGTTTAGATTGCTGGTCTGAGTCCACCAATGAAGATCCTGTTTGCACAAATTTGTTATCAGGATGGGGTGAGACAGAGGAAGGTACTGCAGTGACTACTGGGCAAAAGGTAACCACTGCAGGACCCTCATGTGCAGTCTTGCTAATGGAACTAGTGATATTGTGGAAGCCATGGTTCCTAAAAGCTTGAGCACCACCTTTGCTTTGACTTTTCTTAGAGGAAGTAAGCTCAAGACTTGTTCCCTTAGACACTGAATTCTTTCGACGGTAAGGTAAGCCCTCACTGAGACAGGGTTTATTTCGGCACCAATAAAATTCACATGCTGAGAGGGCGACAATGCAGATTTTTGCCAATTTATTGTAATTCCTAACTGCAGGCAAGATGAAATTATAGCATCCAGGGCCTGTAACAGTAGATGCCTGGTTGTGGCAATCAGGAGCCAGTCATCCAGATATGGAAACACTTGGAATCCCTGACATCTCAAGTGAGCCGTAACCACTGCCATACATTTGGTGAACACTCTGGGAACTGTGGTGAGACCAAAGGGGAGGGCGCAGAACTGATAAAGACTGGCTCCCAGCCAGAAGCGTAAGTGACTCCTCGATGCTCTGTCCATTTTGATGTGGTAGTAAGCATCTTGGTGGTCTATGGAGCACATCCAAATGTCTTTCCCTAACAACAGGAGCATCAACTGTAAGGTGACCATTTGGAACTTGGACTTCTGAGATCCAAAATGGGTCTCATGTCCCCTGTTCTTTTTGGCACCAAAAAGAATCTGGAGTAAGTCCCTAATCCTACTTTGTCTGCAGGGATGGGTATGATGACTCTCTTCACAAGCAACTTTTGGATTTCTAAAGGTGCTGAACCCCTGTGACTGGGTGGCACATCTGGGATTCATCTGGTCTGAAGGGGTGGAGAAGAGAAAGGAATATGGTAACCTCTGGTAATTATCTTTAATACCCACTTGTCTTGAGTGATGTCATACCAGGCTCCTGGGTATAAAGAAATATGACCCCCGACTGGCTCCAGAGATGCACAGTCAGGCCTCCTGTCAGGAGCGCTGATAGGGATGACCACGAAAGGAATCACGGTCTCCCTGGTTCTGTGGGCCTCCTCTACCTCTAGGGCAATGTCTACCATTATTTCCTCCTCTTCTGCCTCTGGAGAAGGAATCATCTTGTGTGTCCTGAAAAAACCTCTGCGATTTTTTGAACCACATTTTGCTGCCCTTCTGCCCTTTGGTCTAGGGTCTAGAAGGGATGGAAAAATGGACTCCCACGGCAGACAGGGTTTTTCCTTCCTGCTCACACCTGGTGAGTGTGTCCTTTACCTTGGTTCCAAACAATGAGGATCCGTCAAAGGGGGCGTTGGTAATCGTAGACTTAAAGGCCTCTGCAAAGTTACACAAATGCATCCAGGAGTGTCTTCTGAGAGAGACTCCTGAACCCGCTGCCCTACTTGCTCCATCCACTGCATACAAAATCTGCCTCATGGAGGAGTTCACAATAGAATTAAGGGTAGACATCTGTGCGTTGACCTTCTGAGATACCGCATCAGATACGTTATTCTGTAGAGTATGTCCCAGCTCTTTTAGGAGATGTCTCTGGAGCCTTGTGAAATGGGACAGGTAGTTCAGTGATCGAAGTGTAAAAGCCGCTGAAGAAAAGACACACTTCCCATACCTATCCATCAGTTGAGACTCCTTCTTTGGTGGATGGACAGTGGAGGAAGTTTTGGCAAGTTCTTTTTTGGTGGCTGCTGCCACCACCATGGCATCTACTGGAATGCCCTTAGTAAGAAAGTCCTTGTCCTGGGGTGCTGACAAAAATTTATTTGGTCTTCTAGGAACCAGTTCCACAGAATCGGGAGATTCCCGCACCTTCAACTCACTAAATCCAGTAGCTCATCAGAAGGAGACACCCAAGAGGCGGAGGGTTGAGACCCGAAAGCCTTTAGGTACACTGACTCCTCATCAGAAGGGGATATGGTGGGCCAGCTGCCTCTCTGTTTCAGGATCTCAAGGATATATGCGAATGAGATATCATCAGAGGACGACTTGGGGGACATTTCTGACTCCTCAAGGTCAGTGTCTAATGTAATAGACTCATCAGTGGAGTTAACATGTTTCCTCTTACAAGTTTTCTTCCTAGGTGGTTCCTCAGACAGGTATTCTGAGGAGACCTTGAAAGACTGGGGACCACTCATGGAGGTATCCTGAGCCTGTGGGTCTCTGCTGTGTTGGGAGAGAGAGGGAGCTGAGACTGAAGTCGGTGCCTTAGGGGGAAGAGCGTTGGTACCTCTTGATGGAGCTGAAGACCTGGACAGCACACTCCTCATCACCTCGAAGGCCGATCCTCCCGGCTCCGAGGATGTCCTCCACTCCAAAGATGCAGAGGCAACCCTTGGTACCGAGGAGATGGGCTCCGAGGCAGATGTGGGGTCCAAGCTCACCCAGGCCAAAGCACCGAGAGGTAGGTTCGGAACCGAGGAAGTTCGATTCCAAGCATCCCTCTCAGGCCCGACTGGACAGCTGAGGACCCTAGACCCTATGGACAACATCGAAAGGATCAGAGTGGATATCAGAACTGACAGACCAATTGAGGTAGCTGGAACTGACCTAACCACAACTGGAGGCATTGACATCTCTGGTGCCGAAGACTCAGTGAAGCTCGGAGGAGGAACATCGATCGGGTGTGGAGGCACATTAGGCTCCAGAGCCAACTGGGATGGAGCTGAAAGCAAATTTGCTAGCGCCAAAGTCTGAAGCAGTCTATGCACCACTCTCTCGACGTCCTCATCAGAAAGGCTCCTAGAGGACCTGGAAGACAGAGTGGGGGAATCTAGATCGCTGGAGAATAGGCGACCTAAGAGTCGGGGAAATTGGTCGGAGTTCAAATGACCGGCTCCGAAATGTAGTGTCAGTTATCGGTTCCAAAGTTCCTGGAGCCAAGACTGATGGATCCACTAGGCTAACCTCTGTCAGCACCAAAATCAATAAAGCCGACGTGGGTGTAGCCAACTTAGTAATTTTGTCTGGTGGCTCTGACGAAACAGTATGGGTGGGAGACCACCTTTTAGTAGTTTTTGTTCTTTCTTGGAGGAGGAAGGAGATTTAGAGCTAGATGATGAAGATGCCATTTTCTCCTCAAAGGAATGTTTTAGTAGTCCTTTCAATATAAGTTTGTTCTTCCTCTCCTGAAGAACACGAGGACTGAAAGCATGACAAAATAGGCAAGACTCTTGGAGGTGAATCGCCCCCAAACAGTAAACACACAAATTGTGCCCATCAGTCAAGGACATCTTCTGGGCACATTTAGTACACTTTTTGAAGCCCGAAGGCTTATGATCCTTAAATTCTTTAGACAAAATGCAAAACCACTATCCACAAATACAAACACAACTATTAAACAGACAAAGACAAACGGAGGACTAGATCCTCTAATTTAAACGGGCCTAGCCCTACGAGGGGGAGAAGAAATAAACTGAGGACTAGGTCCTCTAATTTAAATGGGCCTAGCCCAGGGAGAGACAGAAAACAGAACCGAGGACTAGGTCCTCTAATTTAAATGGACCTAGCCCAATGGAAGACAAACAACAGAATGAGGACTAGGTCCTCTAACATAAACGGGCCTAATCCAAGGAGGAAAGAAAAAGAAAAAAACAGCAGCACAGGAGATAGCGATTGCAGGGATACAAAAAGGGACAATGGAAGAATGGCCAAACAACGTACAAGAAGTACACAGAGAAAAACAAGCAGCAAATAGTCTGAACAGACATGGACTGGAATAAAATACTAAGCTACCAAAACAAAATTATTTTATCCAGTAATGACAAGTCAATAAATATTGAAAAATATCACTTAGCCACGGCCAAGAAAAATCACGTCTGAGCTGATCTAGTAGCAAATGAGATCTGGGGAATGGTAGTGATGCATGATGGGATACCTCCTAGCCACGAGCCAACCAGAAGTGTTTGAGCTACAGTATGGCCAAGTCTCGGCTCCGGTCCCAAGTGTAAGAATGAAGGGGAGATAGGACTACAGAACATAGGATGTTAGTGTTTGCCAAGCTAGATGGTGTAAGCTTAAGCTTCTCCTAACTGCCACCAGAGTGCAGCAGTCAGGCAACTGATCAGGGATGCTGGTAGGGCTTTTCAATGAAGACAAGGAAACCTTGATTCTTTGGTACGTTTCTGCCGCTCTGGCAGTGTCTGATTGAATTTCCTCCTCCTCTGCCTCAGAAAGGTATATCTCCAAGAGTGTTGTAGTGAAAAACCCTGTAATTATTTTGAATTACATTTTTTTTCCCTTCCCTTTGATTGCTAGAAAAGGATGTTTGTGGACTTCAGAAAAGGATTCCTATAGCAGACAGGGTCTTATCATCTTGTTTGCTCCTTGTAAGTATTTCCTAAAGGTCCAAATAGAGTGGAACCGTCAAAGGGGCATTTATAAAGGATACCTTGAAGCCTTCTGTGAAATCTCAGCATAGCATCCAGGCATGCTGACGTATAGTAATACCTGTGCCGGCTGATCCTGATGTGCCATCAGCTGCAATCAACAGCAATTACATGGCCACATTGGAAGCAGATTGCAGGGTAGACATTTGGGCATCCACTATTTTTTTGATGTCAGATGGTAAGTTACTTGAAGAGACTTGGAAATCGCCTTGATCAAATTCCTTTGAAAATGTGTCAAATATGTCAGGTAATTCAGCACTCAAAGTGCAAAGGTCATTGAAACATAAGCCCATTTCCCTAGTTTGTCCAATGGCCTGGACTCTCTGTTAGAGGGTGGGCAGAAGAACTTTCCTCAGATACTTCCTTTTTCGTGGCTGCTGCTACCACCATGGTATCTACTAGATGGTCTTTAGACCAATGTTTCATGTCCTTTGGGGCTATTAAGATTCTGTCCATTGTTTTAGAAACATCATGCTCCTTACAAACCTTCTCACCAAAAAGGGTCTATTATGGCATCAAGAGGTGGGACCACCCAGGAGGCCAAAGGGCCAAACCCAAAAGCTTTGAAGAACATGGATACACCAGAAGAAGGCGGTTTGGTGGATCATTTCCCCCCACTTCATCAATTCTAGTATGTCCCCAAGGATGATATTCATGGGGGGGGGATTTTGGGGATCCTTCTTCTTTATGTAAGTCCATGTCTTCAGTGTCATATGCGGGTAAGGAGTGTATGTGCTTTCGTTTGCACATTCTCTATAACAGAACATGTCTCAGGGGCTCTGATAGAGACACATCGGAATCAGATGGATAGCTTGAATATTGAGCTGCCACAAAGCCATTTGGGTCTGTCTGTCTGTCCCAGGTGACTCAAATGAGAGAAATGAGACACAAGATCCATTGGGAGTGAGAATGGATCCAAACTTGGTGCACGCACCTGTCATCTTGGACCAGCCAAGGCCCTTTTCACAGCCTCAGAAGCTGACTCTTCTACTGGACCCAAGGAAAAACTTCCTCTGTAAGCTGACTCAGGGAATGTTCCCACTCCAACAAAGGTTGGTTTCGAGGAGAACCTCAGAGCTGAGCTGTCAAGTGCCAAAGCAGTTAAGGGAAAAAGAAGTTATGTACCTACCATAACGTTCCATGTTAGTTGTCTTCATCTCGCCTTCCTTCTTGCTGTTTGGGTTCGGAGCTGATCCTCGGCTCCAACTTGGCCATCTTCTATAGCTTGAGAGCTGTTTACTGGCTCGAGGCTACCCCTTATCCCAGAATGCCCAGTGTCAGTTGCCCAGATCTCGTTTGTGATAGCGCACATTAGACATAAGCAGAGTAACCAGTTACCTAAAAACCGGTTGTCCAATACACCTAAACAAGGAAAGAGTCATAAATTACCTGGCATGTGAAGTAATAAAAGATACTCCACCAGTGAAAAACAAAAAGGAACTCCTCTCAATCCTCTAGGAAGGGGGAAGGAGGGAGGGATGCAAGAAGGAAGGTGAGATGAAGACAACATGGAACGTTATGGTAGGTACATAAATTCTTTATGTTAAGTTGTCCATCTTGCCTTCATTCTTGCTGTTTGGGACAGTGTCCCTAGCACCTAAAATCCCAGGTGGCTCATTGGAACAGACTCTTCAGAACAGTAGAACCAAAGGAAGCTCTGCTCCAGGAGACCATATCCACCTTGCAATGAGAGATAAAAGTGTGAGGGTTTGCCCAAGTGGCAGCTGCACAGATTGAGTCTATGGGCAACCTAGACTGAATAGCTACAGAGGTGGCTAATGCTCTAGTAGAACGACCTCTTGGTTTAGCGGGTAGCTCTTTATTTCGTAACTGATAAATAAAGGCAATAGTATCAGATAACCATCTGGATAAGGTCACCTTAGAAACGGGAAGGCCTTGTTTGTTAAAAGCATAAGAAAGAAATAACTGGTCTGACTTTCTTAGTTCCTTAGTTCTATGGAGGTAAAAACGCAATTGTCTGTGCACATCCAATTGGTGGAGCTTGTATTCTGCCTTGCTGCTGTGATTGGGAAAGAAAACTGGGAGATCTATGGATTGATTTAAATTGTTCTCTGAGCAGACTTTAGGAATAAATGATGGATTGGTCCTCAGAGAAACTCTGTCCTTGTGAAACACCGGGTAAGGAGGACGAACACATAGTGCTTGAAGTTCTGAGACACGTCTAGCTGAAGTGATACCAACCAGAAAAAGTGTCTTCCAAGAAAGAAATTTCAAGGAACATGAAGCTGCCAGTTCAAAGGGAGGCAAAATTAAGGAAGCTAAAACTAAATTGAGATCCCAAGGAGGAGGAGGATCTCTAACTGGGAGTCTAAGAAGAGATGTTCCTCTCATAAAGGCCTTGCAGAGTTTATGAGACATAATGCTAGAGTTAAACGTACCGATATGAAAATTAGAAATGGCAGCTAGCTGTACTCTAATGGTAGTGGAAGCCGCACCAGACCAAAAGAGTTGTGATAGAAATTCAAGAATTTCATGGACTGGGGCTGAGAAAGGATCCAAATGTTTAGATTCTGCCCAGTAAGAAAACCGTTTCCATTTACTAGCATATGTTTTCCTCATAGTAGACTTATGTGAGGAAACAATAATATCATGGACTGCTGGGGAGATACTGAAAAGCCTGGTTAAGGTTGGAAGTGGAATAACCAAGGTGTGAGCTGGAGAGTTTGAAGGAATTGGTGCAACCCACCTGATTGATGAATCAGAAGATCTGGAACCGGGTCCAGAATCCACGGTTGATCCAGAAGGTGAAGGTGCAGGAACGGGAACCATATCTGTCGAGGCCAATATCGGGCAATGAGGATCATTTTGCAACCCAATGATTTTGCTTTCTGTATGAGTCTTGGTATTAGTGGAAAAGGGGGAAAAGCGTAAAGGAGTCCCTGAGGCCAATTGTGGACTAGAGCATCTCTGGGTATATGACCTGGAAGAGGAAGTAGGGAGAAGTAGCTGCTGCATTTGTTGTTGAGAGGAGTGGCAAATAGGTCGCAGCAAGGCTGTCCCCATTTGCGGAAGATAAGATCCGCAACTTCCTGATTCAGAGACCACTCGTGAGGCATGAGGATAGCTCTGCTGAGCCTGTCCGCTATGACATTGGATTTCCCACGGATGTGCATTGCTATCAGAAAACGTTGGGAGGAAATTGCCCATTGCCACAGTCTGAGTGCTTCTCAACACAAGGGGTAAGACCTGGTCCCGCCCTGTCTGCTGATGTACCACACCACTGACATGTTGTCCATTTGGATTGCAATGGTCCTGGAAGGAAGAGAGTCTTGAAGGGCTTGCAATGCTAGGAGCACCACTCTCATTTCTAGGACACTGATATGCAGAAGGTACTCGTGAGGTTGCTAAGTGCCTTGGACTGTCCTGCCTAGATAATGCCCCCCCACCCTATCAGGGAGGCGTCTGTAGTCACTGTGGCTACCAGAGGAGGTTGTATGAAAGGTCTGCCCTGAATTACTAGTGGGGAGACCATCCACCAAGAAAGATGCCTTTTGCATGTTTCTGTGATAAGAATCATGTGAGACATGGGTAGCTCCTGGAAAGACCACTGCGTGAAATTAAGCCACTGAAGGATTCTCATGTGGAAATGCGCTAATGGGACAAGAAGAATAGCAGCTGCCATGGAGCCTAGAGCTTGGAGGACATATCTGACTTGAATCCTTTTGCTCTGCATTAGAATTAACACTTGTTGATGAATATTGGAAACTCTTTCCTGTGATAATCTTGCAAACATTTCTTTTGTGTTTAATTCTGCTCCTATGTATGTGATTGACAGGGCAACAAGGCAGGTTTTTTGAACTGTACTGTAATGCCTAGTTGAGTGCATGATGTGATTGTATAATCCCATGCCTCTAAGAGTTGATGCCTGGTGGTAGCAGTCAGGATCCAGTCGTCTAGATAAGGAAACACCTGGAATCCTTGATGCCTCAGGTGAGCCGTGACTACTGCCATACACTTGGTGAACACCCTGTGGGCTGAGGTGAGAACAAAGGGCAGAGCTCTGAACTGGTAATGACTGGCCCCTACACGGAAGCGAAGAAATCTCCTGGAGCATCTGTCCATCTTGATATGGTAGTACATGTCCTGAAGATCTATCGAGCACATCCAATTGTCCTGACCCAAAAAAGGGAAAATGGACTGTAGTGTCACCATCCAGAACTTTTTTTTTGTACAGATTTGTTCAATCTGCTGAGATCCAGTATTGGTCTCCAGTCCCATGTCTTTTTTGGTACTAAAAAGAATCTTGAGTAAGTTCCGGATCCTAGTTGGCCTGCGGGGACTTCTTGAATGGCTCTTTTTTCTAGCAGTCTTAAAACTTCTGTGACTGCTTGATCCCTTAGATTGGGTGGGACATCTGGAATGGGCTTTTTTGATTCTATGGGGGTTTGATGGAAGGGAATTTTGTAACCTCCGGATATAATGGATAGTACCCATTGGTCTCTTGTTATATTTTGCCAGGCTTTTGGGTACAGCAAAAGTCTTCTCCTGACTGCCTCCTCTGTCACCCTGGTTTTGCGGTCCCCCTCTGCCACGAGGGCAGTGTCTGTTATTGTTGTTTCCCTCTCTGCCCCTGGGGGAAAAATCACCACTTGTGTCAGGCAAGGGTCCCTGGGATTTTCAGAACCACATTTTTCTGCTCTTCTGACCCTTGGGTTAAGGTCTGGAAGGGGTGGAAAAACGGACTCCCATGGCAGAGAGAGTCTTGCCTTCCTGTTCACACCTGGTCAAAGTGTCTTTCACCTGAGGCCCAAAGAGAAAGGAGCCATTGAAGGGAGTATTGATGAAGGACGCTCGAAAGGGTTCTGCAATGGGACACAGCCACATCCAAGCATGTCTCCTGAGAGCCACACCTGTCCCTGTGGCTCTGCTCACTCCATCGGCTGCATAGGAAATCAGCCTCATGGAGGAGTTGACTATGAAATTAAGAGTTGCAAGCTGAGAAGCTAATTTGGCTGATAATCCCTCAGCTGTAGGATCTTGATGGGTATCTCCAAGCTCTTTCAGGAGTTCCATTTGAAGATGTGTAAAATGGCATAGTTCAGGGACCTCATTGTAAAGGCCGCTGAAGCAAACATTCACTTTCCATATCTGTCCATCATCCAAGACTCTTTATTTGGAGGATGAACAGATGAAGAGGTTTCTGCTAACTGTTTCTTGGCGGCTGCTGCTACCACCATGGCATCAACGGGCACACCTTTGGAGAGGAATTGTTTGTCCTGGGGGGTCGTAATAAATTTGTTTGGTCTTCATGGAGTAGGTTCCACAGAATCTGGAGCTGACCAAGCCTTTCGAGCTACTACAGACATGAGTAGATCGAAAGGAGGAGATACCCAGGAGGTGGAAGGTCGGGAACCGAATGCGTCCAGGTATACAGACTCTTCCTTGGTAGGGGCTAGGGAAGTCCAGTCCCTCCTCTGTCTAAGCATTTCAAGGATGTCCAAAAAGGAAACATCGTCAGAGGGGGACCTTGGGGACCCTTCTGATTCATCCACATCTGTATCTGAGGTGACAGACACAGGGGAGTCTATGTGCTTCCTCTTGCACTTCATCTTCTGGGGAGGCTCTTCTGAGTGACCAGGGGAGGCTTTGGAAGAAGAGGGATCACCCAATGGGGTGTCCTGGGGCATAGGTTCCCTACGCTTGGGGTCTGGTAGAGGAGTAGAGGAGTAGAGGTTGGAACAGACACCATGGGGGTAGGAGCCGATGGAGCTGGCAGTAGAGCTGTTTTGGGGGACAGCACACTCCGCATGACCTCGAAGGCGTACTGACCTCTAGGCAGAGAAAGCTCCAGCTCTGAAGAAACAGGAGTCTTTCTCCACATCGAGGGTGGCGGCTCCAAGGCTGATGTTGGAGCTGAGCTCACCTGCACCGAAGCTCCGATGGGGAGAATGGGGTCGGACAAGGATCCAATGCCACTCCCCCCCTCGGAGCTGATGAGAGAGCCCCGGCACCCAGATCCCGTGATAGAAGGTGCAATCGAGGTAATCGGAGCCAATGTCGGAATTGAAGGAGAGATGATGATCGGCGCCAACGGTTCTACTACCTGCGGATCCATGGACTCTGGCTCAGAGCTAAATGTAGTCGAAGGAGGAACGGAAATAGAGGCAGTTGGAGCTGATACCTGTTGAGGTGGACTGGTCAGTAATTTTGCCAGTGCCTGTGACTTAAGCAACCTACTTACTACTCTCTCCACATCATGATCCGATAATCTAGAGCATCGAGAGGAGTGGGAAGAATGATGGCTACGTTCTCTGTAACAAGGGTGACTGAGGTGTCGAGTGGATAGACTCCAAGGATGGAGACCTCAGTCTCTTATGGCTCCGAGATGGCTCCGAAATAGCAGATGGAGCCAACGGAGGACTTGCCTTGTCGGTGTCAGCTGGCACCGACATACTTGGTTGGTCAAGTAAAGGAGTCGGCTCCGAAGGTGGAGCCGGCAGCTTGACAGACTTAGGGGATTTCGCTGGCTGAGTACTTTTAGCCGGAGAACCCTGAGGCTTCAATAATCCCCAAAGGATTAATTTGTGTTTGCGCTCCTGCAGGACCCTTGGACTAAAAGCATGACATATAGAACAGGAGTCCTGCAGGTGAACAGCGCCCAAACAATATACACAACTAGTGTACACATCTGTCAGAGACATTTTCTGACAGCATGAGTCACACCTTTTGAAGCCAGATACCTTGGTATCTTTAGGCATTTTCCTCATAACAACCACAACAACAACAATAAGAAAATACTATACTACAAAACTAAGAAAGAAACAGTCTTTTTTTTTACAGTTAAGAAACAGAAAGGAGAGCCTCTAATTTAAACAGCTGTCCTAAGGGGGTGAGGAAGGGAGAACTCTCTAATTTAAATGTGTTCAAGGGAAACAGAAGGCCTGCGAGTTATGGAGCGACAGCCAACAAAGCTACAACACACAAGAAAGCGATAAGGGATAAAGTAATATATCTAGACAAAAGCTTGATAAAAAACTTGACAAATTTTTAAGAATAAACAACAATTATAATAATAGGAAAAGCTATACTAAGCCTGAGCCAGTTACGAAGCAACCTTGTAGCTGAAGCGGCAAACAAGATCTGGGTAGCTGATGCTGGGCATTCTGGGATTAGGGGTAGCCTCAAGCCAGTAAACAGCTCTTGAGCTATAGAAGATGGTCGAGTCAGAGCTGAGGATTGGCTCTGAACACAAACAGCAAGAATTAAGATGAGATGGACAACTTAACATTGAAAGTTTCAGTAAACTTCAAAGTCGACTCCAACATTGGGGCTCTGACCCTGAAGCTTAGGTTCTGGAACTTGGTTCAACCCAAAAACACTGGAGTCAAACAGTAAGGGAAAAAGTTGAAGCCAAAGTCTCCAGGGCTATTGAATCCAACAAAGATGTGCAGAAAGGGTTCTAACCCATGAGCATAGTCTCTCAGAAAGGAGTCAATGTTGGAAAAAGATGGGCTGGGGGTTGATGAGCCCACTCTCGGCCCTCCTCAGGGGGCAGTGCAAGAAGAACCCCCCTCTGAATCTGTGTCCTCAAGAATTATCTCATTATCCAATTGAAGTCCATTTTGGTAAGACTTCTGATGGCCCGACCAGACTCCAATGAAGAAGCTTCAGACGCAGTTCCTGAAGGTAGATTGTGCTGAAGTACTGGTGTACTGGTGAATGTAATTATAAGTTATGTACTCACCATAAATAGAAGTTATGTACTTACCATAATGTTCCATGTGAGTTGTTTATCTCGCCTTTATTCTCACTGATGGGTTCGGAGCCGATCCTCGGCTCCTACACGGCTGATAGCAAAGC
Organism: Protopterus annectens; assembly: GCF_019279795.1. Lineage (NCBI taxonomy): Eukaryota > Metazoa > Chordata > Ceratodontiformes > Protopteridae > Protopterus > Protopterus annectens. Next base: position 1,972,482,065 of record NC_056728.1, read on the forward strand.
TCAAAGTTTGCCAGTAGCTCAAGACCAAGCCCCTTATCCCAGAATGCACTGCTGGAATTACCTCAGATCTTGTTTGCTGCGAGTAACAGTATATATATATATATATATATATATATATATATATATATATATATATATATATATATATATATATATATATATATATATATATATATATATATATATATATATATATATACACACACACACACATATACATACCCTTTTATGTATTTCTACCAAGACCACTTCCCAAAGGGGAAGAAGAAATTTTGAATAACCAGGATGGTACTAGCCTCTAAGTCAGCCAGGAGGGGGAAGGAGGGAGGGACGTGAGAATAAAGGTGAGATAAACAACTCACATGGAACGTTATGGTAAGTACATAACTTCTATATGTGAAGTTGTTAAATCTTGCCGTTTATTCTCACTGATGGGTAGCGTCCCTAGCACCCTGAATTCTGGGTGGCTCATGGGACTATGTTCCTCAGTACCATAGAACCAAAGGCAGACCTGTCCCCTGAAGCCTTATCCACTTTGTAATGTGTGATAAAAGTATGAGGCTTAGACCAAGTGGATGGAGCACAAATATTGTCAAGGGGCAATTTAGCTTGAAAAGCAGAAGACGTAGAGATGGCTCTGGTAGAATGAGCCTTAGGTTTGTGTGTTAATGGCATGCTCGCATTTTCATAAACAAAGGATATGCAATCGGATAACCATTTCGATAAGGTTGTTTTAGCCACTGGATTGCCTTTTCTTGCTTCTGAGAAGGATACAAAAAGTTGAGCTGATTTTCTAATATCTTTAGTTCTGTCAAGATAAAATCTGAGCTGTCTGTGAACATCAAGTTTGTGCAGCATGTATTCCAATTTGCTGGAGTGGTTGGGAAAAAAGACTGGCAGCTCAATGACCTGATTGATATTTGATTCAGAACAGAATTTAGGTAAAAATAGAAGTTATGTTCTTACCATAACGTTCCATGTTAGTTGTCTTCTTCTCGCCTTCTTCTTGCTGGATGGGTTCGGAGCCGACCTCGGCTCCGACTCGGCCACTCTAAAAGCTCGAGAGTTGGTTCCACCGGCTCGAGGCTCCCCTTATATCCCACAATGCTAGGCGAGAGTTACCTCAGATCTCGTTTGTAAGCTAACCCCAGCTTATAATAGTAATAGAACAACTCTAAAAGAGTCCACCTCTAATAACAGGGAGAAAGAAAGGTGACCTACATCCTGATTCAGGAAATATGCAAACAGCATATGCCTAAGAAAAGAGGTGGTAGAAAGAGAGGTCACAATCACAACTCCTCTAGGTCTGTCCAGGCCAGGGGGAAGGAGGGTGGGAAGAAGAAGGGAGAAGAAGACAACTAACATGGAACGTTATGGTAAGAACATAACTTCTATATGTTAAGTTGTCTATCTCTTCATTCTTGCTGGATGGGACCGTCCCTAGCACCTTGTCCCGGGTGGCCTAACGGAACAGACTCCTGAGAACAGTGGAACCAAAGTTAGCTCTATGCCTAGAAGCTAAATCCAACTTATAATGAGAAATGAAAGTGTGAGGAGTAGCCCAAGTAGCCGCTGCACAAATGGTGTCAATAGGCAGTCTGTCTTGGAAGGCTAAAGAAGTAGCCAAAGCTCTGGTAGAATGGGCCTTTGGTTTATTAGGCAGCTTTTGGTGTCTAATCTCATAAACAAGGGTAATCAGAGATGTAAGCCATCTAGATAACGATACCTTTGAAACTGAAAGTCCTTTTCTGCTTTCTGCATAGGAGATAAACAGCTGGTCAGATTTTCTGAATTGTTTTGTTCTATCCAAATAGTACCTCAACTGACGATGAACATCTAGCCAGTGTAATTTTTGTTCAGACCTATTGGAATATTCTGGAAAAAAGACAGGGAGGTCAATGCTTTGATTTAGATTTGACGTCGAGACTACCTTAGGCAAGAAGGACGGGTTGGTTCGTAAGGATACCCTGTCCTTATGGAACAATAGATAAGGAGGTCGACAGCTGAAGTTCTGAGACTCTTCTAGCTGAAGTAATAGCTACCAGAAAGAGTGTCTTCCATGATAGCAATTTTAAAGAACAGGAGGCTGCAGGTTCGAAAGGGGGGAGAATCAAAGAAGTAAGAACTAAATTTAGGTCCCAAGGAGAAGGAGGATTTCTTATAGGAGATCTGAGAAGAAAAACTCCTTTCAAAAAGGCTTTGCAAAGCTTGTGGGACATTAAGGCAGACTCAGAAATACCTACATGAAAGTTAGAGATAGCCGCCAATTGAACTTTAAGAGTAGAAGGGGATGAACCTGCATGGAAGAGTTCAGCTAGAAATTCAAGGACTATTTGGATGGAAGCAGTGAAAGGATCTATGTCCCTTCCTTGAGCCCAATATGTGAAACGTTTCCACTTACTCAAATAAATCTTCCTAGTGGAAGATTTATGGGAAGCTATCAAAATATCTCGAACAGAGCGAGATAATTGAGGAAGCCTGGCTAAAGTTGGAACTGGAGGAACCAAGCAGTGAGGTTCAGAGAGGGGAGGGAGCGATGTAACTGACCCGATTGGTGGATCAAAAGGTCTGGAACTAGGTCCAGATGCCAAGGTCGCTCCAGTAGAAATCGATGTAGAAAGGGGAACCACACCTGTCGAGGCCAGTAAGGAGCAATGAGGATCAACGAGGCCTTCTGAGCGATAGCTTTCTGTATCACCTGAGAGATTAGTGGGAAGGAGGAAATGCATACAGAAGTCCCGGGCCAAACTTGGACTAGAGCGTCTCTGCTGGGTTGGCCTGGTAAAGGGAATAGAGTGAAATAATGTCTGCACTTGCTGTTTTGGGGAGTAGCAAAAAGATCGCAGCAAGGCTGACCCCACTTGAGAAAAATCTCTCACAACAGAGTCTTTCAGAGACCACTCGTGAGGCATGAGGATAGCTCTGCTCAATTTGTCCGCTATTTGATTGGACTTCCCGGGGATGTGCGTTGCTATCAGAAAACGCTGAGAAGAAATCGCCCATTGCCACAATCTGAGTGCTTCTCGACACAGGGGTAGGACCTGGTTCCGCCTTGTTTGTTGATGTACCACACTACAGACATATTGTCTGTCTGGATTGCAATCGTTCCCAAGGGAAGAGAGTCTTGAAGGGCTTGCAATGCTAAAAGCACTGCTCTCATCTCCAGAACATTTATGTGCAAGTGGCATTCGTCTGGTTGCCATGTGCCCTGGACCGTCCTGCCCTGATAATGCCCCCCCCACCCGATCAGGGAGGCGTCCGTTGTCAAAGTAGCAACCGGAGGGGGGGGAACAAATGGTCTTCCCAACCAGAGCTGAGGGGAAGACATCCACCACATGAGATGATTTCTGCACGTCTGCGTGATCATAATGGTGTGGGACATTGGAAGTTGCTGGTATGACCATTGTGTAAAGAGCATCCATTGAAGGATTCTCATGTGGAATCTGGCTAATGGGGGCAGAGGTATGGCAGCCGCCATAATTCCCAACACTTTCAGAACTAACCTGGCTTTGATTCTGTTGTTGTTGAAAAGGAGTGAGACCAGTCTGTGTATGTCTGTTATTCTCTGATCTGTTAGCCTCGCAGACATGTTTACTGTGTCTAGATTTGCGCCTATGAAGGTAATAGTACGACAAGGCGACAAAACAGACTTTTCGCAATTTATTGAAATGCCTAACTTTTGACAAATGCGAAAGGTGTAATCCCTGGCCATCAGAAGGAGATGCTTGGTGGGGGCTGTGAGGAGCCAGTCATCCAAATATGGAAACACCTGGAATCCTTGTCGTCTCAGGTGAGAAGCTACCACTGCCATGCATTTGGTAAACACCCGGGGGGCAGTGGTGAGACCAAAGGGCAGGGCCCTGAATTGAAAATGACTGGTTCCCAGCCTGAAGCGGAGGAATCTTCTGGAGCGTCTGTTCATTTTTATGTGATAGTACGCATCCTGAAGGTCTATAGAGCACATCCAGTTTCCTTTTCCCAATAGGGGAAGGATGGACTGCAGCGTGACCATCCGAAATCTTGTTTTCTTGACTGATCTGTTCAAGATACTGAGATCCAAAATTGGTCTCCAGTCCCCTGTTTTCTTTGGAACTAAAAAGAACCTTGAGTAGATTCCAGATCCTTGCTGGTCTGCTGGAACTGGCTGAATTGCTCTTTTTGCAAGCAGTTTTGAAATTTCCAAAACCGCTAGATCCCTTTGTGCGGGTGGAACATCTGGAAGGGATTTTTTTGATTGTTTCGGAATGCGAAGAAAGGGGATAGAATAGCCTTCGGAAATGATAGACTGTACCCATTTGTCTTGAGTCAGGGATAGCCAGGCTTTTGGGTACAGTGGCAACCTTCCCCCGACTGCCTCCGAAGGTGGGCAGCCGGGCAACACCTCAGGGATGCTGAAAGGGCTTATCAGAGAAGGCTTCTCGATTGCAGTGGTTCTGCGGAGCCCCCCTGCCTCGAGGGCGACGTCTACCATTGTTATTCCCGCCTCTGCCTCTGGCGGGGTAACGACTTTGTGCGTCAGGCGAAGTCCCTTGATTTTGTTTACGGAACCACATTTTCCCACTTTTCTGGCCTTTGGGGTAAGGCCTAGAAGGAGTAGAAAAACGGACTCCGACGGCAGAAAGAGTCTTGCCATCAGTCTCGCACCTAGTCAAGGTTTCTTTCACTTGAGGACCAAAGAGAGATCCATCAAGCGGGAGTTAGTGAAAGACGTCTTGAAGGTCTCCGCAAATTGGAATAGCCGCAGCCAGACGTGACGACGTAAGGACACACCTGTCCCTGCGGCTACTCGCTCCATCAGCCGCATAAGAAAGGAGGCATGGAGGAGTTGGCTATGGAGTTAAGGTAGCCAGCTGAGTGTTCATTTTATCTTGAAAACCCACAGCTGTAGGATCCTGCAACATGTCACTCGCTTCTTTAATCAAGTCTCTTTGAAGACGAGTGAAATGGCACAGGTAGTTCAGCGAACGCATAGTAAATGTCGCTGACGAAAACATCCGCTTCCGTACCTGTCCATGGACCTAGATTCCTTGTTAGGTGGATGGACAGGTACTGAAGGATCAGCTAGTTCCTTCTTAGTGGCAGCAGCTACCACCATAGCATCCACAGAAACTCCTTTTGTCAAGAACTGCTTGTCTGCTGGTGCCGTTATGAATTTGGAGGGTCTCCTGGGAGTGGGATCTACTGAATCAGGAGCCGTCCATGCCTTCTTAGCAACCACCTGCATGAGGGGGTCAAGGGGGACACCCAGGAGGTGGAAGGACGAGAGCCAACGCCTCAAGATATACAGATTCATCCTCCGAAGGGTTAAGGGCTGGCCAATTTCCCTCTGCTTCAGGATCTCTAGAATGTCTGCAAAAGAGACATCTTCAGAAGGGGAACGGGGAACCCTCGAATCATCTAAATCTGTATCAGATGTGATTGACTCAGGTGAGTCAATGTGTTTCCTCTTACACTTCCTCTTCCGAGGGGCTCTTCTGCCAAATCAGGAGAGGCCTCGAAGAGGATGAGATCCCACAGGGGTTCCTGAGGAGCTGGCTCTCTGCGGTCCGGGATGAGGGAGTGAGTCGACTTGACCTGAGGCACCGAGAGGAGGGGGGACGGCGCCGACTGTGGAGTAGAGCCAGGCTCTAACACACTCTGCATGACCTCGAAGCACCTCTGTCAGGCAAAGCCAGAGGTCCCGCCCGAGAAGCTGAGAACCCCTCGGCACCGACAGTGATGGCTCCGAGGCCGATGTCGGAGCCGAACTCACCAGCGCCGAAGCTCCGAGAGGAAGAGCGGGTCGGACAAGGGTCCGATGCCACTCACCCTCGAGCCGACGATGGAAGTCCGCCGAGATTCTTCTAAGGAAGAAATCGGAGCCGACGATGGAGCCGAAGACAATTGTATCGGCTCCGATGCTACCACAGTCTCGGTTCCGACGACGCCCGAGCTCAACGGAGTCGGAGGAGGAATATATTGATGGACAAGGGCAGGCATCGACTGATGAGTCGGGCTCTGAAGCATCTGGGCTAGTGCCTCGGACTTAAGAAGTCGACTCACTACCCTCTGAAGGTCATGATCCGATAGCCTCGATGACCTAGAGGAATGAGATTTATGGCTCCGTTCAGGCAGCAGGGGAGATCCTGGAGCCAAATGAACGGAGCCAAGGGACGGTGACCTGGACCTCTTCCTCGATGTCGGTTCCGAAGATCTGGACGGAGCCGACACGGGAACCTCTATTACCTCGGCTCCAGCCGGAGCGAGGAACCACAGAAACTGTGGACTGAGACTCATCGGCTCCAGCCGGAGCCGATGTAGGCGGAGGTTTAGAAGCCTTAGGTCTCGGCTCAGTTGCTGGAGCCGAGGACCTAGAAGCCTTAGAGGGCTTCCCAGAGACAGAAAGGGAATCCTCGGCTTAAGAAGACCCCTCAGGATCAACTTATTTTTTCTTTCCTGCAGGACCCTGGGGCTGAAGCCGTGGCATACAGCACAGGAGTCCTGCAGGTGCAAAGGCCCCAGGCAATAGACACAAGAAGTGTGACCGTCTGTCAGAGACATTTTCTGACAGCACGCATCACACTTCTTGAAGCCTGAGACCTTTGTGTCTTTAGACATCCTAAACAAAAGTGTAACCACACACACTCAACAAACACACTGATTACACTAATTTAGTTTTAAAACTCAAAAATAAACAATTAACTAAAGTTTACCAAGAGTAACACACACACACAACTAGGGGATGGAGAAAGGCCAGAAGGCCCGAGAGAGAACTTTAAAAGTTCCTTGGAAAAAAATTGGGATTTTCCGGGAAAGAGTAGAAAACCCACTACACTAAGGGAAATATATAAAAACTCAAAAATATAGGGTTTTAAGTGATCTAATTTTACCAAAATTACACTTACCAACAAGCCGGTAGAAAAACCAACACCTCGATGCTGTAGCGGCAAACGAGATCTGAGGTAACTCTCGCCTAGCATTGTGGGATATAAGGGGAGCCTCGAGCCGGTGGAACCAACTCTCGAGCTTTTAGAGTGGCCGAGTCGGAGCCGAGGTCGGCTCCGAACCCATCCAGCAAGAATGAAGGCGAGATAGACAACTTAACATTGAGGGGTTTGTTCTGAGAGATAGTCTATCAGTATGGAAAATCATGTAAGGTGGTCTGATAGATAATCCTTGAAGTTCTGACACTGCGAGCAGAAGTAATGGCCACAAGAAATATTGTTTTCCAGGATAAAAATTTGAGATCACAAGAAGATGCTGGCTCAAAAGGAGGAAGAATAATTTGAGACAGCTAAGGTTTAAATTCCAGGGAGAATAGGGAACTTTGATCAGAGGTCTCATATGAAGAACGCCTTTCAAAAAGGTCTTGGATAATTTATGGCCCATAACATTTGAGCCACCAAAACCAAGGTGAAAATTTGAGATGGCAGCTAACTGAACTCGAACTGTAGCAGCTGCTGCTCCTTCCTTAAATTTTTTGTCAAAAATTCTAAAATAGAAGATAGCAGAGCTCAGAAAGGGTCAATGTTCTGTGTATTGGCCTAAGCTGAGAACCTTCTCCATTTACTGCCATATAATTTCCTGGTAGATGGCTTGTGAGAAGACAAGAGAATTTGTCTTGTATCTTCTGAAATTGAATGAAGCCTGGTAATTAGGGAAAGTGGATTAGCCAAGCAGTCAGTTTCAGGGACTGCAGTGAAGGATGAAGGTCCCCTGATGGGTGCATCAGAAGGTCCAGAACTGGGTCCAGGATCCATGGACCTTCCAACAGATGATGGTGGAGAAACAGAAACCAAATCTGTCGAGGCCTGTAGGGGCTATGAGTATAACAGTCCTTCCCAGCGATTTTGCTTTCTGTAAAAATCTGGGTATTAATGGGAAGGGTGGAAATGCATAAAGGAGACCCGGGGGCCAATTGTGTAAAAGTGCATCTCTCGGGGGATGACTGGGAGGTGGTATTAGGGCAAAGTAGCTTCTGCATTTTGAATTGATGTGGCTGGCAAAATGGTCACATCAGGGCTGGCCCCATTTGCGGAAAATCAACTCCGCAACCTGTTGTTTGAGAGACCACTCATGAGGGAGCAATATCGCCCTGCTTAGCTTGTCTGCTATCACGTTGGATTTCCCCTGGATGTGCATTGCTAATGGAAAATGCTGGAATGACACAGCCCATTGCCAGACCCTGAGAGCTTCTTGACAAAGGGGGTAAGAGTTGGTTCCGCCTTGTTTGTTCAAGTACCAGACTACTGACATGTTGTCCATCTGAACTGCAATAGTTCCTAGAGGAAGAGAGTCTTGAAAGTACTGCAATGCCAGAAGTACCGCTCTCAACTCTAGAACATTGATGTGCAGATGTGATTCTTGATCTGTCCATGTGCCTTGGCCAGTCTTTCCCTGAAAATGCCCCCCCCCCACCCTATCAGGGAAGTGGCCATGGTCACAGTGGTTACTGAGGTGGGGAGAATAAAGGGTCTTCCGATTGTGACATGAAGAGATGTCAACCACCACCGAAGGTCGCTCCTGCAAGAATCTGTGATGAGAATCATGTGGTGCATCGGTAGTTTCTGGCAAGACCACTGAGCGATGAGGAGCCATTGAAGAATTTGCATATGCATCCTTACGAGTGGTATAGCCAGGATTGCTGCCGCCATCAGACCTAGTACTTTCAATACCTCTGCTGCTGTAGCTTTGTTCTTTGACACCAGTATGCTGATGTTTTGGTGGAGAAGAGAGACTCTTTCCACAGGGAGACGTAGAGTGGTAGTTGAGGTATCTAATTCTGCTCCTATAAAAACGGTATGCTGCGATGGCGATAAGGCAGACTTTTCAAAGTTGATTGTAATGCCCAATTGATGGCAGAGAGTCAGAGTGTATTGTGTTTCCTGAGTCAATTAATGCCTGGTGGCAGTGTTTAGGAGCCAATTGTCTAGGTATGGAAACACCTGGAATCCCAGACGTCTCAGGTGAGCCGTGACCACAGCCATGCATTTGGTGAACACTCTGGGGGCTGTAGTGAGACCAAAGGGCAGAGCTCAAAACTGGTGATGATTGGCTCCCTGCTGGAAACGCAGATGATCTCTGGAGCATCTGTTCATCTTTATGTGATAGTATGCGTCATTAAGATCTATGGAGCACATCCAGTCACCTTTCCCTAAGAAGGGAAGAATGGACTGAAGCGTGACCATTCGGAACATCTCTTTCTTTACGAGCTAGTTGAGTCAGCTGAGGTCCAAGATAGGTCTCCAGTCCCCTGTTTTCTTTGATACTAAAAAGAATCTTGAGTAAGTTCTGAATCCAACTTGGTCTGCTGGGACTGGTTGGATGACTCTTTTTTCTAGCAATCTGTGGACCTCTACGATTGCTTGTTCCCTGATATTGGGTGGAACATCTGGGATTCTCTTTACAGAAATGGGAGGGAAAGATAACAGAATGAAATATCTTCTGGAAATGATGCTTTGTACCCAGGTATCTGATGTTATGTTTAGGCAGGCTTCTGGGTACAAAGACAAGTGACCCCCGACTGCCTCCACAGCTGAACAGTCAGGCCCCTTTTCAGGGGAGCTGGTAGGGCTGACCAGAAAACTGACCCCTGTTACCCTGTTGCTGCGGACCCCCTCTGCTGCGGGGGTGGCGTCTTCCGTTATAACCCTCTCCTCTGCCTCTAGAGGGGGTTTTTCCACGTGTGTCCTGAAAGGCTGCCTGTGCTTTTCGGAACCACATTTTCCCTTCCCTAGGGCCCTTGGGGTAGGGCCGAGTAGGGGTTGAAAAATGGACTCCAACGGCAGATAAGGTCTTGCCTTCCTGCTCACACCTGGTTAAAGTTTCCTTTACTTTGGGCCCAAACAGTGATGAGCCATCGAATGGGGTATTAATAAAGGAAGACTTAAAGGGTTTTGCAAAGGAACAGAGACACATCCAGGTTTGTCTTCGAAGAGCAATGCCCGAACTAACGGCTCTACTCGAACCATCAGCTGCATAGGATATGAGATGCACGGACAAGTTTACCACTGAATTTAGGGTAGCGAGCTGGATGTTGACTTTGTTGGCCACCCCTGCAGCTACCATACCCTGGAGAGTATCTCCTAGCTCTTTCAGGAGATCTCTCTGTAGTCTCATAAAGTGGGTTAAGTAGTTCAGTGATCGCAGAGAAAAAGTCGCTGAACTAAACATGTGCTTCCCATATCTATCCATGACCCTAGAATCTCTGTTAGGGGGATGGATAGAGGTGGATGTCTCAGATACTTTCTTTTTGGTGGCTGCAGCTACCACCATGGCATCAACAGGCACTCCCCTTGTCAAAAATGGTTTGTCCACTGGGGCAGACATAATTTTATTGGGTTTACAAGGAACAGGTTCCATGGCCTCTGGTGACTCCCACACATTACGAGAAATCAGTTTCATGAGCTTGTCATAAGGCGGAGACACCCAATAAGTGGAAGGTTGAGACCCAATAGCCTTCAAGAGCACGGACTCATTCTCAGTAGGGGTCTTGGACTGCCAATTGCCCCTCTGACTAAGGATCTCTAGTATCTCTGCAAAGGAGATATCCTCAGAGGGGGATCGAGGGGACCCTTCTGACTCATCTAAGTCCGTGTCAGATGTCAAATACTCCTGTGGGGAGTCTAAGTGCCTCCTCAGTGGGGGGATCTGGGGAAGTCTCAGAAGAGTAGGGGACACCCTGTGGGGGTACTTGAGGCTCGGGGTCTCTATGCTTAGAGGGACTGGTAGATGAAGAAGCAGACTCAGGAGCTTGAGGGGAGAGGGAAAGCTGAACCGATGCTGATGTTGTCTTTGGAGACAGAACTCTCCTCATAGCATTGAAGGCACCATGGCTCCGACGAGAAGGAGTGGACAGATCCGAGAGTACCGTCTGATCATCCTGCACCGAAACCCTGGGCTCAGAGCCCAAGGTAGGAGCAGAGCTCATCCGAGCCGAAGCCCCGAGAGGAAGAGTCAGCACTGACAAATCGGTTTGACTATCCTCCCGGGACCCGACAGGAGAGCGTCGGCTCCTAGAGTCCTCGGTCGGCGCCAAGGACATCTGAGTAGATGGAGCCGATAACACCGGTGTGGGTATTGGCTCCAAGGGTTCAACCACCATCGGTTCAATTTCCTTCGGCTCTGAGAGTCCAGTATGGCTCGGAGGAGGAGTAGACAAATCCGGTTCCATGGTATTCGGTACCGACGAGCTGGTCGGGGCCGACAACTATTTGGCAAATCCTGGTGCCTGTAAAAGCTTCTGCAATAGCCGATCCATGTCCAAATCTGAAAGGCTGACTGAAGACTTAGCTGAATGCACCGAAGGTGCTGACTGGAGCAGAGGTGAAGAAGGAACTTCAGAGACCGGCTCCAATACTGAGAGCTGGCTCCAAATCAAAGGTACACTCGGTTCCGATGACTGTGGAACTGATGACCCTCCTTCTTAGCATTTTTTGAGACCTTATCTGAAGACTTGGATTTTGAGGATTTGGATTACATACTAGTACCCTCATGGCTACTCAAAACTTCCGAAAAATATTGCTTTAGCAATCCCCTGTCTATAAGTTTCATCCTTCTCTCCAAGAGGACTCTTGAAGAAAAGGAGTGGCAAATGCTGCAGGTGTCTTGGAGGTGTTTAGCCCCCAGACAGTAGACACATTGAATGTGTCCGTCAGTGACGGACATTTTCTGCCCACAATCTGGGCATTTTTTGAATCCCGATTTGGGATGGGATTTCTCCTTATCATCCGACATATTTAAATGAAAAAATTAGAAGTTATGTACTCACCATAACGTTCCATCTGAGTAGGTGTATTCATTTGTCTGCAACCTGTGAGACCTGTGGGTTATGGATCCGATATTGGATCCGAACCGGCATGGTTTTCCAGCTATGGATCCAAGCTCTCAGCTCCTCCCCTCACCCATAATGCCCTGCTCTACCCTCATGACCTCAGATCGAGTTTGCCAACAGCAAAAACACCCTGAAAAGGGTAACAGATAATATGCAGGAAACTGAAAGGCCAGGGGGATAGGAGGGCGGGATGGTTGCAGACAAATGAATACACCTACTCAGATGGAACGTTATGGTGAGTACATAACTTCTAAATCTGAAGTAGGAGATTCATTTGTCTGCAACCTGTGGGACAGAGTCCCCAGCTACCTGAATCTTGGGCGGCCATCATGGAAGGATATTCCGGAGCACCGGAGCAAAATGATGCTCTACCCCTAGATGCAAGATCCAACTTATAGTGGGAAATAAAAGTATGAGATGAAGCCCACGTGGCTGCTGCACAAATATCATCTAGAGGAATCCTAGCCTTGAAGGCTGCCGAGGTAGATACTGACCGGGTTGAATGGGCATGTACACCCTCCGGTGCGGGCCTTCCTGAAGCTTGATAAGCCAATAAGATGCACTGAGAAATCCAGCGAGACAGAGAAACTTTAGAAATTGGCTTGCCCAAATTAAATTTAGCAAAGGAAATAAACAACTGGTCGGATTGCCTATGACCAGCCGTTCTGTTTAGATAAAATCTAAGTTGCCTGTGGACATCTAATGAGTGAAGCTTGTATTCACCTTTGTTTTCATATTTAGGGAAGAAAACAGGGAGGTTAATGGACTGATTAATGTTTGCTTCAGAAGCAACTTTAGGAAGAAAGGACGGGTTGGTCCTGAGGTAAACACGGTCCGGATGAAATACCAAGTAAGGAGGTTTAGCTGATAATGCTTGAAGCTCTGAAACTCTCTTGGCCGATGTAATGGCTACCAAAAAGGCTGTCTTGTAAGACAAGAATTTGAGATCCACCGTAGCCGCTGGTTCGAAAGGGGGGGCGGTCAAGGCCTGGAGAACCAAAGAGAGGTCCCAAGGAGGAACCGCTTGTTTTACAGGGGGCCTGAGAAGAAAAGTACCTTTAAGGAAAATTTTACACAACTTGGCTGACATAAGAGGATTAGAGTCATGGCCAATGTGATAATGAGAAATTGCCGCCAGTTGTACTTTGACTGTGGAACTGCTGGCACCATCGTTAAAAAGAGTGGTTAGAAAATCAAGCACTAAGGGGAGAGGAACCGTGAAGGGATTCAGGCCTTGCCGCTCCGCCCACAAAGAAAACCGTTTCCACTTGCTGCGGTAGACTTTCCTAGTGGACGGTTTATGAGCTGCCACCAGAATTGCCTTAACAGGTGACGAAATACTGGGAGTCCTGATCAAGAGTGGAACTGGAGCAGCCAAGCGGTCAGCTTCAGGTTGTCCAGATTCGGAGGAGGTATGCAGGATGGATGGGATATCAGATCCGGAATGGGATCTAGAATCCAAGGAGGATTCACCGAGTGAGACCTTAGAAAGGGGAACCAGATCTGTCGAGGCCAAAATGGAGCAATGAGAATCATTCTGCAACCCACCCGAGAGGCTTTCTGAAGAACTTGGAGCATCAGAGGCAAGGGTGGATAAGCGTAAAGAAGACCGGGTGGCCAAGCATGCACCAGAGCGTCTCTTGGAGAACCTCCTGGAGGGGGTATCAGAGCGAAAAAACTGTCGCACTTGGTGTTTGAGGGAGAGGCTAAAAGATCGCATGAAGGAGTTCCCCACCATGCGAATATGCATTCCGCTACTTGAAAATTGAGAGACCACTCGTAAGGGGTCAGAATGGTGCGACTGAGCTTGTCCGCCAGGATGTTGGACCGACCCGGAATGTGCGTTGCTATTAGAAAGCGGTTGGTGGAGATTGCCCATTCCCAAACTCTCATGGCTTCTCGACAAAGGGGGTAAGACCTTGTTCCCCCTTGCTTGTTGATGTACCAGACCACAGACATGTTGTCCGATTGAATCGCAATTGTTCCCAAGGGAAGAAAGTCCTGAAGTGCTAGCAACGCTAAGAGCACTGCTCTCATCTCTAGAACGTTGATATGCAGTAAGGTCTCTGTATCCTTCCACGTGCCTTGGACGGTCCGGCCCGCAAAATGCCCCTCCCACCCGAGGCGGGAGACGTCCATGGTCACCGTGGCGAGGGGGGGAGAAGCACAAAATGGGCGGCCCCTGTGGAGATCTGGAGAGTGAAGCCACCACAGGAGGGACCACTTGCAAGCCTTGCTGATCGCAATGGGATGATGCATAGGGAGAGCAAGGTATGACCACTGTACTAAGAGAGTCCACTGGAGGATGCGCATATTGAGCCTGGCAAGAGGGAGAAGTGCTATAGCAGACGCCATGGACCCTAGAGCCCTCAGGACCAACTCCGCCGGAACAGAACTTGAGTGGAGAATGGCCCGCACATGGAGCTGCAGATTTTGAACTCTGTCCGCAGTGAGGAAGGCTCGTAAACTCCTTGTGTCTAGCCTGGCCCCTATAAAATCTAAGAGCTGTGTGGGCGCCAGGTTGGATTTCTTTGTATTTATTGTAATGCCCAGAAAGGGAGCAAGATGGAGAAAGGAGTCTCGCGCCAATAATAGTAGATGCCTTGTTGGGGCAGTAAGAAGCCAGTCATCCAGGTAGGGAAAGACCTGCACCCCCTGAAGCCTCAGGTGGGCCGCTACCACTGCTAATACTTTGGTGAACACCCTGGGGGCTGTGGTGAGACCAAAGGGAAGGACCCGGAACTGGTAGTGACTGGCTCCCAGCCAGAAGCGGAGGAATCTCCTGGAGCGCCTGTCCATCAGGATGTGGTAGTACGCATCTTTGAGGTCTATCGAGCACATCCAGTGATTTTCTCCCAGAAGGGGGAGAATAGATTGCAGAGTGACCATTCGGAATTTTTCCTTGGGGACTGCCAGATTCAAGAGAGAAAGGTCTAGAATTGGTCTTAGTTCCCCCGTCTTCTTTGGCAATAAAAAGAACCTGGAGTAGAACCCTGATCCGATCTGGTCTGGGGGGACGGGCTGGATGGCTCTTTTCTTTAGCAGATGGCCAATTTCTGCCAAAGCGGCCTCCCGTTGACCGGGTGGAACGTCTGGGAGGGACTTCAACTTTGGAAAGTGAAGAAAAGGGATGTGGTATCCTCTGGATATGATTTGGAGAACCCAGCGGTCTGATGTTATGGACTCCCATGCCGCTAGGTGCCCCAAAAAACGTCCCCCGACTGCCTCCAGAGTGGAGCAGCCGGGCAACCCCTCAGGGTTGCTGCGCGGGCCGTTCAGAGAAAGGTTCCCTGGACCCGAAGTTTCTGGGAGCCCCTCTGCCTCTAGGGCGGCATCCTCCCTGTCCTCCTCTGCCACGGAAGGACTGGTTGTCCGGAGCAGGCTGGGACTGCTGCGACTTCCGGAACCACATCTTCTTCTGACCCTTTTGGTTCCTAGAGTAGGGCTTCTGGGGTGCAGAGAAGCGGATTCCGACGGCAGACAGCGTCTTCCCGTCCTTCTCGCTCTGGGTCAAGGTTTCGCGAACGGTTTTGCCAAAGAGGGCAGAACCATCAAAGGGGGCGTTCGCAAATGACGCTTTGAAGGGCTCAGAAAAATCGCAGTGACGGAGCCAGGCCTGACGTCTAGTGACTAGGCCTGCCCCTCCGGCTCTAGCGGTGCCTTCCATAGCGTGGGAGAGTAGCCGCATAGAGGTATTAGTAACTGATCTAAGAGTGGCCATGCGGGTGGAGTGCAGCACCCTGTCCTCCTCCGACATGGACTCTGGGGGAGATGCAGCATATTCTTTAATGAGATCTCGCTGCATCCTAATGACGTGTGCCAGGTAGTTCAGCGCCCTTACCGAGAAGGTCGCTGAACTAAACATCCGCTTCCCCAAGCGGTCCATCATCCGAGACTCCTTGCTCGGGGGATGGACTGAGGGACTCTCCTGAGCAAGTTCCCTCTTGGTGGCCACCGCCGTCAACATGGCATCTACCAGAGGCCCCTTACTCCAATGGGCACGGTCGGACGGTGGGCTGAGGATCCTATCGGGCCTCTTAGGAATTGGCTCCATGGTGTCCGGTTCCTTCCACGCCCTGGTGGTAATGAGGTCTACCAGGGGGTCGGCAGGAGGGGACACCCAAGAGGTAGACGGGCCCGCTTCAAATGCCTCCAAGAACACGGACTCGTCCGAGGAAGACTTGGGGGCAGACCACCCCCCCCTTATACGGAGCATTTCCATGATGTCTCCAAATGAGACATCCTCGGGGGGTGACCGTGGGGAGCCTTCCCTTCCTCCAAGTCCGTGTCTTCCGTGAGAGACTCGGGAGTCAATGTGCCTCCTTTTGCACGTATGCTTGCAAGGAACATCCTCTGGGGGCTGTCAGAGGACTCGCAAGCAGCAACCTGTTCCATTGGAGCAGCTTGGGGCACAGAAGCGGGCTGTCCCAAGGGCCGGATGGTGGAAGCCTGGCCCAGTGCAGAGGGAGCACGGGACGGAGCCGAAACAAGTGTCGGGGGTCCGGAGACCCTCAACAGGGCCCTCTCCACTACATCAAACGCCGAAGGGAGCCGACCTCGACCAAAGGATCCGACAATCGGCTCCCCTCGGATCCGAAGAGTGGATCGAGCCGGCGCCAGCGCCGGATCCGGGACAGTGTGCTCCGACACAGACGGCGCCAAGGAGCACTGATCCCCGGATCCGAGGCTCGGATCCAGGCTCCGAGAGGTCGGATCCGATGCACTCGAGGGCAGGGTCGGATCCGGTACAAAGTACTATCGGCGCCGACCCACCCCGCCCGAAGCTGCTCGGCTCAGCTGCTCAACCCGGATAGCGGGTCGGAGAAGGAGCAATCGGTTTGAAAAGGGTGTTGAGCTCCCCAGAGGGGAGGCAAGAGCACTCCCATCTGCATCTGGGCCTGGATGAACCTTCTCATCATCCGGTCCAGATCAGCATCCGGCTATCGTGGATCTCGACGAGGCTACCGAGGTAGGCCTGGAGTGCCTCCTCGATAGCCTCGACGGAGATCGGGTCTCCTCCTCCTCAGGTCCCGTGAAAACACACTGGAGACCGGAGCCGAGAAGGAGGAGACCGAGCCGACAATGGAGCCGACAACGGAGCCGGGAGAAGCCAGCTTGGCTGGCGGGCGAAACAGAGGTCTCGGCCCGCGCTTATGGTGCTTCTCCTCCGGTCCTTTTCTTAGCATCCCTCTCCTCCGAACCAGAAACGGGAGGTTGAGTCCCAGGAGGAGGAGGGTGCAGAGGAATAACCAGGCACGGTTACTCGAAGGAGCGGAGGTCGGAGCCGAGTCCGCGGTAAAGGCCCGCCAAAACAAGCTTGGACCTCCGCTCCTTCAATGCCCTGGGGTTGAACCCTGCACAAATGGAACATCCAGATGTGAGGTGTTCAACCCCCTGGCATCTAACACACCGAGTGTGGCCATCAGCTGGGGAAAGCTTATGGCCACACTCGGAGCATTTAGAAAAGATAGATTTGGGTTGGTCTGCCATCCCAATCTAACACAGAAGTTACCAAACTAAAAGTAACTAAACAACAAAAATACACTCACAGGCCCAACACACACACACTACGCCAACAGCGAGGGGAGGGATATAACTTTTAGATTAACTCTAAAAAAGTAAATATATCAAAGGGGGAACCTACACTTTCACACAAAAATTCAATAAAAACTTTAAAATTCTGAAATTTAACACTTAAACTAGCACTTAGCTTGAGAGCTTGAGAAACAAATCCAGTCACCATGCGCGGCAAACGAGATCTGAGGTCATGAGGGTAGAGCAGGGCATTATGGGTGAGGGGAGGAGCTGAGAGCTTGGATCCATAGCTGGAAAACCATGCCGGTTCGGATCCGATATCGGATCCATAACCCACAGGTCTCACAGGTTGCAGACAAATGAATCTCCTACTTCAGATCAGTAAATTAGATCCACAAACAACTAAGCCCAATCCGGGCACTATCTATAACAGTATTATACATATACAAATATAGATACAAATATAGGGCTAAGAGGCCCACAGAAAAAGCCTGACTATTATAAGGATAAAGATTAATAGTAGAGAAAAAAAGCTAAAGGCCCACACAAACAAAGAAGCCAACAAGGCCCTAACGTTTAAACTATTTATACTATGTAAAGCTATTTAACTATAGAGTAATATAATAGTACTAACACACACTATATTTTTTAAACAAAAAGAAAACTTTTTATAGACTTGCTGTTAATTTTTTTCTAAAATGGTCCAAGCTAGCTGGATCATCGAGATCTCTCTTGCCACGGCAAACTAGATCTGGGGTAATTCCGGCAGTGCATTGTGGGATAAGGGGCTTGATCTTGAGCTACTGACAAACCTTGAGCTTTGCTATCGGCTGTGATGGAGCCGAGGATCGGCTTCGAACCCATCAGTGAGAATAAACAGTGAAATTTAACAACTTCACATCCAGGCATCTGTGTTGTCCATTTTCATTCTTCCTCACTTACGGGTTGGGATCTGATTCTCGGATCCAACTCGGCCACATTTACCAGACCTCGGATCGAACTCTTGAGCTACTCCCTCTACTCATAATGCCCTACTCCATCCATGTTGCATCAGACTGAGTTTGCTGCTCTATTTTCCAATAGCTGAAGACAAACAGATGTAGCCAGATAGAAAAAGACAGGGCTCAAACCTGGAACTGTAGGTTCCAAACACAGTCCAAAAGGTACTTCCAGAAGAACAATGGATGGGGGTATGGATGAGAGAGGAGTCAGGGAAGAATCAAAATGGACAACACAGATGCCTAGTTATGGTGAGTACATAACTTATAAATCTTTTCATTCTTCCTCGCCTATGGGACAGAGTTCCCAGCACCTTGGGTGGCCCATAATGAAGGATATTTTGGCGTACTGCCGAACCAAAGGAGGCTCTACTTCTAGATGTGATGTCCAATTTGTAATGTGAAATAAAGGTATGAGTCTTGGACCATATAGCTGCTGCACAAATGTCATCCACAGATATTCTTGACCAAAAAGCAGAAGTAGCAGCCATGGATCTAGTTGAGTGATCCCAGGGAGGTTTTGGTAATGTCATACTCTTCTGTGAGTAAATCCATATGATACAGTCTGTAATCCATTTAGCTGGGGTAACTGTAGAAACTGCCTGAACTAGGTGATTTGGAGAAAAAGATACAAACATCTGGTCTGACTTCCTAAAATGTTTTGTTCTATGAAGATAAAAATGTAGTTGTCTGTGTACATCAAGGAGGCATAGCGTGTACTCTCCTTTACTGGTAAAATTTGGAAAGAAAACTGGCAAGTGAATGGATTGCCTGATGTTGTTTTTCAGAGCTACCTTAGGTAACAAAGAAGGGTTAGTCCACAGAGAAATCATGTTTTTGCTGAAAGAGCCTCGAGTTCAGAAATTCTTTTTGCTGAAGTTATGGCTACCAAGAAAACTGTCTTCTATGACAGAAATTTTAGATAAGATTTGTCTGATGGTTCAGAGTGTTTGAGTTAATCCTTCAAATACCACAGTAAGATCTCAAGGCAGTTAGGGATCCTTTATCAGAGGCCTCAGAAGAAAAATGTCTTTCATAAAAGCTTTACACAGTTTAGAGGAAGCCAAGGAGAAGGATTTATTCCCTGTGTCGAAATTTGAAATTGCTGCCAACTGAAGTTTAATTGTAAAGAAACTAGCCCATTTTTTTGCCAGAAAATGAAGAATAGCCGAAATTGGTGCAAAAATGATCAATGTCCTTATCTGACACCCATATAGAGAACCTTTTCCATTTCCTTTTTTAAACTTTTTTTGGTAGAATCCTTCTGAGAAGCCAAAATAATGTTACAAACTGGGGAAGAAAGCCTAGACCATGCAGTCAGCTTGAGACCATAGAAAGGGGACAGTAGAAAGAGGAACCATGCTTGCTGAGGCAATGAGGATTACCGAGCTCCTCAGCCTTCTTGCTTTCTGCAAAAATCTTGGAATCAAGGGAAGAGGAGGATAAGCCTAAAGGAGACCCGAGGGTCAAGCGTGAAGAACAGCATCTCTCGGTGACTCCCCATGAGGGGGGAGCAGAGCAAAGTATTTGCCGCTCTTATTGCTGAGGGGGGTGGCACATAGGTCACAGCAAGGTTGGCCCCAATACCTTAAGATCATATTTGCTATCAAATGACTGAGAGACCACTTGGGAGGCATCAGAATGGATCTGCTTAGTTTGTCTGCAAGCACGTCAATTTTCCCCAGGATGTGTGTTGCAATTAGAAAGCAGACAGATGAGATTGCCCATTCCCAAACCCTCATGGCGTCTCTACAAAGGAGGTAAGATTAAGTTCCTCCTTGCTTGTTGATGTACCAGACTACAGACATATTGTTGGTCTGAACTACAATAATGCCCAAGGGAAGAGCATCTTGAAATGACAACAACGCTAAAAGGACTACTCTCATTTCTAGAACACTGATATGCAACTTGATCTTTTGGGGGGACCGCATGCCTTGGGCAGTTCTTCCAAAGAAATACTCCCCCAAGTTGAGAAGCTTCTATGATCTCTGTAGCTCCTGGGTTCAGTAGAACAAATGGTCTGTCCAGAAAAAGAACATCTGATTGTATCCACCAGCAAATATGTTCATTGCAAATCAGGGTGAGTTTTATTTGAAGAGACAGGGGATGATATAGAATGGACCACTGTACAGCTAGAGTCCACTGGAGAACCTGTATGATGTAGCATGCAAGAGGAAGTAGTATTATGGCAGATGACATCAACCCAAGTGCTGGAAAAAAGAAGTTACGTACTTACCATAACGTTTCATGTGAGTTGCTTATCTCGCCTTTATTCTCACTAATGGGTCCAGAGCCGATCCACTGGCTCCAACACAGCCGATAGCAAAGCTCAAGGTTTAGCAATAGCTCGAGACCAAGCCCCTTATCCCATGATGCACTGCTGGAATTACCTTAGATCTTGTTTGCTGCATGTACTACATCCCTGGAAGATATCCACTCTCCCAAAAAGGAAGAAAAATAAGAATTGAACAAACACGATGATACCAGCCTCTAAGTCAACTGTCAGCCAGGTGGAGGATGGAGGGAGGGACATGAGAATAAAGGTGAGATAAACAACTCACATGGAAAGTTATGGTAAGTACATAACTTCTTTATGTGAAGTTGTCAAATCTTGCCGTTTATTCTCACTGATGGGTAGCATCCCTAGCACCCGCAATCCTGGGTGGCTCACAGGAGTACATTTTTCAGGACCGTAGAACCAAAAGAAGCCCTGTCCCTGGAGGCCTTATCCACTTTGTAATGAGTGATGAAAGTATGAGGCTTAGACCAAGTGGCTGCAGCACAAATGTTATCAAGGGGTAATTTAGCTTGAAAAGAAGAAGACGTAGAAATGGCTCTGGTTGAATGAGCCTTTACTTTGTGTGGCAAGGGTATTTTAGCAGCTGCATGAACAAATGCGATACAATCCGATAAACCATTTTGAAAGGGTTGTTTTAGCCACTGGTCTACCTTTTCTGGCCTCTGAAAAGGATACAAAAAGTTGATCTGATTTCCTGATATCCTTAGTTCTATCGAGATAAAATCTGAGCTGTCTGTGCACATCAAGTTTATGCAGCATGTATTCTGTTTTGTTGAAATGGTTGGGGAAGAAGACTGGCAACTCAATGACCTGATTGATATTAGACTCCGAACAGACTTTAGGCAAAAAGGAGGGGATTGTTCTGAGAGATACTCTATCAGCATGAAAAATCATATAAGGGGGTCTGACAGACAATGCTTGAAGTTCTGACACTCTGCGGGCAGAAGTAATGGCCACTAGAAAAATGGTTTTCCAGGACAGAAATTTGAGATCACAAGATGATGCTGGTTCAAACAGAGAATTATTTGAGACAGTATAAAATTCAAACTCTATGGAGAATAAGGAGTCTTCACTGGGGGCCTCATGTGAAAAGTACCTTTGAGAAAAGCATTAGATAACTTATGGGCCATAATATTTAAACCATCAATTCCAAGGTGGAAATTGGATATAGATAGCAGCTAACTGAACCTGAACTGTAGCAGCTGCTGCTCCCTCCTTAAAAATCATAGTTAAAAGATCTAAAAGGGACGACAACGGAGCTTGAAAGGGGTACATTTTTTGTTTGCCGGCCCAAACGGAGAACCTTTTCACTTACTGCTATATCATTTTCTGGTGGAAGGCTTATGGGAAGACAATAGAATCTGTCTTGTGTTGTACGACAGGGAATGAAGCCTGGCTATGTGGGGAACTGGATTAGCCAAGCAGTTAGCTTCATTGACTGCAATGAAGGATGGAGGTCCCCTGACGGGTGTGTCAGAAGATCTGGAACTGGGTCCAGGATCCATGGATCCTCCAGCAGATGATGGTGAAGAAAGGGAAACCAGATCTGCCGAGGCCAATGGGGGGCTATAAGAATGGCAGTCCTTCCCAGTGACTTTGCTTTCTGTAAAAATCTGGGTATCAATGGGATTGGAGGAAATGCATATAGGACACCCGGAGGCCAACCGTGTACGAGTGCGTCTCTCAAGGGATGTCTCGGAGGTGGTATCAGGGCAAAGTAGCTTCTGCATTTGGTATTGATATGACTGACAAAAAAGGTCGCAGCAAGGCTAGCCCCATTTGCGGAAAATCCTGTCCACAATGTCTTGGTTGAGAGACCACTCGTGAGGCAACAAGATTGCCCTGCTCAGCTTGTCCATTATCACGCTGGATTTCCCCGGAATGTGCATTGCTAACAGAAAACACTGGGATGACACCGCCCATTGCCATACTCTAAGGGCTTCTCGACAAAGGGGGGTAAGACTTGGTTCTGCCCTGTTTGTTCAAGTACCAGACCATTGACATGTTGTCTGTCTGAATTGCAATCGTCCCTAGAGGAAGAGATTCCTGAAAATACTGCAACGCCAGAAGTACTGCTCTCATCTCCAGAACATTGATATGCAGATGTGACTCTTGATCCGTCCATGTGCCTTGGGCAGTCTTTCCCCTGAAAATCCCCCCCCCCCCCCCATCAGGGAAGCATCTGTGGTCACAGTGGCTACTGGGGGGGGGGGCACAAAGGGTCATCCCATTGTGACATGAAGAGACATCAACCACCACTGAAGGTCCCTCTTGCATGAGTTTGTAATGTGGATCATGCGGTTCATTGGCAAATCCTGGTAAGACCATTGGGTGAACAGAAGCCATTAAAGAATCTGCATATGCAGCCTTGCGAGAGGAATGGCTAATATTGCTGCTGCCATCAAACCTAGTACTTTCAAGACCTCTGTGGCTGGAGCTCTGTTCTTTGAAACCAGTGAGGCAATGTGCTGGCAAAAAAGTGAGAGCCTTTTGGCTGGAAGACGTAGAGTGGTGGTTGAGGTATCTAACTCTGCTCCTATAAAGACTATATGCTGCGATGGCGACAAGGCAGACGACCATAATGCCTAATTGGTTGCAGAGTGTCAGAGTGGATTCCGTTGCCTGAATCAGTTGATACCGTTTGGTGGAGGTAAGGAGCCAATCGTCTAGGTATGGAAACACCTGGAATCCTAGACACCTCAGGTGAGCCGTGACCACCGCCATGCATTTGGTGAACACTCTAAGGGCTGTAGTAAGACCAAAGGGCAGGGCTCGAAACTGATAGTGATTGGCTCCCAGCCGGAAACGCAGGTGATCTCTGGAGTGTCTGTCCATCTTTATGTGGTAGTACGCATCCTTGAGATCGATGGAGCAGATCCAATCGCCTTTCCCTAAAAAGGGAAGTATGGACTGAAGCGTGACCATTCAGAAAAAGAAGTTATGTATCTACCATAATGTTCCATGTTAGTTGTCTTCATCTTGCCTTCTTTCTTGCTGGTTGGGATCGGAGCCGATCCTCAGCTCCGACTCGGCCATCTTCTATAGCTCGAGAGCTGTTTACTGGCTCAAGGCTACCCCTTATCCCATGATGCCTAGTTCTAGCTACCCAGATCTCATTTGAAATAGCTAACCGCAGACATAGCTATAGAAAGGATCCCTCCAAACAAAAGGTTAAGCATAACTGTCCTATTCTCTAAGTCAGTAGAGGAAACAAACCAGAGAATACTCAGCCATTGAAACCTGAAGTCCTCTCGGTCCAACAGGATAGGGGGATGGAGGGGGGGGATGCAAGAAAGAAGGCGAGATGAAGACAACTAACATGGAACGTTATGGTAGGTACATAACTTCTTTATGTTAAGTTGTCAATCTCGCCTTCATTCTTGCTGGTTGGGACAGCGTCCCTAGCACCTACAATCCTGGGTGGCTCATTGGAACAGACTCTTCAGAACAGTGGGACCAAAGTTAGATCTACTCCTGGAGACCAAATCCAGCTTGTAATGAGAAATAAAGGTATGAGGATTTGCCCACATAGCAGCGGTACAGATAGAGTCCATGGGCAACCTAGACTGGAAGGCTACAGAGGTGGCTAAGGCCCTAGTAGAATGACCCTTCGGTTTGATAGGCAAGTCTTTGTTCCTTAGTTGGTAGATAAAGGTAATGATGTGAGGCAACCACCTGGATAAGGTCACTTTGGAAACTGGGAGACCCTGTTTGCCTCGAGCATAGGAGAGGAATAGTTGGTCAGACTTCCTAATATCCTTCGTCCTATGCAAGTAGAAACGCAATTGTCTATGAACATCCAATTGATGTAACTTATATTCTGCCTTGTTGGTGTGGTTAGGAAAAAAAACACAGGTAGGTCTATAGATTGATTCAAATTATTTTCTGAGCATACTTTTCGAAGAAAAGAGGGATTAGTCCTCAGAGCAACCCTGTCCTTATGAAGTACTAAGTAATGAGGATGGGCACATAGTGCCTGAAGTTCAGAGACTCGTCTGGCTAAAGTAATAGCTACCAGAAAGAGAGTTTTCCAAGATAGAAACTTGGAGCAGGACACTGCAGTTTCAAAGGGGGGCATAATCAAGGATGTTAGTACCAGATTAAGGTCCCAAGGAGGAGGGGGATCTCTCAATGGGGGTCTAAGGAGAGTAGTCCCTCTTAGAAAGGCTTTACATAGCTTATGAGACATGTTTGCATTAGAACACCCAACATGACAATTTGAAATGGCCGTTAATTGAACACTGATTGTAGCAGAAGCAGACCCCGAATGAAAGAGTTCTGTTAAGAATTTCAAGATTTCATGGAGAGGGGCTGTGAAGGGATCTATATTCCTGGCCTCTGCCCAACAAGAAAAACATTTCCATTTGCTAGCATAAGTCCTTCTAGTGGCAGACTTATGGGAGGAGACAATAATGTTGTATACTGCTGGGGAAATGCTGGGAAGCCTGGCTAAGTTTGGAAGTGGAGCAACCAAGCTGTAAGCTGTAGTGTTTGAAGGGATTGATGCAGCCCTCCTGATTGATGAATCAGTAGGTCTGGAATCGGATCCAGAGTCCAGGGCTGCTCGAGAAGGCAACGGTGCAGGAATGGAAACCATATCTGTTGAGGCCAGTAGGGGGCAATGAGGATCATCTTGCAACCCAACAAAATTGCTTTCTGTATGGGTTTTGGTATCAGGGGAAATGGAGGGAAGTCATAAAGAAGCCCTTCGGGCCAATCGTGGACTAGAGCATCTCTGGGAGAGTGATCTGGAAGTGGAAGAAGGGAGAAGTAGTTGCTGCATTTGGTGTTGAAGGGGGTGGCAAAAAGGTTGCAGCAAGGCTGTCCCCATTTGCGGAAGATCAGATCCGCAACTACCTGACTCAGAGACCACTCGTGAGGCATGAGAATAGCTCTGCTGAGCCTGTCTGCTATGACGTTGGACGTCCCAGGGATGTGCATCGCAATCAGAAATCGTTCAGAGGAAATCGCCCACTGCCAGAGTCTGAGCACTTCTCGACATAGAGGGGTAGGATCAGGTTCCGCCCTGCTTGTTGATGTACCACACCACTGACATGTTGTCCGATTGTATTGCAATGGTCCCAGAAGGGAGAGAGTCCTGAAGAGCTTGCAGCGCTAGGAGCATGGCTCTCATTTCTAGGATGTTTATATGCAGATGGTACTCGTGAGTCTGCCAAGTGCTTTTGGACTGTCCTTCCCTGATAATGCCCCCCCCACCCTATCAGGGAGGCGTCTGTGGTCAATGTAGCAACCGGAGGAGGCTGAATGAAGGGTCTGCCCTGAGTCACTAGAGGGGAGACCATCAACCAGGAAAGGTGTCTTTTGCATTCTGTAATCATGATCATATGAGACATGGGGAGCTGTTGGAAGGACCATTGTGTGAATAGGAGCCACTGAAGGATTCTCATGTGAAAGCGGGCCAGAGGTATCAGAAGAATTGCCGCTGCCATAGAGCCTAGAGTTTGAAGGACATACCTGACTTGTACCCTTATGCTTTGCATGAGGAATTGAACTTGCTGGCGAATTGTGGACACCCTGTCTGAAGGTAGCTTTGCGTACATGCTCCTTGTATCTAAGTCTGCTCCTATATAAGTAACAGATTGACAGGGCAACAAGACAGATTTTTCAAAATTTGTAGTAATGCCTAGCTGGGAGCAAATTGAAAATGTATAGTCCCTGGCTTGAAGTTGATGCCTGGTAGTAGCAGTGAGGAGCCAGTCGTCTAGATATGGAAACACCTGGAATCTTTGATGCCTCAGGTGAGCCGTGACCACTGCCATACATTTGGTGAACACCCTGGGGGCTGTGGTGAGACCAAAGGGCAGAGCTTTGAATGACTGTCTCCCAGCCAGAAGCGAAGAAACCTCCTGGAGCGTCTGTCCATCTTGATATGATAGTATGCATCCTGGAGATCTATGGATCTATGGAGCACATCCAATTGTCCTGACCCAGAAAGGGTAAAATGGACTGTAGCGTGACCATCCGAAACTTTGTTCTTTGAACAGACTTGTTCAGTCTGCTGAGATCCAAAATAGGTCTCCAGTCCCCTGTCTTTTTTGGTACCAAAAGGGACCTTGAGTAAGTTCCGGATCCGTGTTGGTCTGCCGGGACTTCTTGGATGACTCTTTTTTCTAGCAGTTTTGAAACTTCTATAACTGCTTGGCCCCTCAGGTTGGGTGGAACATCTGGGAGGGACTTGCGTGACGGTAAAGGGGGTTGAAAGAATGGGATTCTGTAACCTCCGTATATGATTGAATGTACCCATTTGTCTTGCATTAGGTTTAGCCAGGCTTTTGGGTACAATGAAAGTCTTCCCCCGACTGCCTCCAGAGGCGGACAGCTGGGCAACACTTCAGGGATGTTGGAAGAGCTTGTCAGAGAAAGATTCTCTGCTACCCTGGTTTTGCGGACCCCCTCTGCCATGAGGGCAGCGTCTGTTGCTATTGTTTTATTTTATTTTATTTTATTTTACATTTGTTGACCGGGCTAGTCTAGCTGGATATATTTCCATTTTCAGTAGAGGCCCGGGGAGAAAAGCTTCACATAAAACATAACAAAGAGACATGATAATAATAAACACATAGAATACAAAGAAAAGAAAAAAAAATTGTAATAAAAATTGGTAATAATAATAAAAAAATGGTAATAAGATCAATAAAAATTAAGGCACATAATCAATAGTAGTCATGACTAGAGTTAAATCAGATTCAAAGCATCTTACTTAATACTAACAGGCTGTATCTTAAGGCTTCTGCTATAACAGGAAAAAGTACAAGTAGGAGGAGAAGTAAGAGGAGTAGTGTTAGGTAAAATGAAGGGAGGAGACAGTAGTTAAGAAGTAAAAGAAGAAAAGGGCTAGCAAGAGGAGATGGGAGAGGAAAGAGAAGTAGGTAGAGCAAAGAAGGATTGGAAGGAGGAAGAAAGGTAGATAGTAAGTATAAGCACCCAGTAGGGTTAAAGGTCAGGTAAGGGGGGGAATCAGTCTGGTGTATTACATGAGCAAAGCCAGTGATTTTGGAAGTACAGTTTGATTTGTTGTTTGAAGAGGGGTAGAGATGTGATTATTCTCACTGTTAAATCCCTAGGTAGCAAATTCCATGCTCGGCCTACAGTATTACTAAATAGAGAGTCTCCAGCTAAGTTGTGAGCCTTTATAGGTTGTTAGATTAGATTGTTAGGTTAGATATAGATTGTTATTTCCTCCTCTGCCCCTGGAGGAAAAATCAGTACATGTGTCAGGCGAAGCTCCCTGGGATTTCCGAAACCACATTTTCCCACTCTTCTGACCCTTGAGGCATGGTCTGGAAGGAGTGGAAAAATGGACTCCCATGGCAGAGAGAGTCTTGCCTTCCTGCTCACACCTAGTGAGAGTGTCTTTCACCTGTGGTCCAAAAAGAAAGGAACCGTCAAAGGGAGTGTTGGTGAATGATGCTCTAAAGGGTTCCGCAAAATTACACAGCCGCATCCATGCATGTCTCCGAAGTGCCATGCCTGTGCCTGCGGCCCTACTTGTGCCATCGGCTGCGTAGGAAATGAGCCTCATGGAGGAGTTGACTACTGAGTTAAGGGTTGCCAGCTGAGAAGCCACTTTAGCCTGAGCCCCTTCAGCTGATGGATCCTGAAGGGTATCTCCAAGCTCTTTCAGGAGATCCCTCTGCAGCCTGGTGAAATGGCATAAGTAATTCAGTGACCTCATGGAGAACGTCGCTGAAGCAAACATTTGCTTCCCGTATCTGTCCATGGTCCTAGACTCCTTGTTAGGAGGATGGACAGAAGAAGAAGTTTCCGCTAACTCCTTTTTAGTCGCTGCTGCTACCACCATGGCATCCATGGGAACACCCTTAGTAAGGAACTGCCTGTCTGGGAGAGCAGTGATAAACTTGCTTGGTCTCCTCGGGGTTTGTTCCACTGTATCCGGGGCTGACCAAGCCCTTCGAGCCACCACTGACATTAGTGGATCAAAGGACAGAGAAAAGCAGGAGGTGGAAGGTCAGGAACCGAACGCATCCAGGAATACGGATTCATCCTCGGTAGGGGCTAGAATATTCCAGGCCCCCTTCTGCTTAAGCATTTCTAGGCTGTCCAAGAAGGAAACATCTTCAGAGGGGGATCTCGGGAACCCTTCTGATTCATCCAAATCCGTATCCGAAGTGACAGACTCGGGGGAGTCAATGTGCTTCCTCTTGCACTTCTTCTTCCGAGGGTGCTCCTCTGAATGATCAGGGGTGGCCTCAGAAGAAGAGGAAACACCCAATGGGGTGCCCTGGAGCACCAGTTCCCCACACTCAGGGTCTGGAGGAGGGACAGAGGTTGATGCAGGCACTATGGGGGACAAAGCCAGTGGGGTCGAAGGTGGAGCAGACTGAAAGGCCAGCACACTCCTCATGACATCGAAGGCGTCCCTGCCACAATGCAGAGAAGGCTCTGGCTCTGAGGAGACCGGAATCCTCCTCTGCACCAAGGGAGATGGCTCTGAGGCCAATGTAGGAGCCAAGCTCACCTGCACTGACACTCCGAGAGGGAGAGCAGGGTCGGACAAGTGTCCGATGCCACTCACCCCCTTGGAGCCGACGAGGGAGTCTCAGCGCCTAGATCCCTCAATGGAAGGCGCCATCGAGGGGACTGGAGCTGACGATGGATCTGAAGGAGAAATCATTTTCGGAGCCGACGGTTCCTCGACTCGAACCCCAATAAACTCCGGCTCTGAGCTCAATGGAGTCGGAGGAGGAACATCGATAGAAATGGACGGATCTGACACCTGAATAGGAGGGCTGGACAACATTTTGGCCAGTGCCTGCGACATCAACAACCTACTGACCACTCTCTCCATGTCGTGGTCCGAGAGCCTAGAGAACCGAGAAGAGTATGAAGATCTGTGACTGTGGTCACTCTGCAATAGGGGAGACCGAGGAGCCGAATGAATGGACTCTAGCGAAGGGGACCTTGGCCTTTTTTGTGTCCTTGATGGCTCCGAGGGTACTAGTGGAGCCCGCGAGGAAGCAGTCTCCTCGGTTCCAGCCGGGACCGAAGAAGTAGTAGGCAAGGCTTGGGCCAATGACGGCTCCAAGCTGGGAGCCGAAGATTTGGCCGGTTTAGGGGATTTCACTGACTGAGCCTTGGCCGGTGAATCCTAGGGCTTATTCTTGCGCTCTTGCAGAACTCTTGGGCTAAATGCATGGTAGATAGAACAAGAGTCCTGCAGGTGCACTGCACCTAGGCAATAAATGCAAGAAGTGTGCCCATCTGTCAGAGACATTTTCTGACAGCATGAGTCACACTTCTTGAATCCCGACACTTTGGATTCTTTAGACATATCCAACAAAAAGAGAAATCACAACTCAAAACTACTTTGGCCAATAGGCCAGACAGCACTAAGAACTAAAAACAGAACACTACCACAAAAAACACAATATAAGATAGATTTTTTTTTTTTTTTTTTTTTTTTTTTTTTTAAGACTAGGAAGCCTGTACCTCAAATGGCTACCTAACCAAAAGACTAACACACTACTACAGAGGGGAAGGGGGGAGGGGAGAACTCTTTAATTTAAACAAGTCCTAAGGGGAAAAACTACAATACAATAAACACACTAAACTAAATCTACTAGTTATCGACTATAAATTAACAACAATTACAATACAAAAAACCCTAATCTGACGAAAAAAAGGCAGATTAATAAAGTTATACAAGCCTGAGCCAGTGACTAGGAACCTCACAGCTGAAGCGGCAAATGAGATCTGGGTAGCTAGTGCTAGGCATCATGAGATAAGGGGTAGCCTCGAGCCAGTAAACAGCTCTTGAGCTATAGAAGATGGCTGAGTTGGAGCCGAGGATCAGCTCTGATCCCAACCAGAAAGAATGAAGGCGAGATTGACGACTTAACATCTTCTCTTTCTTCACAAATTGGTTGAGTCTGCTGTGGTCCAAGATAGGTCTCCAGTCCCCTGTTTTCTCTGGAACCAAAAAAAATCTTCAGTAAGTTCCAAATCCTGTTTGGTCTACTGGGACTGGCTGGATGACTCTTTTTTCTAGCAACTTGTGGACCTCTACAGTTGCTTGTTCCCTGAAACTGGGTGGAACATCCGGGATTCTCTTGACAGGAGTAGGGGGGAAGAGAACTGTATGAAATATCTTCGGGAGATGATGCTTTGTACCCAGGTATCGGATGTTATGTCTAGCCAGGCTTCTGGGTATAAAGACAAGTGACCCTCGACTGCCTCCAGAGCAGAACAGCAGGGCCTTCTTTCAGGAGCGCTGGTAAAGCTGACCAGAGAACTGGCCTCTGTCACCCTGCTGTTGCGGCCCCCTCTGCCGTGCAGGTGGCATCTTCATTATAACCCCCTCCTCTGCCTCTAAAGGGGGTTTTGCCACGTGTGTCCTGAAAGGCTTCTTGGGCTTTTCGGAACCACATCTTTCCACCCCTAGGGCCTTTGGGATAAGGCTGAGTATGGGTAGAAAAACAGACTTCGATAGCAGACAGAATATTTCCTTCTTGCTCACACCTGGTCAAAGTTCCTTTTACCTTGGGCCCAAACAAGGATGAGCCATCAAATGGGGTGTTGATAAAAGAAGACTTGAAGGGCTCCGCAAAGGAACAGAGATGCATCCAGGCATGTCTCTGCAGAGCAATGCCTGAACTTGCGGCCCTACTCGAACCAGCAGCTGCGTAAGATATGAGACACATGGACGAGTTTACAATCAGGTTTAGAGTAGCGAGCTGGTTTGTAACTTTGTCGGAACCCACTGCAGCTAATGTACACTGGAGAGTATCTCCTAGCTCTTTCAGGAGATCTCTTTTGCAGTCTGGTGAAGTGGGTTAAATAGTTCAGTGATCGAAGAGAAAATGTCGCTGAACTATACATGCATTTCCTGTATCTATCCATGATCCTAGAATCTCTGTTGGGAGGATGGATAGATGAGGAAGTCTCAGACATTTCCTGGCATCAACAGGCACTCCCTTAGTCAGAAAAGGTTTATCCATGGGGCGGAATCAAACTTATTTGGCCTCCAAGGGACAGGTTCCATGGACTCCGGTGACTCCCACGCTTTACGAGAAATCAGATCCATGAGCTCATCATAAGGTGGAGACACCCAATAGGTGGAAGGTTGAGACCCAAAAGCCTTCAGAAGCACTGACTCATCCTCAGTAGGGCTTTTGGAGTGCCAATCACCACTCTGCCTAAGGATTTCTAGTATCTTCGCAAAGGAGATATCCTCAGAAGGGGATCAAGGGACCCTTCTGATTCATCCAAGTCAGTGTCAGATGTCAAAGACTTCTGTGGGGAGTCCAAGTGTCTCCTCTTACACAACCTCTTCCTGGGTACCTCCTCAGCAAGAGCCTCTGGAGAGGTCTCGGAAGTGCAAGGGATGCCCTGTGAGGTTACCTGAGGCTCAGGGTCTCTACGCTTGTGTTGGACGATGGAAACAGAAGTAGACACAGGCACTTGAGGGGAGGAGGAAGCCGGACCTGATGCTGAAGATGTCCTTGGAGACATGACTCTCCTCATAGCTTTGAAAGCACCACGGCTTCGATGAGAAGGAGTAGAGGGACCGAAGGAATCACCAAATCCTCCTGCATCAAGGCCATGGGCTCCAAGCCCGAGGTAGGAGCCGAGCTCATCGAGCCAAAGCCCCGAGAAGAAGAGATGGCACCGACAAGTCAGTATGACTACTCTCACCGGACCCGACAGGAGAGTGTCGGCTCCTAGAGTTCCAGGTCGGCACCGAGGGCATCCGAGCAGATGGAACCGAAGATACCGGGACAGGTCTCGGCTCCACAGGATCAACATACATCAGGTCAACCTCCTCCAGCTCCAAAGGTCCAGTACGGCTCGGAGGAGGAACAGTCAACTCCGGGGTGATGGTCTTCGGTTCCGACGGAAGTGTCAGAGCCGGCAACAATTTGGCAAGGCCTGGTGCCTGTAAGAGCTTCTGCACCAACCGGTCCATATCCAGATCAGAGAGGCTGACAGAAGATTTTGATGAATGCACACACGGTGCTGTTTGAAGTAAGGGAGATGAAGGAGTCTCAGAGACCGGCTCCAAGGCTGTGAGCTGGCTCCGACAGGAAGGGACACTTGGCTCCGAGGTCAGTGGAACCGATGGCCCTGAGTCATCCATTTTCTTAGCCTTCTTAGATTCCCTGGAATCCGCAGAATATGTTGAAGACTTAGAAGACTTGCTGGCACCATCCTGGTCACTCAAAGCTTCAGAGAAGAGGTGTTTAAGCAAGCCTCAATCCACCAATTTTCTCTTCCTTTCTAACAGCACTGTAGAAGAGAAGGAATGACAAATACTACAAGATTCTTGTAGGTGCTTCACACCCAAACAGTATACACAGTGAACATGCCCATCAGTGACTAACATCTTTTGTCAACAGTCTGGACATTTTTTGAAGCCAGATTTATAATACTCTCTAACTTCAGACATAATTAAGATAATGCTTAAACTCTAAGACAACTAAGCAAATATGAAACAGTTTCAACACACTGAACAATGCCCAAAAAGGCCACACTATAAGATAAGGATATATATAAACTGACAAGACTATCTAATAAACTCTATAACAACTATCCATTAAAGGCCAAGGCCAAAAACTAACAGCAAAAAGGCCACCAACTCAAATGGGCCAGAATAAGAAGTTATGTCTTACCATAATGTTCCATGTTAGTTGTCTTCTTCTCGCCTTCTTTCTTGCTGGATGGGTTTGGAGCCGATCCTCGGCTCTGACTCGGCCTATACTATAGCTCGAGAGCTATTTTTACCGGCTCGAGGCAGCCCTATATCCCACAATACCATGTGCTAACTCCCCAGTTCTCGTTAGGAAGCTAAGACATAGTATAAATAATAATATTATAATAATAATTTTATAATTCTCTTTTACGAGAATAGATTACCTGCTAGTAACACTAAGGATACAAGGAACAAAATGCAACATATTGTATCTCCAGAAAAGGAAGTACTCAGAACCTCGAGTCTATCCAGGCTAGGGGGCAGGAGGGAGGGACGTAAGAAAAAAGGCGAGAAGAAGACAACTAACATGGAACGTTATGGTAAGACATAATTTCTTAATGTTAAGTTGTCATTCTCACCTTCATTCTTGCTGGATGGGACAGCGTCCCTAGCATCTTAGTCCTGGGTGGCTCAAAGAAACAGACTCCTGAGTACAGTGGAACCAAAATCAGCTCTATTTCTGGAGGCTAAATCAAGCTTGTAATGGGCAATAAAGGTATGTTTGGAAGCCCATGTAGCTGCTGCACAAATGGCATCTAGTGGTAACCTTGCTTGAAAAGCCGTTGAAGTTGATAGTGCCCTGGTTGAATGAGCCTTAGGCCTAGAGGGAAGTTGCCTGTGTCTCATCTCATAGACCAAGGTAATAATAGATGTCAGCCATCTGGAAAGAGTAACCTTCAATACCGGAAGCCCTTTCTTGCCTGCAGCATAAGAGAGGAAGAGCTGGTCTGACTTTCTGAATTGTTTTGTCCTGTCTAGGTAATACCGTAATTGGCGATGAACATCTAATGAATGTAATTTTTGTTCAGCCCTGTTGGTATAGGCTGGGAAAAAGACAGGTAAATCAATGGAGTGGTTTAGATTTGCCTCTGATAACATTTTTGGTAGGAAGGAAGGGTTTGTTCTGAGAGTTACCCTATCTTTATGAAAAAACAAATAAGGAGGCAGACAGACAAGGCTTGAAGTTCCGATACCCTTCTGGCAGATGTTATAGCTACTAAAAACAGCGTTTTCCAAGAAAGAAGTTTGAGGGAGCAAGAAGCTGCAGGTTCAAAAGGGGGCAGAATTAGTGAAGTTAGAACTAAATTCAAATCCCATTGTGGGGGTGGATCTTTGACTGGAGGTCTGAGCAAAAATATGCCCTTGAGAAAGGCTTTACAGAGTTTGTGGGACATAATATTTTCTTCTGAGAGTCCAACATGAAAATTAGCAATGGCCGCTAATTGTACCCTGATAGTGGCCGAATATGACCCTGAATGAAAAAGCTCCGCCAGAAAGTCCAGAACCTCATGAATGGGTGCATGGAAAGGATCTAAGGTCCTAGTTTGTGCCCAGTGTGAAAAACGCTTCCATTTACTCGCATAAGTCTTCCTAGTATTGGACTTATGGGAGGCCAGAATGATATCACGAACAGGAGGAGAAATAAGGGGAAGCCTGGCTATGGCTGGAAGTGGAGCAACCAAGCTGTGAGGTTGATGGAATGTAGAGACTGAAGCAACTTGCCCATGAGGTGGGTCAACAGATCCGGAAGGGGTTCCAGATGCCAAGGCTGTTCCAGTAGGTATTTGTGCAGAAACGGGAACCAAACTTGTTCAGGCCAAAATGGGGCAATGAGGATCATTTTGGATCTCATTGCGGTTGCTTTCTGAATTAATTGCGGGATCAACCGAAAAGGAGGAAAGGCATAAAGAAGACCCCGGGGCCAAACGTGAACAAGAGTGTCTCTGAGGGGTTGGTCTGGCAGAGGAAAAAGTGTGAAGAAGTCGAGGCACTTGCTGTTTTGGGGAGTTGCGAAAAGGTCGCAGCAAGGCTGGCCCCACTTCCGAAAAATTCCGTCTGCTACCGCTTGATTTAGAGACTACTCGTGAGGCATGAGGATAGTTCTGCTCAATCTGTCTGCTATGACATTGGACTTTCCGGGGATGTGCGTTGCTATCAGAAACCGTTGAAATGAAATCGCCCATTGTCAAAGTCTGAGTGCTTCTCGACAGTGGGGATAGGACCTTGTTCCGCCCTGCTTGTTTATGTACCACACCACAGACATATTGTCCGTTTGAATTGCTATAGTCCCCGTGGGAAGAGAGCTCTGAAGGGCTTGCAACATCAAAAGCACTGCCCTCATCTCCAGGGCATTTATGTGCAGGTGGCATTCTGACTGTTGCCAAGTGCCCTGGACCATCCTGCCCTGATAATGCCCCCCCCCCACCCGATCAGGGAGGCATCCGTTGTGACAGTGGCAACTGGAGGGGGGAGAACAAAGGGTCTGCCCTGAAAAAGCTGAGGAGAAACCATCCACCAGGAGAGATGTTTCTTGCAAGATGGGGTTATCAAAATGCTGTGGGTCATTGGTAGCTGTTGAAAAGACCACTGAGAAAACAGCATCCACTGAAGGAGCCTCATGTGGAAGCGGGCTAATGGAAGTAGAAGAATCACTGCTGCCATGAGGCCCAACACTTTCAATACTAGCTTGACCTGAACTTTGTTGGGCTGAAACAGGGGCTGAACATTCCGCCTTATGTCTGTCACTCTCTGAGGTGGTAATGCTGCAGACATTTCTGTGGTGTTTAATACGGCACCTATAAAGTTTATACATTGACAAGCCGACAAGGAGGACTTTGCAAAATTTATAGAAATACTAAAAGACTGTTGCAAAGTTGAATAGTGTAATCCCTGGCCATTATGAGATCCTGTTTGGTGGTAGCAGAAATGAGCCAGTCGTCTAAGTATGGAAACACCTGGAATCCTTTCTGTCTCAGGTGAGCCGTGACCACTGCCAAACATTTGGTGAACACCCGGGGGGCTGTGGTGAGACTAAAGGGCAGGGCCCTGAATTGAAAATGACTGACTCCCAGCCGGAAGCGGAGAAACCTCTTGGAGCGCCTGTGTATCTTTATATGGTAGTATGCATCCTGGAGGTCTAACGAGCACATCCAGTTGTCTCTGCCCAAAAGGGGTAGAATGGACTGCAGTGTTACCATCTGAAATTTTGTCTTTAGTACAGAGTTGTTTAATCTGCTGAGGTCTAAAATGGGTCTCCATTCTCCTGTCTTTTTTGGTACCAAAAAGAATCTGGAGTAAATTCAGGATCCTAGCTGATCTGCTGGGACTGCCTGGATGACTCTTTTTTTAACAGCTTTTTTATTTCTAGCTGAGCCTGACCCCTTTGTGCGGGTGGTACGTCTGGTAGGGGTTTTGGCGGTTGTACCGGAGGGAAAGTGAAAGGGATTTTGTAACCCTTGGATATGATCTTCTGTACCCATGTGTCTTGGGAGAGGGCTTGCCAGGCTTCCAGGTACAGAGATAATCTTCCCCCGACTGCCTCCGAAGGCGGACAGTCGGGCAGCTTCTCAGGGATGCTGAAAGGGTTGGTCAGGAAAAGATTCCCTAGAGCCCTGGTTCTGAGGACCCCCTCTGCCCCTGGGGGGGCGTCTGTTATTATTTCCCCCTCTGCCTCTAGGGGGAAATTCACCACGTGCGGCAGGCGCGACTCCCTGAGGTTTGCGGAACCACATCTTTCCTCCCTTCTGTCCCTTAGGGTAAGGTCTAGAAGGCGTGGAAAAACAGACTCCCACAGCAGAGAGAGTCTTACCATCTTGCTCGCATCTGGTGAGGGTATTCTTCACCTGAGGTCTGAACAATTCCGAACCGTCAAAGGGGGTGTTGGTGAAGGTCACCTTGAAGGGATCGGCAAAGTTACAGAGTCGCATGCAAGCGTGCCGTCTCAACGCAACACCTGTGCCAGCGGCCCTACTTGCTCCATCGGCTGTATAAGAGATAAGCCACATGGAGGAGTTAACAATGGAGTTCAGGGTAGCCAGCTGAGAGTTCATTTTGTCCTTAAACCCCGCAGCAGAAGGATCCTGTACCGTTTCACCCAGCTCTTTGAGCAAGTCTCTCTGAAGGCGGGTAAAATGACATAAATAGTTCAGAGATCGCATAGAAAAGGTCGCTGAAGCAAAGGTTCGCTTGCCGTACCTGTCCATGGTCCTGGACTCTTTGTTAGGAGGATGAGCAGATACAGAAGGATCAGCCAATTCCTTCTTAGTGGCTGCTGCTACCACCATAGCATCAACTGAAACACCTTTGGTGAGAAAGGATTTTTCATCTTGTGCAGAAATAAATTTCGAAGGCCTCCTAGGGGTAGGTTCCATTGAATCAGGAGCTGCCCACGCCTTTCTAGCCACTACCTCCATTAGTGGGTCAAAAGGGGGAGACACCCAGGAGGTGGAAGGGTGAGATCCAAAGGCGTCAAGGTAAACTGACTCATCCTCGGAAGGTTTGAGAGTGGACCAATTTCCCCTCTTTCTTAGGATTTCCAGGATGTCTGAAAAGGAGACATCCTCAGAGGGGGATCTGGAGGAACCTTCCAACTCATCCAAGTCGATGTCCGACGTGACAGACTCGGGGGAGTCTATGTGCTTCCTCTTGCACTTTCTTTTCCTAGGGGGTTCCCCTGAAACTTCAGGGGAGCCCTCGGAAGAGGAGGAGACACCCAAGGTGGGTACCCTACGCTTTGGATCTCTGCTGTCAGGTGTAAGAGGATGGCCAGAGACCATAACAGGCACTAAAGAGGGAGGAGCCGCAGAACTTAACCTTGGAGTGGACACTGGGTCCAGCACACTTCTCATCACCTCGAAGACTCCCCTATCAGATACCAAAGGTAGCACCGGCTCCGAAGAGACCGGAACCGCCCCCGGAACCGACAGAGAAGGCTCCGAGAATGATGTCGGGGCCAAAATAACCAGAGCCGAAGCTCCGAGAGGGAGAGCGGGGTCGGACAAGGGTCCAATGCCACTCGCCCCCTCGGAGCCGACAATGGAGTCTCGGTGCCAGAACCTCTCCACGGATGGAGCCAATGAAGAGGTCGGAGTTGACGACACCAGATCCAAAGGAGGAAGTATCGGCTCCGACGTGGGCAAGGCCATGGTTCTGACAAACTCCGGCTCCGAGCTCGAGAGATGAGATGGAGGAGGAATGGATAGCTGTATCAAAGGAGCCACAGTCTGGTGAGATGGGCTCTGGAGCATTTGGGCCAGCACCTAAGATTTTATGAGTCTACTGACCACCCTCTTGATGTCGTGGTCGGAGAGCCTGGATGACCTCGATGAATGAGTCCTATGACTCCGCTCCGATAGGAGAGGGGACCTCGGAGCTGATCTGATGGACTCTAGCGAAGGGGACCTAGAGCTCTTGTGCACTGGGGTCGGCTCCGATGATGGTTTCGGAGCGGAAACCAGTTTGCTCACCTCAGAGCCAACCGGAACTGAGGTCGGAGCCATCTTGATAACGCCATCCCTCGGCTCAGAAGCTGGAGCCGAGGGTTTGGCAGTTTTTGACGACTTCCCCGAGCCAGACTTGGACGGGGAGTCATCAGGCTTTAACAAGCCCCTTAGGATGAGCTTGTTACGCCTTTCCTGCAGGACTCTTGAACTAAATCCGTGACAAATGGAACAAGAGTCCTGCAGGTGTAAAGACTCAAGCAATAGACACAAGAAATGTGACCGTCTGTCAGAGACATTTTCTGACAGCACGAGTCACACTTCTTGAATCCTGAAACCTTAGGGTCCTTTGACATCCTGACAAAAAATAAAAAGGAACACAGTCAGTCCACACACACACACTTATTTAAGTTAAGGGGAACTGACTAAAAACCCACACACACACTGAAAGAGGTGGGGGAAAACTAAGAAAAAGCCCATAGGCCCAAGATAAAAAACTAACTAAAGAAGGGGAAAAAGGGCTACCGAAAAGGGTAAGGCAGTTAGAAGGGACCTAAAGAATGGTAACTAACTGGAAAAAAACTACTGAGACTGAATATATATCTGAAAAAGCACTTACTGACCAGAGCCGGTAAAAACAGACTACCTCGCAGCGAAGCGGCAAACAAGATCTGGGGAGTTAGCTCATGGTATTGTGGGATATAGGGCTGCCTCAAGCCGGTAAAAATAGCTTTCGAGCTGTAGTATAGGCCGAGTCGAGCCGAGGATCGGCTCCGAACCCATCCAGCAAGAATGAAGGCGAGAATGACAACTTAACATCAACTGTTAATAAGGGAAGGGGCTAAAAGTCTAAATCACACTAAAGTAGTACTAAACTGACACTATAAGAAATATAGAAAAAACTTTGTAAAAACTTGCTAATAGAGGAAAACAGTCTTGAGCAATGCTGGAAACCAAGAGATCTGTGCCACGGCAAACTAGATCTGGGGTAATTACAGCAGTGCATCATGGGATAAGGGGCTTGGTCTTGAGCTATTGATAAACCTTGATCTTTGCTATCGGCCATGTCGGAGCCAAGGATCAGCTCTGGACCCATCAGTGAGAATAAACGGCAAGATTTAACAACTTCACATCACTAACATTACTGGGAGAGATGAATGGAAAAGGATAGCCTGAACCTGGTTTCTGATAGAAGTAAAGCAGTGCAGAGGCAAAGATGCTATCTGTGATGATGTGTTCAAAACTGTCCCAATGAATTCCAATGAATTTTAGGCTCTGAAATGGTGTAATTTTTGACCTGGCAAGATTTATCATAATGCCCAAATGTCACAAATCTGGAGCAAATAGTCCCTGACATGTTGAAGTTGATGCCTGGACTGGGAAGTTAACAGCCAGTCATATAGATATGGAATCACCTGGAATCCCTTCAGTTTCACTGAGCTGTAACTACTGCCATTGTTTTTGGTAAACACCCCTGGGGGCTGTGGTGAATCCAAAGGACAGCGCTCTGAATTGGTAAAGACTGGCTCCCAGACAAAAGCTGGGATGTCTTCTGGATTGTCTGTCTATTTTGATATGACAGTAGGCATCCTGAAGATCTACAGAGTACATCCAATCATCCTTGTGCAGAAAAGGCAGGATGGACTGAACTACAACCATTCGGAACTTTGCTTTCTTTACATACTGGTTCAATTTGTTTAGATCCAAAATGGGTCTGGGGTTCCCTCTGATTGGGTGGGACCTTCTGAATGACTCTTTTTTTCTAGTAGATTTTGTATTTCTTGTGCTGTGGCCTTCCTCTGACTGTGTGGAATGTCAGGAAGTCACTTCCTCTGACAATGAAGAAGAAGGGAAAATGGTATGTAATAACATCTGGATATTATTGTTAGCACCCATAGATCTCTTCTGATGTTTGTCCAGGCATCTAGGTGCAAAGGGAACTGACCCCGATTGGCTTCAGAATTGGACAGCCAGGCAGCATTTCAGGAGTGCCGATAAGGCCTGTCTGAAAAAGAATCTCTTAAGCTCTGGTTCTGCAGGCCTTCCCTGCCTCTAGTACGATGGCTACCATTAAAATATACTCCCTCATCTCTGGAGAAATTATTCCACACACGAATCCTGAAAAGGTCCCTGAAAGTTACAGAACCACATTTTCATACC
Source organism: Protopterus annectens (assembly GCF_019279795.1). Classification (NCBI taxonomy): domain Eukaryota; kingdom Metazoa; phylum Chordata; order Ceratodontiformes; family Protopteridae; genus Protopterus; species Protopterus annectens. The sequence continues at coordinate 1,972,522,818 of NC_056728.1, forward strand.
GTCCCTCTGATTCCTAGAGAAGATTCTCTGAGGTATAGAAAACTTGATTCCTATGGCAGACAGGGTCTTTCCATCTTTTTCACTGCGGTAAGTGTATCCTTTACTGATGGCCCAAACAAGGAAGTGACATCAAATGGGAAGTTAATAAAGGATGTCTGTCTTAAAAGGCTCTGCAAAGTCACATAACCACATCCTGGCATGTCTCCTTATGTCAATGCCTGAACTGGCTACTCGTGAGGTACCTTCCACTGTGTGAGAGATTAATCTCATCAAAGTGTTTGATATAGATAAAAGAGTGATCAGTTGAGAGAATGTTCTTTTGAAATCCTCAGCAGACATGGACTCTAAGAAAGTATTTGATAGTTCCTTTGCCAAATCTCTCTGAAGCCTAGTAAAGTGTGCCAGATAATTAAGTGACCTCAGACAGAAAGTAGCTGAGGTGAGCACTCGCTTTCCAAATATGTCCAAAGCTCTGGACTCTCTCTATCAGGCAGCTGGACACAAGAGCTTTGCTCTGCTAGCTCTTTTTAAGTGGCTGCTGCCACCACAGTAGCATTAACCTGGACTCCCTTGCTCCAGTGAAGACAGTCTGCAGGTAGTGCCAAAAATTAGTCAGGACATTTGGGGATGGGCTCGACAATATCCAGCTCCTTCCATGCCGGGAGAGAAAGCAGACCAACAAGTTCATCTGCTGGGGGGGGGGGGGGGATACCAAAGACATACATGTGCCAGAACCAAAAGTCTCCAATGACAAAGACTCTTCAGGAGAAGGAGTTTAAGATGACCAGCCACCTTTCTCCTTCAGGATCTCGAGAATACCTCCAAAGGAGATGTCATCTATTGGTGATCTGGAGTATCCATCTACTTCATCAAAATCAGTTTCTTCCATGATAGACTTCATGGGGGAGTCTCCTCTTACACATTCTCTTCCAGGACACCTCTTCTGTAGGATGTTCTGGAGAGGTGTCGGAAAAGAGGAGAAGATCTTCTACTGGAACTGGCTGGAAACTCCTTGGAACTGAATGTCCCTGTGGAATAGGTCTGACTGACTCAGAGCTCAGACCCGATGAGAGTAAAGGGGTAGGATCTGAAAAATGAAATAAAAAACGGTTCTCTCTGGAGAGAAAAAGTCCTTTCTACCAACCTGAAGGCCAGGCGACCAGGAGAAGCCTCGACCTGTCCCCTCAGAGCCAAAGCTTCAGAAGAAGTTAGGTCTGGGCCACCCCCAGATACAAGCTTTGAGGGGAGAATCTGATCCAAAGTGTCCAGGACCAAAGCTCTAAGGGGAAGGGACAGATCCGACAAAACTGGAACCGAACCTATCCCCTCGGATCCAATACTGACACTTCAGCTCTGAGACCCATTCTGATCTAAGGTTACTAGCACAGAACCAGTTAGGGAAATAGTAGGAGTGTAGGAATAAACCTTCCTTGGATCCAGTGCTGAGCCTCTCAGGGATCTTGGACCCTTGGGCTTTGAAACCTTTGGCCAAATCAGAGAAGGAGAAATAACAGACTTTGATGTAACAGGCCTACTCACGGATCTAATAGAGGATGGAGCTTGTAAGACCACATCTAGATCTGAGCTTTGAGAAACTTTTGCATCATCCTCTTCACATCTGCCTTTGACAAGCTTCTGGAGGACCTAGAAGAGAAGGTGAATGGGGGCCTGGAATGCTTTTGTGGTGTCTGGAGAAGCTGAGCAGGCAAGGCAGGCGAAACTGGTATCATAATATATTTGGGGGTAGTACTCCAAAAAGAAGTACCCGGCTTTGGATCCAAGAACTTAGGATCCGAGGAGGGATCTGTTGGACTGCTCATGATAACTGCAAGAACTGAAGTAACTGAAGCCTCAGGATCTGAAGGCTTTGGAACCGAATGTTGAAAAGTCTTCGGATCATGAGGGGTTGGATCTGAGAGTTTCCTAGTCTTTTTTTCAGTGGCTCTGAGGAATACTTAGGGACTTAAAGGGAGAATGCTTTCATTGCTCCAGATGAGCAGATTTACTATGTTCGGAGGGTTTTGAGCCCCTTGAATGGAAGAAGAGGAAAGAAGACCCCTTAAAATAAGTTTATTTCTTCTGTCTGCCAGGGCTCTCGGATTTAAAATGGCAAATATGCTGCACAATGTGTCCAAGTGCCAGCTCTGAGGCAATAAACGCACTCCATATCTGCATCCGCATTTGGGATCTTATGCCCACAAGAAGTGCATTTATAAAGCCTGTGGGTTTGCCTGACATACTGTAGATAGTGGAAAAAAAGAGACGAAACCAACAGGTCAAAAAAGTATTTTTTATAACTTAAGAAAAGAAAAGAAACTATGGTAGAAAAACTACCCAGAAATGGAGGGTAATACAGAGAAATGCTACCAGCAAAGGTAGAGAAAGAGAGTGCTATAAAAAGTACAGAGATACACGTAAGGGAGACAAACAACCCTGATGACCAATGAAAAAGTAGAGGGAGGAAGAAAAAAGATAATCAAAAAAAATTCTTAATAAAGAAACTCACAATACCATTAAAGACACTTGAGAGTGGAACCTGCATCTGTTTGCAAATGCATCAAATGAGATCTGGGGCAACAGGGATGGAGTATGGGCATTATGGGTAGAGGGAGAAAATCAAGAATTGGATCCAAGTTCTGGTAAATGTGTCCAAATCGGATCCGAGGATCAGATCTGAACCTAAAAGTGAGGAAGAATAAAAGGACAACATCAGAATCTGAGGCTTATCTGCCCGAGGGAAAAAGTGGCTTCTAGTGAGGGAGTTCAGATCCAGATTGCAGATGGCTCCAACTACATCAATAACTCAGTGCTGGACCTGGGAGACTAGATGGACTCAGAGACCCATTTCAAGACTTCTCTGCCTTTTTCTCTTCCTGCTTTTTCTCATCTGCTGATTTCTCTCTGTGCTTTTCATTAAGCTTGTCTCCGTCTCCTTTCTCTTCTCATAAGAGGGAGATACAGAAGGCTGTCTGACTTCAGATGACATCAAAGTAGACCGTGTCTGACAGGGAAGCAAACCTATACGTATCAGTTTTTCTTTCCTGCCCTTGAGGGGGCTGGATTTGAAGGCAGCACAGATACTACAGCTATCTTAAAGATGAAAAGCAGTTAAAATAATAGACACAAAGGGAGTGGGGGTCGGAGGGGGGCTGTCCACAGTCTAAACACTTTTTGAACCAGTAGGCTTCTCAGACATCAGAAAAAAACAAAAAATATAACAAACAAACCAGTAGTTATTCTAAGTATAGTAATAAGAAGTTATGTACCTACCATAATGTTCCATGTTAGTTGTCTTCTTCTTGCCTTCTTTCTTGCTGGATGGATTCGGAGCCGATCCTCAGCTCCGACTCGGCCTTCTACTAAAGCTTGAGAGCTATTTACCGGCTCGAGGCTTCCCCATATCCCACAATGCTAGGCGACAGATACCCAGATCTCGTTTGGCAGAGCTAACACCGTGAGGACACCTGTCCCCAATACAAGGTTTACCTACAGTGCTAAAAACAGAGGAGGACGTACCCTAGAAAAGAGTCAACCAGAGGAAGAAGGCCTCCAAGGGGGATTCTTCTCGGTCTGCCCAGGCTAGGTAGATGGAGGGTGGGATGCAAGAAAGAAGGCAAGAAGAAGATAACTAACATGGAACGTTATGGTAGGTACATAACTTCTTAATGTTAAGTTGTCCATCTCATCTTCATTCTTGCTGGATGGGACAGTGTCCCTAGCACCTTAGCCCTGGGTGGCTCATCGGAACAGACTCTTGAGCACAGTGGAACCAAAGTCAGCTCGACTCCTGGTGGCCATATCCAACTTGTAATGTGAAATGAAAGTATGAGGACTGGCCCATTTTGCTGCAGCACAAATAGATTCCATTGGAAGTCTTGCCTGAAAAGCTACCGATGTAGCTAATGCTCTGGTGGAATGAGGTTTTGGTTTTGTAGGGAGTTCTTTATGTCTCAGTTGGTAAATTAAAGTAATAATAGAGGCCAACCATCTAGATAAGGTTACTTTAGAAACTGGCAGGCCCTGCTTGCCCTCAGCGTAGGACAGGAAGAGTTGGTCCGATTTTCTAGTTTGCTTAGTCCTATCCAAATAAAAACGCAATTGCCTGTGAACATCCAAATAGTGCTACTTTTGTTCAGCTCTGTTTGAATAGTCAGGAAAAAAGACAGGAAGATCAATAGTCTGATTCAGATTTGCCTCAGAAGATATTTTGGGTAAAAAGGAAGGATTAGTCCTGAGTGAAACTCTATCTTTGTGAAAAACAAGATAAGGAGGATGAATACAGAGGACTTGAAGTTCCAACACTCTTCTAGCTGAGGTGATGGCTACTAAGAAGAGTCTTCCAGGAGAGTAATTTTAAGGAACAGGAAGCCACAGGTGCAAAAGGAGGGAGAATCAATGAAGCTAATATCAGGTTCAAATCCCATGGAGGCGGGGATCTTTAACCCGAAGCCTAAGTAAAATAGTCCCTTTAGGAAAGGCTTTGCAAAGTTTGTGGGACATGATGCTGGTCTCTGACAGGCCAGCGTGGAAATTAGCGACAGCAGCCAACTGGACTCTAATGATGGCAGATGAGGAACCTGCTCGAAAAAGTTCTGCCAAAAAATCTAGAGCATTATGGACAGGGGCTGTAAAGGGGTCTATATTTCTAGCTTCTGCCCAGAAAGAGAAACGTTTCCACTTACTAGCATAAGTCTTTCTGGTAGTAGATCTGTGCGAAGAAAGGATAATTTCACGCACTGGCTGAGAAATATGTGGAAGCATGGCTAAGGTTAGAAGTGGAGTAACCAAGCTGTGAGGTTGAGAGACTGAAGGGATTGGTGCAGCCCACCCAACTGATGGACCTAGAGGTCTGGCACTGGTCCAGATTCCAAGGCTGCTCCAGTAGGTAACGATGCAGGAATGGGAACCAAATTTGTTGAGGCCAGTAAAGGGCAATGAGGATCATCCTGGATCTCAATGCGGTCGCTTTCTGAATTAGTTTCGGAATTAAGGGAAAAGGTGGGAATGCATACAGAACACCCTGGTGCCTATCGTGAACTAGAGCATCTCTGGGGGAGTGGCCGGGGAGGGGGAAGAGAGTGAAGTAGTCGTCGCACTTGCTGTTGAGAGGGGTTGCAAAAATGTCGCAGCAAGGTTGACCCCATCTACGGAAAATTTTGTCCGCTACTGACTGATTGAGAGACCACTCGTGAGGCATGAGAATAGCTCTGCTTCGCCTGTCTGCTATGATGTTGGACTTCCCGGGGATGTGTGTTGCTATCAGAAACCATTGAGAGGAGATCACCCACTGCCAGAGTCTGAGTGCTTCTCGATATAAGGGATAGTACCTGGTTTCACCTGCTTGTTGATGTACCACACTACAGACATATTGTCCATCTGAATTGCAATAGTCCCGGTGGGTAGAGAGTCCTGAAGAGCTTGCAATGCTAAAAGTACCGCTCTCATCTCCAAGACATTTATGTGCAGGTGGTACTCTAGAGGTTGCCAAGTGCCCTGGACAGTCCTGCCCTGAAAATGCCCCCCCCCCACCCAATCAGGGAGGCATCCATTGTCACTGTGGCAACAGGAGAAGGAAGAACAAATGGTCTGCCTTGAAGTACTTGAGAGGAGACCATCCACCAAGAAAGGAGGTCTTTGCACGATTGGGTGATTACTATGTTGTGAGACATCGGAAGCTGCTGAAATGACCATTGGGTAAAAAGCATCCATTGAAGGATCCGCATATGAAAATGAGCCAGGGGAAGTAATGTGATTGCTGCTGCCATGAGACCCAAAGTTTTCAGTACAAATTTTGGTGGTATAGTGGTGAGCATAGCTGCCTTCCAAGCAGTTGACCCGGGTTTGATTCCCGACCAATGCAAGAAATCTGTACATTTAGGGGAAGGGGGTTGCCATAATGGTTAAGATGTTCACCTTATAGACACAAGGTGCAGGGTTCAAGTCTCACATGGGGTAATTGGCTAGGCTTAAAAATGGCCCACAGGGGCAGTTAGCCTAGTACTAATCTATGAATCTATAAATCTAAATCTGGCCTCAATTCTCTTGCACTTTAGTAAGATCTGGACTTGGCGGTGAATGTCTGATACTCTTTCTAAGGGAAGTTTTGTTGACAGCTCTCTTGTATTTAATCTTGCGCCTATAAAGGTTATAGATTGACAAGGTGACAATGCAGACTTTTTGAAGTTTATAGAGATACCTAGCTCGGAGCAAGTTTGGATGGTATAATCCCTGGCTCGCAGTAGTTGATGCCTGGTGGAAGCAGTTAGGAGCCAGTCGTCTAGATATGGAAACACTTGGAATTCTCGCCGTCTCAGGTGAGCCGTAACCACTGCTATGCATTTGGTGAACACTCTGGGGCTGTGGTGAGACCAAAGGGCAGGGCTCTGAATTGATAGAGACTGGCTCCCAGCCGGAAGTGGAGAAACCTTCTGGAGCGCCTGTCCATTTTGATATGGTAGTACGCATCCTGAAGGTCTATGGAGCACATCCAATTGTCCTGACCCAAAAAGGGTAGAATGGACTGAAGCGTGACCATCCGGAATGTCATTCTTTGAACAGATTTGTTTAACCTGCTGAGATCCAAAATGGGTCTCCAGTCCCCTGTCTTTTTTGGTACCAAAAAGAACTTGGAGTAAATCCCGGATCCCTGCTGGTCTGCTGAGACTGGCTGGATGGCCCTTTTTTTTAGCAGTTTTGAAACTTCTAGTACTGCTTGTTCCCTTAGACTGGGTGGAACATCTGGAAGGGACCTGTTTGTTTGTGCAGGGGTGTGGACAAAGGGGATTTTGTAACCCTCAGATATGATAGACCATACCCATTTGTCTTGTGTGAGGAATTGCCAGGCTTCTGGGTACAGTGACAATCTTCGCCCGACTGCCTCCGAAGGTGGACAGTCGGGCAGCCACTCAGGGGTGCTGAAAGGGTTTGTCAGAGAAAGATTCTCTGCTACCCTGATTTTGCGGACGTCCTCTGCCCCTTGGGCAGCATCTATTATTGGTCCCTCCTCTGCCCCTGGAGGGAAACTTACCATATTTGTCAGGCACAACTCCCTGGGGTTTCCAAAACCACATTATTCCACTCTTCTGACCTTTAGGGTATGGTCTAGAGGGAGTAGAAAAACGGACTCCCATGGCAGAGAGAGTCTTGCCTTCCTGCTTACACCTGGTAAGGGTATCCTTCACCTGTGGTCCAAACAAAGCCCAACCATTGAAGGGGGTATTGGTAATGGACGCCTTAAAGGGGTCAGCAAAGTTACATAACTGCATCCAGGCATGTCTTCTCAAAGCCATGCCTGTACCTGCGGCCCTATTCACCCCATCGGCTGCATAAGAAATGAGCCGCATGGAGGAGTTGACTATAGAGTTAAGGGTCACCAGCTGGGAGTTAATCTTTTCCTGAGACCCCACAGCTGATGGATCCTGAAGGGTATCACCCAGTTCCTTAAGAAGATCCCTTTGAAGGCAGGTGAAATGGCACAGATAATTCAGTGACTGCATGGAAAAGGTTGCTGAAGAAAACATCCGCTTCCCGTACCTGTCCATTGTCCTAGATTCTTTGTTTGGTGGATGGACAGGCACCGAAGAGTCAGCTAACTCCTTCTTAGTGGCTGCTGCCACCACCATGGCATCAACAGGGACACCTTTTGTTAGAAACTGTTTGTCAGATGGGGCTGTAATGAATTTAGTGTGCTTGCGGGGAGTTGGTTCCACTGTGTCCGGGGCTGCCCATGCCTTCTGAGCCGCCACTTCCATGAGCAGGTTGAAAGGCAGAGACACCCAGGAGGTGGAAGGGTGAGAACCAAATGCATCCAGGTACACCGACTCGTCCTCGGAAGGGTTAAGGGCAGTCCAGTTCCCCCTCTGCCTAAGGATCCCAAAAATGTCTGAAAAAGAGACATCCTCAGAGGGGGATCTTGGGGACCCTTCTGAATCCTCCAAGTTGGTGTCAGACGTGACTGACTCGGGGGGAGTCAACATGTTTCCTCTTACATTTCCTCTTTCTAGGGGGCTCCTCTGAATGACCAGGGGAGGCCTCGGAAGAGGAAGATACACCCAATGGGGCAACCTGGAACATCTGTTCTCCACGCTTGGGGTCAGGAGGGTGGACAGAGACCGATGCAGGCACCATGGGGGGAGGAGCCGAAGGGGACAATCGTGGAGCCAACACAGGAGTCAGCACGCTCCTCATGACCTTGAAGGTGCCCCTGTCAGGCAGAGAAGAGGGTCCATGCTCCAAAGAGATGTGAACCCCTCCCGGCACCAAGAGGGATGGCTCCGAGGCCGATGTAGGGGCCAAGCTCACCTGCGCCAAGGCCCCGAGAGGGAAAACAGGGTCGGACAAGGGTCCGATGCCACTCGCCCCCTCGGAGCTGACGAGGGAGTCTCGGCACCCGGATCCCTCCGAGAACAGAACCAATGAAGAGATTGGAGCCGACGAGGGAGTGGAAACGTGGTATCGGCTCTGACGTTCTGACGATTCGAGCCCCAACAAGCTCCGAACACAGTGGAAGAGTCGGAGGAGGAACAGTTGAAGACACAGGGATGGCCACAGTCTGTTGAGAAGGGCTAGTCAAAATTTTGGCCAGTGTCTGCGACTTTAGGAGCCTACTGACCACCCTCTCCAGGTCATGATCAGATAGCCTGGAGGACCGAGAGGAGTGGGACCTATAGCTCCGCTCTGATTGGAGCAATGGAGATCCTGCAGCCGAATGAATGGACTCTAAAGAGGGGGACCTTGAAAGTTTTTGGCTCAGAGAAGGCTCTGACACCAAGGTCTGAGCTGACTGAGGTATTGAAGTGTCGGTTCCAGCCGGAACCGACGATGAGGCAGGAGCTCTGCTCGGCGACGACTCCGAACAGGGAGCCGACGGTTTGGCGGGCTTTAAGGATTTACCATATGGAGGCTTAGCCAGGGATCCTTCTGGCTTAAGTAAGCCACTCAAAATGAACTTGTTCCTATGCTCCTGCAGGACTCTTGGACTAAAGGCATGGCAGACCAAACAAGAGTCCTGCAGGTGTAGGGGGCCCAAACAATAAACACAAGAAGTGTGACCGTCTGTCAGAGACATCTTCTGACAGCACGAGTCACACTTCTTGAAACCTGAGACTTTGGTATCTTTAGACATATTAAAAACAAAAGGATACCAAAGGAAACAGGTAACTAATGCTTAAAACAAGGCACACACACACACACACACACACACACACACACACACACACACACACACACACACACACACACACACACACACACACACACACAGACACAAGCACTAGGTAAAACTAACAGTATTAATAATAACTATACAATAATAACTACACAACTAATACTAATAAATATATATAATACGAGAACAAACTATAAAAGTAGCTAATAAGGCCTAACACTACCCCAAAGGGCTGTGGGGGGGGGGGGACTCTATAACAACAACTAAAAAAGGGAGTTTCTAAGTGGGATCTCAAGGGGTACACAATATAATTAAACTAAGAGGGAGATTATCAAAAATCTAGAGAATATTAACAGTAAAATTTACAAGAAAAGATTTATATGACCCGGAGCCGGTAAAATCACAACCTCGTAGCTGAAGCGGCAAACAAGATCTGGGTATCTGTCGCCTAGCATTGTGGGATATGGGGAAGCCTCGAGCCGGTAAATAGCTCTCAAGCTTTAGTAGAAGGCTGAGTCGGAGCCAAGGATCGGCTCCGAATCCATCCAGCAAGAATGAAGGCGAGATAGACAACTTAACATCTATATGTTCTCTTGTCTATACAAAAAATATGTATAGATTCACAACAGAAAAAAACGCATTTTTTCTTAAGTTAGAAAAACTATAACTCTAAATATCTACAGGTATGTGATAAGAGGCTGAAAGTTAAGAAATAACACTACTATGAAGTTCTACAAAGGTAACTCACTCATGCAAAGGTATACATTTCCAGATAAATACCTAAACTAACCTTAAAAATTAAGAGTTATGTACTTAACATAACTTGGCATCTGTGTTGCCCATTTTTGTCTTTCTTCATGAATGGGTTAAGGATCCAATCCTCCAATTCAACTCAGTGGCATTTACAAGACTTGGATCTGAATCTCGAGCTCTTCCCTCTACCCATAATGCTCTATGTCATCCCTAACTCCTCAGATTGAGTTTGCTGCCTTATTGCCTACTGATTTATATAGACAGAATGGACAGAAGAAAAAGACTGACAAACCAGGAACATAAAAGTTCCATTATCATCCAAAGAATCTTCTAGGAGAGACAAGGCCTAGGGATGGTTGGGCAGGAAGGTGAAGAAGAATAAAAATGGACAACACAGATACCAAGTTATGGTAAGTACGTAACTTCTAAATCTAATGTTGTCCTTTTCATTCTTCCTCACAAATGGGTCAGAGTCCTCAGCTACATAACCCTCTGGAGTCTCTCAAGGAAGGACATCCTGGAGCACTGTCGAACCAAAGGAAACCCTGCTTCTGGAGATAATATCCAATCTGTAATGTGTCACAAAAGTATGAGTCTTTGACCAAGTGGCTGCAGCACAGATATCGTCAATGAAAGTTCTGATGAGAAAGCAGGGGAAGTTGCAATAGATCTAGCGGAATGCGCTCTAGGAGGACAAAGCAATGTCAAACCTGTTTGAGAATAAATTAGAGAAATACAGTCAGTAATCCATTTAGCCAAAGTAACTTTGGAAACTTCTTGACATAGGCGATTAGGGGAAAATGACATGAAAAAGTAGTTATGTACTCACCATAACGTTCCATCTGAGTAGGTAATATCCTTCCTTGAGGACATCCCAAGTTTTTGGTAGCTGGGGACTCTGTCCCACAGGTTGCTGATCAAATGAAGTTAACTACTTCAGATAAAGAAGTTATGTACTCACCATAACATTCCATCTGAGTAGGTAACTTAATTTGTCAGCAACCAACCCCCCCCCCCCCACACTTTCCCCTAACCTGGTTATTTGGTTATCTGAATCCTAGAGTGATCTCAGCTTTTGGTATCCATAAGGTTAGGATGTTTCAGGTTGTTGTTTTGTCTAGGTGACATTGTATAATTGGGCAAATGCAATCTGAGGACTGGAAGGAGGGAGCAGGGTGTTATGGGTAAGGAGAGGAGCTTGGAGCTTGGCTCTTTAGCTTGAAAAGCTGCTGGCTCGGATCCAGGTTGGATCTGATACCCACAGGTTGCTGACAAATGAAGTTACCTACTCAGATGGAACGTTATGGTGAGTACATAACTTCTTTATCTGAAGTAGTTAACTTCATTTGATCAGCAACCTGTGGGACAGAGTGCCCAGCTACCAAAAACTTGGGAGGTCCTCAAGGAAGGATATTCCGGAGCACTGCAGAGCCAAAAGCTGCCCTTCCGCTGGATATTAAATCCAATTTATAATGAGAGATAAAGGTATGAGAGGAAGCCCAAGTAGCCGCAGAACAAATGTCATCCAAGGGCACTCTTGACCAGAACGCAGCAGAAGTAGCTATACAACGGGTAGAATGAGCATGAACCCCTAAGGGCTCTGCCAGACCAGATATCTTGTATGTGAGCAAAATGTAGTAAGAAATCCATCTAGCTAGAGTCATCTTTGACACTGGCCTACCCAAGAAAGGCTTTGCAAAGGAAACAAAGAGCTGCTCTGACTTGTGAAAGGCAGCTGTTCTGTGCAGGTAAAAGCGCAATTGTCTATGAACATCTAACAAATGAAGTTTGTATTCCCCTTTATTCTGATAGTTAGGGAAGAAAACTGGTAGATTAATGGACTGATTGATGTTCGCCTCAGAAGCCACTTTAGGTAAGAAGAAAGGGTTAGTCCTGAGAGAGACTCTGTCCTTATGGAAAACAAGATATGGGGGTTTAGTACAAAGGGCCTGGAGTTCTGACACCCTTCTAGCAGAAGTAATAGCTATTAAGAAAACAGTTTTCCAACATAAGAGTTTTAAATCAACAGAAGCTGCAGGTTCAAAGGGTGGTCCAGTTAGAGCCTGAAGGACCAAAGTTAGGTCCCATGGGGGAACAGTGTTCCTAATAGGATGTCTCAAAAGAAAGGTTCCTTTTAAGAAGGTCTTACAAATCTTAGTGGAAGCTAAAGGACTAAGATTGTCTGCATTGTGAAAATGGGAAATGGCAGCCATTTGAACCTTTACAGTAGAAGAACTGGCCCCGTGCTGAAAAATATGAGATAGGAAATCAAGCACTGCTGGAATGGGAGCCGTGAATAGATCCAAATTCTTATGCGAGGCCCAAATGGAAAACCGTTTCCATTTGCTGTTGTAAACCTTCCTGGTAGAAGGCTTATGCACCACTACCAGGATGGAGCTAACTGTGGACGAGATACTGGGAGTCCTGGCAACTAATGGAACTGGATCAACCAAGCTGAGAGCTTGAGGTAATCCAGATTCAGACTTTCTAATCCCGAAGGATGAGAAATCAGATCCAGGATTGGATCTAAGATCCAAAGAGGAGCTATGAGATGAGACCATAGGTACGGGAACCAGGTTTGATGAGGCCAGAATGGGGCTATGAGGATAATCTTGTTCCCCAACCCACGAGCTTTCTGTAAAAATTTTTTCGTTAACAGAAGAGGAGGATAGGCATAAAGAAGACCGGATGGCCAAACATGAACTAGAGTGTCTCTGGGGCTTTCCCCCCGGGGGGGGGGTTAGAGCGAAAATCTCGCTGCACTTCGCGTTTGAAGGCGATGCGAAGAGATCACAGCAAGGCTGACCCCACGTGCTGAAGATCTGTTTCACTACTAAGGGGTTCAGAGACCACTCGTAAGGCGAGAGGATAGTCCGACTCAGGTTGTCTGCTAAGATGTTGGACCAACCTGGAATGTGCATTGCTAACAGAAAACGGTTGGTGGATATCGCCCAATCCCAAACTCTCATGGCCTCTCGGCAAAGTGGGTAAGACCTGGTTCCCCCCCTGTTTGTTGATGTACCAGACCACTGACATGTTGTCTGTCTCAATTACAATAGTCCCTGGAGGGAGAAAGGCATGAAGAGCTTGCAACACTAGAAGCACCGCTCTCATCTCCAGAACACTGATATGCAGAATGGTCTCTGTCTGAGTCCACGTACCTTGGACAGTTCTGCCCATGCAATGCCCCCCACCCAAGGTGAGAAGCATCTGTGGTTACTGTGGCTTGGGGTTGTGGCATTATGAATGGTAGTCCTTCCCGAAGCTCCCGAGATTGGAGCCACCATATGAGGGAATTTCTGCAAACTCTGCTGAAGGGGATCGAAGAGTCCAACGGGTGTTGAAGGATAGACCACTGGACCTGCAAAGTCCACTGGAGGACCCTCATGTGAAGGCGAGCTAAGGGCGAAAGGTTGATTGCTGCTGCCATGGATCCTAAGGCTCTCAGGACTAACTCCGCTGATGGGGCTGGACATTGAAGGAGTGCTAGAAATTGAAGGGTTAATCTGCGAAGCCTGTCCGATGTCAAGAAGGCCTTGGTCTGAAGCGTATCTATTCTGGCCCCTATGAAGTCCAGGACTTGCATTGGTTGAAGGGATGATTTCTTGTAATTTATAGTGATCCCCAAATGGGAGGCTAAGAGCAGGAAGCAATCCCTGGCTGAGCAGAGTAGATGCCTGGTGGGGGCGGCAAGGAGCCAGTCATCCAAGTAAGGAAAAACCTGTATTCCCTGAAGCCGCAGGTGGGCCGCTACAACTGCTATGACCTTGGTGAACACCCTGAGGGCTGTGGTGAGGCCGATTGGCAGGACCCTGAACTGGTAGTGACTGGCCCCCAACCGAAAGCGGAGAAACCTCCTGGATCATCTGTCCATGAGAATGTGGTAGTACGCATCCTTGAGGTCTATGGAGCACATCCAGTCATTCTCCTGCAGTAGGGGGAGAATGGATTGAAGAGTGACCATCTGGAATTTCTCCTTGGCAATGAAGAGGTTCATTGTAGAAAGGTCGAGAATTGGCCTTAAGTCCCCCGTCTTTTTTGACACCAAAAAGAACCTGGAGTAATTGCCTAACCTGGACTGGTCTGGGGGGATGTGCTGGATGGCTCTTTTTTCTAGCAGCTTCTTTATTTTTAAAGCTGCAGCCTCCCTCTGACTGGGTGGAACATTAGGGAGGCACCTCAACTGAGGAGGAAGATTTATGAAGGGAATAGAGTAGCCTCTGGATATTATTCGAAGCACCCAGCAATCTGTCGTGATGGACTCCCATAGTGCCAGGTGCTTCGAAAAATGCCCACGACTGCCTCCACAGAGGAGCAGTCAGGCAACCCCTCAGGGCTGCTGTGTGGGTTGATAGGAGAAGGGTTCTCGTGACCCAAAATTCTTCGCCCCCCCGCCTCTGGGCCGGCGTCCACCTTGTCCCCCTCTGCCTCTGAAGGACAAAGGGTCCAGAGCATAATAGGACTGCTGAGACTTCTGGGAACTACATCTTCTTTTGTCCTCTCTGGTTCCTGGAAAAGGACCTATGAGGAGCCGAGAAGCAGATTCTGATGTTAAACAGTGTCTTCCCGTCTTTTTCGCTCTGGACCAATGTATCTCGGATGGTCTTGCCAAACAGGATAGAACTGTCGAAGGGAGCATTTGTGAAGGATGCCTTGAAGGGTTCCATAAAGTCGCAAAGTCAGAGCCAGGCGTGATGCCGTAATGCAATGCCTGATCCGCTGGCTCTAGCGACCCCCTCCGTGGCATGGAAGAGTAGCCACATAGACGTGTTCGATACAGACTTCAGAGTGGCCATGCGAGTCGAGAAAGTCCGTTTGTCCTCAGCCGACATGAACTCAGGGGGAGACTCAGCATATTCCTTCACCAGATCCCGCTGAAGCCTAATCACATGGGCCAAGTAATTCAGTGCCCTTATGGAAAAGGTAGCTGAAGCAAACATCCACTTTCCGATGCAATCCATCGTCCGAGACTCCTTATCTGAGGATGGACTGAGGAACTCTCCTGTGCCAGTTCCTTCTTGGAGGCAGCCACCACCACCATGGCATCTGCCGGGGAACCTTTACTCCACGCTGTCCTATCCACAGGGGCAAGGGCGCTCACAGGCAGGAACAAGGGGGTGCATTTGCACCCCCCTGGATTTTCTTAATGCCGTCTGCAAAACGCACTTTTTTCTGTTATTTGCACTTACTTTATTTTCCCTGCAAAGCACCTGGCCTGCATTGTTCAATTTGTTCAGAATCAGATTCGGAACTTTACAAAAAGAGATGTTAGTGGAGGTGGTGTGGCAGGCAGTCTTTATCATTAATACAGTGTGGGCATTAATGACATGATGCATAACTGATGACTGACGTGACGAGCCTGAAACTCCTCCTTAAACTTTCTAACTGCATCAATCATTGTAGACGACTGCAGGTGGATGGTGGAGAAGAGTATCCTGGCTGACTGGCTATTCATCGTATGGTGGAAGGACTGGACTTTGGACTGGACTGGACTGGTGGTGGTGTTGGACTTGGTACAAGAAGAAGAAGGTAGGTTGGTGGTTGCTCCATTCCTGATTAAGTCCTTTTTTGTACAGTCTCATACTGACTGAACACTTGGCGGTTGGTGCCAAAATGCGAAAGTGGCGCACTTCGAGTTGAGATCAGGGAGTGTGTGTGAGTGTGTGATGCTCTGACTGCAGTGTGTAAATGTGTATATTCCCTTTCCCTCCCTACACCAAAAATCCAACCCTCAAATTGTGCACCAGTTACTGTGTCTGCACCACGTCCAACCGCCCCTCCATCACAGTGTGATGAACTGCCTTGCCTGCCTGCCATCTTGTTTTCCTCGTGTGTTCCGTGTGTTTTTATGGCTGCTGTAGGATGTTTGCAGTATAGGCTCTGCACACATTTCCAAAGGAGACTAAAACAGTTACAGTAGTTAATCATAGACAGAACCAGTTGCGCTAATCAGACGACTTTCGGTGGATAGAAAATGCGTTTATTTTTTCTTATTTTGAAGTCCTACAAAATTAAATGATTCTTCATAAACATCCATGTTTATGTGCCAAAATGGTGCATAGGCTGCTATAAAATTGATATACCACCAATATAATTATAAAGGAAGTGTGCTGGACACGAACGAGTATGTTTAAAACCAACTTATGGAGTTAAGGTAATTTTCCCTCCTAATCAAATCGGTGCTGTGAAAGCTCAGAAGCTGTGTAGTTTTTAACGCCCACACTGTATTAATGATAAAGACAGCAAGATTTCATAAGCGCAAGCACTTTTATTATTCTAACAACAGATTGTGTGGTATTAAACAAAAAGAAAAAAAATCCCAGTATTTTAGATTTCCACATCGCACATGATCCCTCTTTTACCCGGAAATATTAACTGCACAGGTCTGTCTTCTTTTTTGCATAGAAGAGATGTGTGATTGTCACTTTTGGACAGTAAACTACTTAAATGAGATTTTTTTATATAAAGACATCTAAATCAAAGCTCTGAAACAACACTAGCACTTCAAACTGTGTCTTTCAATAGAAAACTAAAATGATTAAAATGTAGTGTGCTTTGTATAGATTTTTTTCTCTGTTGATGTGCAGAGTTTTTTTATCCTGTTTATTCTTTTACTGCCTAGATCAGCCTGCTGTAACTCACTCTGTGCATCTCATACTGGTATTACTGTAGGATTTCCTTGGAGGAAAGCTTCTTCTGGAATACTTTTTTTAGTAACATGGCACCAGAGCAATCATTTATGTTGTAAATCATAAAAGCTTCATCTAGAACACACAGGCTGGTGCAGTGGTGCAGGAAAATACCACACTGGAATGCAGGTTATGTTATAGAAAAGCATGTCAGCACAGCCTACGGCTACGGTGCAACCCCATTCTGCAGGACAAGGACTCGTTTGTAGTTTAAAAATGTTAGTCAGGAATACTCATCAACATTAACCATCAGTACACATTTTACAGATGTGACTACATTCTTTTTTATCAAATAACCAGAAGGCAATATTATTCTAATCAGATAATTTTTCCCTTAAAATGAATGTTGCTACCACTTTATTCCATGCCCACTGGTGAGTTTATCACAACTCTGTGTAATTTAGAAGCAGTCTGCTTTGGCTATTTTAGTTTTCCAGCAATTACTGCAGCTACTTCAGTTTCTTATTTATTCAACTTATTATTTAGACAGACAGACAGACACACACAGGTGTACACACACACACACACACACACACACACACACACACACACACACACACACACACACACACACACACACACACACACACACACACACACACACACACACACACACACACACACACACACACACACATATATATATATATATATATATATATATATATATATATATATATATATATATATATATATATGAGGGAGAGCGTTGCCACATTCGCACAATTAAAAAAAAAACAGGAAAGATAATGGTGGTTATAAATAGCTTGATTTGACCTTAGTAATCTTAATCCAGGCTCCCAAAATGAAATACGTTTAAATGTAATAAAATGCTTTCCAGGAGTTAAAACAAGACCCCGGAGGTGTAAGTGGTGCAGTTAAAGTCTGTAGTTGTCTCATATTGCCCAAATTGTCATGGACAAACTCATCATTAATGACAGGCAAGAGTCCCACATCAGGAAAACTCCACTTAGGAAGGTGCCAGGACAAGTTGTTTTTTGTTGATATGAATTAACTGAGGAATATAAATTTAATAACTGTCGCTGTCAAGCGAGGGTTTCTTACTGTATTGTTTTATTAAATGTATATAACAGATGTGAAGTCAACAATTTAAAGTGGAAATGCACATCTCAGAATGAAACAAACTCCAGTCACTTCATGTTTAGTAACAAATTAATTCCTGGCTACATTGCTTCAGTCATGCTTTTTATGACAAAGACACCAAAAGAAGAAATAGAAGCAGGTATGGACATCACTGGAAGTCAGGGAACGTTGAGGAGTAAGTTTTATACACAGGGGAGGTGAGTAATGCTTATGTCAAAGCAACCTAACCCCTGTAACCATTAGAAAGGACACATGTCATCCAAGCATAAAAATTAAGTCTTACTGATTATGACCACACTGAGTTATGGACATTTACAGTTGTATAGCAGTTCGAAGGTAAAAGTGAGATAGTTGGATTTTATTCTATTGGCAAGGAGTATCCATCCCAACTTATTTAGCAGGTGATGTGCAGGAAGCATGCAGTGGCTGTGATAAAAAAATTGTTATTTTGTAGTATGTGGATTCAGGTTTCTGATGAACAGTTTTGATCTGGTTAGTGCTGTCATTCCATATAGTATTATATAATATAGATAGACAGATGTAGCTATAGATATACACTAATGTGACTTAATTCGTTAAAAATTTGATTATTCTGTGTTTTAAATCACTTTAGGAATTACAGAAAAGGTCATGGATTGTTTACTAAATGATTTATTGACTAAAGGTTTCCTGCTATCAATCATACATTTTAATTTTGCTTATATCCTTTGCTAGTGCACTGTTAGAAAATTCAAGGTTGCTATTAGCAGTGACATTTGGAAGCTATGCATTTTCAGTAATGATACTTTTATTGACTAACAGAATTCTTTCATTTCTGAAAGAAACTTATTTTTTTCAGAAGCAGCCAGTACAAAGACAACTGCAAATTAAACAAGTGATATATGTGGACTTAACATAACTTTATTTTACCTTAACTGACCCAATGGAAAAAAGGCATTAAACTAATTGAGACATTGTTGTACAGGGTCATTTAGGGGAAAGAAAAAATATGTTGCCTGGCCCATGGGTACTTCATGCAGTTTCATTAATTATTCATTGCTTAAGTTTATTTAGAGTGAATCCAAAAAAGCTTTTGAGCTATGATTTCTTTTAAAACCATCTGGAATAGGTTCATAGGTAGATACTAGGCTATCTGCCCTAGGGCATTTATAAGCCTAGCCAGAATGTATTTGGCTTTCGCCTCCGTATTAGATTAGCCTACTGTGCCTCTGTATAGTAGGTCACAGAAGGTAGCCCTTTAAGATTAGTTTACAGTGCCTCTGTCAAGCAGGGACACAGAAGAGATCCCGGGGTGAATTTGCGATTTCCCATCCATGCGTCCATATTTCGCTTGAAGAGGGTCAGCGAGGGGCTATGTTTAACATGAATTGGAATTCTATTCCAGAGTGAGGGGAGCCTCTGGGATATGAATCTGTCCCTCCAGCATGTCTTATTTATTTTTGTACTGAGTCCCTGGAGCGTGTAGCTCTAAGGGATTTGGATTTTTTGAGGTGGAGCATGTCCATTAATTCTGAGTTAGACATGGCTTTGTACGTCAGGCATAGATCGCCTCTGAGTAGGCGGTAAGCAACTGAGTAAAGCTGGAGTTTCTTTAGTTGAGCTGCATAGGACATCTGTTTGTGGCCTATGATCCTCTTGGTGAGGTACTTTTGGGGTCTCTCCAGTTGCTGCAGGTGTCGGGTAAGGTACATCCCAAAAGGGGCATTGTATTCAATTACGGGCCTGATGAGTAGAGGGGCACAATGACCTCTCTTGATCTAGATGCGAACCCTTTCGTGATAAGGTGGGCTATGTAGAAGGTCTTTCTAACTACTTTGGCAACGTGATTATCAAAGGAGAAATTACTATCTATGTGGGTCCCCAAATCCCTAATTACTTCTTCCGTACTTAATGGATTACCACCTATGTGGTTAAGCAAAGTTAAGTTCAGCCTGGATTTTAGTGTTTTTGGAGAAAACCTGTTTAGCTACACAAATCAAATTTGGAGACTCCAACTTGGAGTAAGATGAAGTATCAGCATGGGATCTGGTAACACATTACCTTTCTGCAGACCAGCTGTCATTCTAGCGAACTAAGACATGGGACATTTAACAAAAGAGGCACTTGTAGAAATGTTACTTAACTTCTAACTAGCCATATTTAGTGGAACATGCCTTAAGACAATCGTGCTCCAAAGTCTGTGGTAAACGTCACCAATGTTTCTATTTCTTACTAGACCCTGACAGTCCTTTAATCAGCAGCATTATTGGAGGTGTAATGAGCCACTACAGGGGATAGGGGGTGCAAGGGGAAGAAGAGTAATCTGGGGTGGTGGCTGAATTGTCCTATTGTAAATGGAAAGGTATTTTGTTTTTTGACTTACGGAAGATGTACCTTTGGAATGAAAATGTTCACACATTGTGTAATTACTACCCTGGCATATACTTCCTAGTGATCTGTTCAGAGATCAGCAATATAAAGGGGGCATGGCACTGGCTTGGTCAGCAGTGTTAATGTGGATGTGGCTTGTTGAGGGGGCAGCAGCAGTCTGGGAGTTGAGTACAAATTTGAAAATCCTGGCTACACCCCTGCTGTAGAGCATATCTCCATCTCTCCAGGGTCTCCTCAACCACCTGTTCCCTACTCTCACTACAGATCACAATGTCATTTGCAAACATCATAGTCTACAGGGACCATTTATTTGCTTTATTTGGGAAAACTGTGAAGGCTGTGCATACAGCACATATTTCTGTCCAGATAGTACTTACTGCAGTATTAAGTTTTCCTTGCATAAATATGTACAAAAGTAAAAATCAACTAGTTTTATGTATTTATTTTTTGTTGTTGTCCAGGTTTGCATGAGAAACTTGTTAATAATTGGTGATGTTGAAACACATCGAACATTTTTTTAATCCCATATCTGACAGTTTTTTTTTTCTTTTGTTCAGTAACATCATTGATAGAGCTGCAGATATTTACTACAAAGGTAGTACTACTAGCCCATCGGATGCTTTAGGTTGTCTATTACTGAATAAGTAGGGTATGTGATGATGGCACACAGTGAGGACATCAGAAAATTTTTCAAACAGATTAGTAAGAAAGCAAGGTACGAGCAACATGAAGTAACAGAACTAGCTGAGTCTATTGTTGAACGTACCAAGAAAGGTGCTGTTTCTGCTATGTTTGGGGAACAACGAGAGACCCCACAAAGTGTATGTGCAGAAACTGATATTGGCTGTTACATTCAATCAGAGAGAATTGATGACTTAATGATATTCAGGTTACTGACACAACCATACATCCCTCCAGAGAATTACAACTTCAAAGCTGATGCATCACACAAGAAGCGATCATTCCGATATAGTTGGTTGTCTCAGTATTCACCGTGGCTTGCATATTCTCCTCTCTTGAAAGGCCCACTCTGCTTAACTTGTGTATTATTTCCTCAGTCAGTTCACCGTGGGCTGCAAGGCAGCTTCATCACTAGTGTGTGGACAAAATATAATGCCTTCAGTGAGTCTGCAAGAAATCACATGCAGTCATCATGGCACAAAGGTTCTACTGAAGACGCTGCCAATTTTTTCTGCACACGACAGAAGCCAGAAACAGCTGTTATTCCACAGCTAGATGCAGCAGTAGCGAAACAAATGGCAGAGAACCGAAAGAAATTGGAACCAATATTATCTACCATTATTTACTGTGCAACCCATGACATTCCTCTTCGTGGAAAAGAAGGCTCTGGTGGAAATTTCTGTGACTTATTAGATTTTCATATTGAAGCTGGCGACACAATATTAAAACAGCACAGTGAAACAGCTGCAGGAAATGCTCGGTACACATCCCATAGGGTGCAAAATGAGTTGTTGGCAGAATGCGAACACGTACTTCGAAAGGAGATTGTTTGTGCAGCGAGTAGAGCAGTTGGATTTAGTGTATTGGCAGATGAAACTGCAGATATCTCGGGCATTGAGCAGTTGTCATTGGGCATTCGGTTTGTTGATGGTGATTGTATTCGAGAAGAGTTTATGGGTTTTGTTCCCATTGTTGCGAGAGATGCACAGTCTGTATCAAATGTCATTGTCAGTGAATGCATAAAGTACGGTCTAGACTTGGAAAAATTACTCGGACAAGGCTATGATGGCTGCTCCATAATGGCAAGCATCCAGAATGGTGTTCAGGCAAAGATTCGTGAAAAATATCCAAAAGCAGCCTTTATCCACTGTGCGTCTCACAGATTAAACCTTGTAGTCAATGATCTGAATGATGTTCCTGAAATAAGTAGTGCTGTTGGTGTTATCAAGAAGATTATTAATTTTTTTCGTGACAGTCCAAAACGACGAGCATTGGTACCAAATATACTTCTTCTGTGTGAGACACGATGGACTGAGAAATATAAATCCATTTGTGTGTTTAGTCAAAACTTTGAGAAAATATTTGACTGCCTCGCTGATCTTCAGAAGATCACTGCTGGTGAAACCAGACAAAATGCACATATATTACTCAGTGCTTGCCCTTCATGCACGTTTCTTATTTCTCTCTTCATTATTGCAAATTACTCATCAGTTCTTGAGCCCATTGCCCAGATGTTGCAGTCTGTTCAACTTGATATAATAAAGGCTCAACAACACATCAACAGACTCATTGAAATATTCAAGGAGCACCATAACCATGCTGAAGAGCACTTTAGGAATGACATTCTCAGTAAGGTAAGATCAATAGCAGATAAACTTGGTATTGAGTTAGTGTTGCCAAGGATTTGCAGTCGACAAACACACCGAGCAAACACAGTAGCCGTGGATTTTGAGAGTTATTACAGAACGAGTATTTATATTCCCTATCTTGACTCATTAGTTTCTTCACTGATGTCTCGCTTTTCCAGCAGGAACACTGCTCAGTTCAACTTATTTTATCTGCATCCTAAAATGATGCAAAACCTAGAACTTGAAGAATTCCGAAAACGAATTGCAGTCAGTAATGAACTATATCATATTGACAATTTGGAATTAGAGATGATGAACTGGTTCAGCTATTGGCATACTAAGGTTCCAGATATAGCCAAAACAGTGGACTTTGACTTGTTGCAACACTGTGATTTCTTTCCTGCTGTTAAGCAAGCAGTTCTGATTGTGTTGACCTTACCATCCACTACCTGCACCATTGAACGATCGTTCAGCACTCTGAGACGGGTCAAGACCTGGTTAAGGCGTACAATGACTGATGATAGACTTTCAGCACTGTGCATGATTAGTGCTCATCGTGAACGTGTCATTCGTGAAAAGAAACAGTTCATCGGTAAAGTTATTGACGCTTTTGGCACCCACAGCAGATGCTTACAATTTATATTTGCACCACAGGAGTCATAGGCCTAAACTGACCATGTAGTTCATTCAGTGGTTTTTTTTTTTTGCTTTTTAATTGCAGTTACCCACAAAATGTATAATTTCTAAACAAATGAGTTTGATATTACAATTCCATTGGTCTTATTTCATACTAGAAATCCACAGATGATGAGGTGATTTCAAGCAGGGAGAAAGCAAAACTAATCAATACAAACAGAACAGCAGCAACGATATTTGAAGACACATACAGTCAAAGGAATCTGGAGATAGAAAACTCGACAATACGGAAAATACAAAGACAAATAGAAAAAAGTAGAAAGGGCGATAGTAACGGAAAGGTTATAGTTGTAGAAACTGAGGTTATGGAGTGCCTGCAAAGTGAATGATTCAGTGTAGAAAATATAATTCAGAAAGCATCACAAATCTCAACATGATAGATCAATGGACATCCAATTTAAGTGGAAACCAATGGAACGGGAAGCAATTGGTCACACATGCCAATGCCATATGAATATATTTAGGACTTTTCACAGCACAGGAAACCCGTATAAACATTCACTTGAAACTGGACAGCAACAGAAGGAACAGGAAAATGTAACTGTGGAAAGTGTGCAGTCAGTGTTGAGGAGTGATACTGTCACTGATAAGCCAATGAGTTCCTATATGTCACAGCAATGGATGACATGGGATGAAACAGTGTGCCACAGGAAGATGCTATAGAACTTTGTATAGAATGCTCACTGCAATGGAAAACAAAAAATGTGTCCACAGTTTAGAAGAAAATGAGCTAAGAATTGCTTGATTTGGTAGAGAGAGACATTATTAAAATAAATTATGAAAACAGACTTCAGAAGGTCAGCAAAACCCAGAAAGTTAGAAGTTTGATGAAACAAGTAATTAGGACTGTCCATAGAGATTCATGCAATATAACAGAAGTAAACAGGCTATATTACTATGCAGCTAATTTGATAACTGATAAAGTTTTTGTGCCACAAGAACACAGGGTAGTGAGAGAAAGGAAGGTGAGAAATGGAATGTCATCATGGAAGCATGTATCTATAAAGCAATTGAGACAGGGGTTGTCACCGTGTCACTGACTATAGAAGAGGGAACAGATTTACAAAAATACTTACAAACTAAGATAGATGTGATAAAGGCAGTGCGCAGTATTAGAACAGCTTAGGATGCGTCATGTACTATCGCAAATAAAGTAAAAATCTCAGCACAGGCAGAATGAGTTAGAACTTAGAAGATACACAGATAAATATAAGGGAAAAGTACAAAATAAGCAATTTATTGATGACCCAACAATTTTTTACAGAAAATTTGGAAATGAGGTAAAAGGAATTGACAAAAGAAACAGATACATTTTAGAAAACTACTTACAAAGATGCTAAATGGATAGAAGTAAAAGAATAACAAGTTTAAAGGGACAAGATATGAAATGGGATGACTTAACAGCCAGAGAGATTAACACAAAGTCAGATCCTGTAATTGGAAAACCCCAGGCCCAGATGCAGTACGTAACTTCTGCCTAAAAGTATTAACATCTCTGCACGAAGATTTATCCGCAAGTAAGAACTATGTATATACGCACCCCGAACAGACACCAATCAAACTAAGAGGAGGAAAAACAATGCTCCTACTTAACAGTGAACTTGCATGCTACCCTAAACCAATAACTTTCCTTGGTTCCGACGATGTATAAACTCTGCACTGGAACTGATGCTGAGAGTTTATAGTCATTTAGAAGAAAACTCAGTTATGGCAGTAGAACAAATGGGCAATACAGAAGATCATATGGAACAAAGAATCATTTGTTAAAGTCATACTAGAGAACTGTAAAAGAGGCAAGAATCTAAGTAGGGCATGGACTGACTTCAAAAAAGCATCTGATAGTATCCCACACATTCAAGGATAAGACTGCTTAAAAATGTATAACATACACTTTACACTGATCGACTATATTACAGTGATGACGATGAAACGGTGGCAGACCTCTTTGCAATTAAGCTATGATAAAGGACACATTTTTATTCCAGGGATAAAAATTAAATGGGGGAAATTCCGGGGTGACTGTCACCACTGCTATTCTTTCTTGCCCTATAATTTGGTTCCTTGAAACCAAACGTGTAAAGACCTCTCATCTTCTCTTTGTCGATGATGCAAAACTGTATAGCTTATCATAGGAAGACCTGAAAGCACAACGGCAAGTTGTCAAAACTTTTTTCAGATGATAATAGAATGACATGACGATTTGGTCCTGATACATGTGCAAAAGCAACCTTCAAAGCAGGACAATTGCAGCATCAAGAAAACATCAATTTGGTACAAGAATGTGATATGAAAGAACTTGAGCAAGTGGGAGTATATAACTATTTGACAATAGATGAAGGATCAATAAAACATGAACAAATGCAAATAAAACTTAATAAGGAGTATTTTGGAACACTTAAATTAAAAACAGCATTGACCTCTAAGAACAAAATTCAAGCTGTAACTCAATTTGTTCTTCCTCTCCCAAATTACAGTTGTGAGATGATTGGCCCCAAAACGTGTTGGATAAACAGGAAAACAAAAAGGATGCTTCATGCTCTCCAAATGATTTATAAAAAAATCAGTGCATACCAACATTATATATTCCCCCTTCTGAAGAAGGGATGGGACTCCTTGAAATTGATTACATGTACAGATCTGCAATCCTGGGATGCACACATCTAACCTCACAAGGCTCAACATACTGAAAGTTTTGAGACATGATTAGAATAACTATTGGTTTTGTTCACATTTTTGTGAAAGATGCACACACTATGCATTCATTGACAATGACATTTGATACAAATTACGGCCTAGACATGGACAAGTTACTCGGACAAGGCTATGATGGCTGCTTCATAATGGCAAGCATCCAGTGTTCAAGCAAAGATTCGTGAAAAGTATCCAAAAGCAGCCTTTACAAGGTTTAGTCTGAGAAGCACAGCACAGTGGATAGTCAGTGTGATCTGGATGATGGTCCTGAAATATGTAGTGCTGTTGACGTTATCAAGATTCATTTTTATTTTCTGTGACAGTCCAAAATGATGAGTATTGGTACCAAATATACCTCTTCTGTGGAGACATGATGGACCGGGAAATATAAATTCATTCATGTGTTTAGTCAAAAGTTTGATAAAATATTTGACTGCCTGGCTGATCTTCAGAAGAGCACTGTTAGTGAAACCAGACAAAAAGCACATACAGTATTTTACTCAATGCTTGCTCTTCATGCACATTTCTTATTTCTCATTCCATTATTGTAAATTACTCAACAGTTCTTGAGCCCATTGCCCAGATGTTGCAATCTGTTCAACTTGGTAAAGGCTGAACAACATATCAACAGCCTCATTGAAATAGACCACATTAGGAATGACAATGTCAGTAAGGCAAGAATCAAGATCACTAGCAGATAAAGCCATGAGTAAACTGTTTATATGCACACCCGGAACAGACACCAACCTAGCTAATGAGAAAAAAATGCTCCTACTTAAGCCTGAACCTGCAAACGTCCCTGAAAATTATAGGCCAATAACTTGCCTCCTGACACCGTATAAACTGTACACTGGAATTTATGCTGACTGAGTTTATAGTCATTTAGAAGAAAGCTCAATTATGGCAGTAGAACAAAAGGGCAGTAAAAGAAAGTCATATGGAATAAAAAATCATTTATTGTTAAAGTCATAGTGGAGAATTGTAAAACAGGCAAGAATCTAAATACAACATGGATTGACTACAAAAACATTTGATAGTATCACACATTCATGTAGAAAAGAGCACTTTAAAATGTATAACGTACACTTTACACTGATCGATTACATGACAGTGACCATGAAACAGTGGCAGAGCACTTTGCAATTAAGCCATGATGAAGGACAAATTATTATTTCAGGGATAAAACTTAATGGGGAATACTCCAGGGTGACTCTATCACTGCTGCTACTCTGTTTTGTCCTATAATGTGGCTCCTAGAAAGCAACAGTGTGTAAAGACCTCTCATCTTCTCTTTGTCAATGATTGAAAACTGTAGAGCTCAGAGGAGGAACTGAAAGCACAACTGCAAGTCAGATGATATAAGAGTGTCATTTAGTCTTCATAAATGTGCAGAACAAACCTTTAAAGCAGGAAAACTGCAGCACCAAGAAAACATCAGTTTGGTACAAGAATGTGATATAAAACAACTTCAGCAAGAGGGAGTGTACAAATATTTGGGAATGGGAACTGATAAACGATCAACAATAAAACATGAGCAAACGCAAATCAAACTTACTAAGGAATACTTTAGATGACTTAAATTAATCCTGAAAACAACATTTACATATAGGAACACAATCCAAGCTATAAACCAATTTGCTCTTCTTGTCCTAACTTAATTTTGTGTGTTTGACTGACCTTAATGTGTTGCATAGATTATACAGGAAAACAAGGATGCTTCTTACTCACTAAATGATTTATAAAACATCACTGCATACCAAGATTATATATTTTCCACATTCTGAAGAAGGGATATTCCTCCTTGAAATTGATTACATGTACAGATCTGCAGTCATGGGACTCCACACATCTGCTGACCTCACAAATGTAGTGAAAGTTTTGAAAAATGAGAATAAATTTAAGATACATGACTTCTCTGCTTTTCCTTGCTTAGGCTTGCAGAAGCATATCGGCATCAAGCAGAAATGGAAATCAAACCAGAAGTAGATAAAAATCGGGCAGCAACTGAATGTACCAAGAAACAAAAGAATACAAGGTGATGGACCAGTTGAGAAGACGAAAAAATGTGGAAAATGCATAAATATAGTTGCAAGTATAGAACATTTCTGGAAGAACCTCATGCTAATCAGAAACAAAAGCAGGAATGGTCAAGGCGAGGTGAATTCAAACCAAGAGATGAAAGGTCAATATTGGCGGCACAAGATAGTGGACTATCATGTACACATTGGTTTACAATGTCCATTGCACATGTGGGAGAAACAGACAAATGTAGGTTTTGTAAAACAGAACTGGAAACAGTTGAAGTTGAACACCTCGTTGATGGTTGCAACATACTAACGGTAGAAGGACACTGTATAGTGACAAGCATAATAATGTGGCAAGACTGTTGCACTGGGCATTGTGCAAACATTATGGTACTGAAGTGGCTGAAAAACACTGGAAACATGAGCTGCAGTTTAAGCATCATAGAAAATGCTAAAGCCTACATCACATGGGATCTTCCTCCATTACCAACAGCTCAAAAGACAGATGCTAGAAAACCAGATATTAGTGGTCCAAGAGAAGAAGACAAAAGTAGCATTGATCATTAAACTCTCCACACCCACTGACTACAGTGTGTTATGTACAGAGACACAAAGTCAGACTCATATGATATCAGGATTTGCAGGCAGAAATGAGAACAGTGTGGAAGAAAGATACCCAGGCAGTTCCAGTAGTAGTAGTAGTAGGAGGAGCAATGGGTCTTATTAAAAAAGAATATACATTCGTATTTAGACATGTTACCAATGCATGCAACTCCATACGAATTGCAGCAGGACTGATGAGTCATTACTGGGCACATTCATTGCAGGTACTCTGAAGAGCACTTTGGCAGACATCAAAGATTGACACAGTACTGATTTTGTGAACTTTAATCGTACTTTGATTTAGGAATGCAGTACATTCCTGTCACAATGCTAGAAACCCAAACAATTTGCTCTATCCACATTCTAAGGAGGTACTACAAGGTAGGTAGGGAGATTTATGTGTGTCATACCTGTCAAATGTATAGATTTTCATTGCACAGATTTCTGCTTTATATTTTTAGTCTGTTCCTCATAAAAATCTCTTTTTTTTTTTTTGTGTACAAATCACTGGGATGATGAGCTAACCATTAAAGTTAATAAATAATGACATGCATTTCAGTTTCAGACTTCATATCATTCAGAAAATGCATTCTAACACAAATCATTTTATTCTAGCAACTTTCTCAATGTGTTCCCAGTTTTAGGCCTTACACATTACTTGTGCTATGAGATGAGATTGACAGGTAGGGGTGTGTATCAGAGGAAGGTAGTATACCCCATGGGCCATGCCTCAGCTATCCAGGTTTTTGCAGAACGTCCAGATTTTTGCCTCATATTCCACCTGAAAAGGATTGCAGTTGCTAATTAGTGACAAACATTTTCAGTTTTACGTGTCATATCCTTTAGAAAAAATGCTTGCTAACACAAATCCTGTTGTTATTCTAGCAACTTAACTTTATAAGTTCATCAGAGCAATATTTTTAATCTGTCCCTGTTTATTTTAGGCTTTGTCCAGATTTCTTTTACTAACACATTAAGTGTGTGTGTCTGAAATGACCTACTTAGAGTTAGCAGGTGGAATTTATTATTAAGGAATTGAGAGTTTCAAGGGAAGAGAAGTTTACTGCTGCTCATCATGCTAGGTTTGTAAAAAATGTGCAACTCTTTTGTTTAGCAAATGGTATAATTGTAGTATAGAATTTTAAAGCAGAGTTAGTAGCACAGCAGGTAGCATACGTGCATCTTGATACATAGGACTGTAGCTTCTACTCCCACAACATGTAAATGTGTATTTTAAGGGGATGGGGTGCTGCAGTCCTGTCCTGAGTATGTTCCTTTGGTGCCTAGTAACTATGAACCTCGTTTTCAGCTGTCACATATTCCCTGTTGCAGTATACCAGCTTACCATTTCTTTTAATGTAACACAGGCAATTTATTCTTCTAGGGCAATGGGCACTACATTTGTAGATAAAACACTGAAATATATGTTTTATAGCAACAATCTCTCCATTAGTTTCAGATCTTTTTAATGTGGAATTCAGATGACTTCTGCAGACTGCAGAGATTGTGCATATGGAGTAATATCGGTGGATTATAATGATAGAAGTTTGAGTGGCCTTTTATGTTTGAAATGTTCTGAACTAGACAGTTTGTCATTACTGGTTCATATGTTTTGAATTGTTTCACTGCTTACTGGAAAATGTTCAAAACTGAATTTTAAAATACACTCTAACAGGTGGTGCAGGTGCTGTACAAGGGATATAATTCAATTATCAGGAACATGAATCACCATACTTTTGCATGGGCCTAAAAATGTGTGCATTTGATATGCTTTGAAAACAGCCCAAAGGTAAACTTAACCTGCCACTGCCCAGATGCATTCTCTTTGAATGCGGGTTTCAATGCTGTTTCAATCAATGTGAGTTTCAAAAGCAGAGAAGTTTTAATGCTAAGTCTGTTTTCATTGCAAGACTGTTGCTTTGTTTAGCAAATGTGAAATGCGTGCCTCAGTGTTTCTGCTATAAAATTTGAAATAAAAGTTGTAAATTAAATCCAAATATCTGTAATCATTGTAGAAGTAAAGCATAAGACAGTATGCATACTGATAGATTTGAACAGTGTCTGTGGAAAATGGGGAGAAATAGCCAGGTAATGGGACACTGGAATGACTGTGTGTGTATGTGGGGGGCTGCGTGGGGGCGGGGCTGCATGGGGGAGGGGCTGTGAGGGAGGGCGGGGCTGCATAGGCAGGGCTGCATTGGCGGGGCTCTGGGTTTTGCACCCCCCCTGCAAAAATCCTGCGGGCTCCCTTGCACAGGGGGACTAAGGATCTTATCTGGTCTCCTGGGGATTGGCTCTACAGTGCCTGGCTCCTTCTATGCGCTGGTAGTAATGAGGTCTAACAGGGGGTCGGCCAGAGGGGACACCCAAGAGGTAGACGGGCCTGTGTCAAACACCTCCAGAAACACTGATTCATCCGAGGAAGGCTTTTGGGCTGACCACCCCCCTTTTAGGTGTAGCATTTCCATAATGTCTCCAAAGAGACGTCCTCAGGGGGTGACCTGGGGGAACCTTCCCCTTCCTCTAAATCGGTGTCTTTCGTGAGGGACTCAGGGGAGTCCAAGTGCCTCCTCTTACACTTACATTTGTGAGGGACCTCCTCGGTGGGACTGTCCGAGGAGGGCCCACCAACAGGGACATGTTTCTCCAATGGAACTGGCTGGGGTGTCGACGCAGGCTGTCCCTGGGGCCGGATGATGGAAGACAAGCCCATCTGCGAGGGAATGGTGGATGGATCTGTAGCATGAGCAGGGGGTCTCGAACCTCTTGAAAGAACCCTCTCCACCACGTCGAAGGCCGAAGGTGAACTGCTCTCTCTGGGTTCCATGAGCAACACCCTCGGATCCGACGTGATTGGACCCGGAAGGGAAGTGTGCTCTGACCGCAACTGAGCCGAAGACACAACTACCCCCTTGGATCTGACGCACAGCTCTCAGCTCCGAGATCTTGGATCCGAAAACTCAAGGGCGTGGCCAGCATCGAAGTAGCAACTACTGTCGATGCTGACTCCCTGACTCCGACACTACTCGGATCCGACATTGGCTCCAAAACCCGATAATGGATAGGAAAAGAAGCTATGGGAGCAAAAAATGGGAGCACTCCCATCTGCATTTGGGCTTGGAAGAAACGACGCATCATCCGGTCCATGTCAGGGTCTGAGAGGCTTTGTGTCGACCTAGAAGAGGCTGCTGAAGCTGGCTGGGAAGGCCGCAGTGACAACCTCGAAGATGGCAGGGGCTCCTCCTTCGGCTCCATCGAGAAACGTGAGGAATGGAGCCGAGAGGGGGAAGACCCGGGAATCTTCAGGGGAAGAAGAGAGCTGTTTAGCCATCAGAGCTGAGGGGGGTTCGATGAGAGACTCCAATGGGGAGTCTTAAGTGCCTACTTTTGCATGCACATTTGCAAGGGTCCTCCTTTGTGGGGATCTCTGGAGAGGACTTGCCGTCTTGCTGTTCCCAAGAGGGAGCATCCTGGGGCAAAGAGGCGGCAGGCTGTCCCTGAGATCACAGAATGGCCAGATCCACACGAGAAACAGAGGGAGCTGGCATGGAATTTGAACACGAGATTGTCAAGGGTCTTGAAGAGATCGAGGGAACCCTCTATACCATGTCGAAGGCCGAAGGGGAACAGACATCCTGAGAAAAAACAAAAGGAGGAGTTGTAACTCTCCGACCTGACAGGGGAGTCAGAGCCAAACCTCCAGGCACCAAGATACCAAGGGAAAAACTCTGCTCCAAGAAAATGGATTCGAGCTAGTCAGATCTGATCTGCTTAAGGTCATGGCCAGTGTCAACGTAGATGGTACCATCGGTGCCAGCCCCTTGATGCCGGGTGCCCTTGGATCCAAGGGCTCCGAATCTGGAGGTCAGATTGGAGAAGGAGTAATAGGAGTGAAAAAGAGCTGCATGCTCCCCACTCTGGAGGGAGAGGTGGCAGGCAAGACTCCCATCTGTATCTGGGTGCGGATGAACTTCCACATCATCCTATCCTTCTCTGCTTCGCTTAGACTACAGGTAGAATGGGAAGAAGAGGTGACTGACACTAGCCTGGAGGGATGGTGAGAAGAAGCCTGAGCTGGTGAATGGGTCCGGAGCTCCTATAGCTCCAGAGAGAACTGAGGAGAATGGAGCGAGGGAGACTCTGGCCTCGGAGCCAACCTAACTGTGGTTGGTGTGCCAGCGGAAGCCAAGCGATCTGTGGATCGCTTCTTAGGCCTATCCCTCTTGGATGATTTGTCTCCATCCCCAGTCCTCTTAATGGGAGTTTGAGTTCCAGAGGCCAGGGAGGAGACCAGGGCAGAAGCTGGGGCAGCAGGGTTTTGAGTCCCTGAGGAAGAAGACGAGAAGAAGACCCTTTAGGATTAGTTTGTTCCCCCATTAGTTTGTTCCCCCTGTCCATCAGTGCCTGGGGATTAAACCCAGCATAGATAGAACAGGAGGTCTGAAGATGGGCTGCCCAAAACAAATGACGCACAAAGTGTGGCCATCAGCTGGAGAGAGCTTGAGACCACACTCTGTACATTTTCTGAAGCCTGTTTTGGGGGTTTTGGACATTGTCCCAAACTAAGGTCCAGCATACTCTCAGTTACACATACCATGCACACACAAGAGGAAAGATAGAGAAAAGTGTTTTTTTAAAACAACGCAAAAGCATGAGAAAAATAGAAAAAAAGATAAAAAAGAGGGAATTTCAATCAAAGATTTTCACTTACCAAAACTTTTACAGCAGGGAGCATGGATCGCGATGCTGACATGAAGCACACCAAATGAGATCTGAAGGGAGGAAGGAAACAGGGTCATTATGGGTAAGGAGAGGAGCTTTGAGCTTGGATCTGAGCTGGATATGCAGCCGAGTCAGATCCGAGACGGATCTGGGAACCCACAGGTTGAAGACCAAATTAAGACAACAACTTCAGATTTGCAATAATTGTTATATAATGCTATTTCAAAACTCTAATAGTGATGACATGTTTGATTTTGACAGCGTGTCAGTTTTTCAAGCTGAAGCATCACAGCGAGATGTTCAGAGGCGGCTCAAAGATGGATGTATTAAATCCTCTGACAGAATATAGCGACATCTGGAAGTCCGACTGGTGGCACTTGCCTCCTTACTGTTATCTGGTAAGGGCATATCATTTACTGGCCCACGTAGATAAGACAGCTTTATTTAATCAAATTGAATCAAAGTTGATACGCTTCTCATGTCTCTTCTTTGATACTTCAGTATGTTAATAACTGTGTGACTTGTTTAGAGTATAATGTTAGCAAAAATGCAAATATTAAGGGTGCATGCCTACCACCCCCTTGGGTCCCTTTTGTTAATACATAGCTTGAGTTCATTCAGATGCCAAGAATACATAATTTATTATGTTTTCTGCATGGGTAGAAGCTTACCCATGTCAGAGGGCAGACTCTACCACTGTAGTAAAAAAATAATGTATGATTTTATTCCTAGGTTTGGTGTACCTTGTGCTATTAACAGTGACCAGAGACCCCATTTTAGCAATTCCCTGTCAAAACAATTATGTAAGATATTCCAAAATATGTTGTCACTGTCCCAAATATTCGCAATCATCTGGACTGGTGGAAAAGGTTAATAGGACCCTTAAAAATAAGATTTCAAAAATTGGTGCTGAAACAAATCTTAAGTGGCCCAAGGCACTTCCTTTAGTTCTGATTAGTGTGCAAAGCACGCTGAATTCTACAAGAACATTGAGTTCCTATGAGATATTAAAGGGGAGACCCATGGCCCTTCCAGCTGCTCCCCCTGCGTCAAATGAAGAATTAACACTAATGGATGATGCAGTACTAATGTACTGTCAACAACTTATCAATTTCTTACAGCAGTATCATAGAACTATACAAGAAGCTCTTCTTCAACCTCCTGATCAGCCCTGTCACCAGCTGCAGTTGGGTAATTGGGTTTATTTGAAAACTTCCAGAGAAAGAACTGTTTGAGCCCGTGGAAGAAAGGCCCTTTCTAGGTCTAATTCACTACCTGGACTGTGGTCCGCTGTGCAGGACTACCAACCTGGATTCACTCATCCCATTGTAAGAAGACCTGTTGTGTAGGGGCCGCAGATGAACCATCACTGCTACCAAAAGAAGACTGAAGTGTAAAGGATGAATCATCTGCCCCAGTGAAGAATTAAGGAGAAAATCAACCTAAGCAGCACTTCATGATGAATCCCATGACAACAGCTACTTTTGCTCTGTTTTGTTGCTGTTTCCTTCTATAATCTGATCGAGAGAAAACCGTTTCCTGTTGGTTCTTTGACAGTATGCTGTGGACTTAAATGTGACAAACTGTTGGGTGTGTTCACATACACCTCATCATTCTAGAGCAAGGATTCCCATGATTCCAGTTCCTGCATCACAGGTAACATCTGAGAAAGAACTTAGTGATACTAATCTAACCTGGCGTAATGTGACTAATTTTTCAAAGGCAGTGTCTCTTCAGCTTGCCACCACAAATCGTGGAGACACGTTACACCAGAAATGGGACTGTGCCAGTGAGAATCAGCAAATGCAATGACATTAGACATGAAAGTGTGTTGAACTCTTTACAGTTAAAATGCTATGACTGGGGGCATGGGCATGATAGAGGATTATACTACATTTGTGGTGATAGTGCCTACCCCTGGTAACCCACAAACTGGTCAGTGTGTTGTTTTGTGGGCTACATTACTCTTGCTATTCAGCATTTTGAGAACCCTCCAGCAGGTAAACTGAGAAATAAGCAAGCAATCCACTGGTTGGAGCAAGTATTTTCAGTTTTTTAATCCTGGGTATGGAGTGCAAAAACAAATGCTTGAAATCACCATACTTGCTCAGTAGCTAACCATACTTCACTTCACATCAGAATGGTAAAATGAGAAATGACTGAAATGTGAACTGTGGTGTTACAGAATCGATTGGCACTTGATATAATGCCTGCTGAAAAGGGGGGGGTCAGGGGGTCATGTGCCCTCATAGGAAGTCATTGTTGTTCTTATATTAGTGACTATCATGATGAACAAGAAAAGTTGGCTAATTTCATGGAGCAGAGGGACAAAGATTTGGACAGCACTTTTAAAAAAAAGGGACACTTTTTGAATGGTTGGGCAGTGTATTTGGTAACCTGGGAAGTAGTATATTACAAGGTATCATTACAGTAATTGGTATTATTCTTTTAAAAGTTTTAATATTTTCTGTTCTAAAGGCTGTAATCACAAAGTGTTTGTTTGCACCTGCATATGAAATGCCACTTGTACTTGATGATAAACTTAAGATGAATAAAAATTCAGTCACTGCAGATGATGAGTATTATGATGCTGAAGCGTATTTTATCAAATTAAGAAAAATGAAAATATAATTGTGTATAATTGTGTATTGTATGACACTGATAGTGTCAAAGGGGAAATCTGTTAGTGGAAATGTATTTCGTATTATTATTCTTCACAAAAGGCAAATTAACTTACGGTTTCTTCACAGATACATTTGATGAATTGTTTAATATTTGTTTTTAAAATGATATGTAGTATAGAAGTATATTTATGCAAACCATAGATGCTTATTGTAGTTCAAAGTGCTTTACAACTGCATTTTAATATTAAGCTGCAAAGTGTATTAACCATTGACTGAAGGTAAAGAAAGTGCTGAAAGAGTTAAGGGATGTTACTATGATCTACAGAGTCTGGTTCTGGAATGCCCAGGAAGGCAGGAAAGATCACAGTGTGAAAGAGATTTTGTTTTACGTGAGCTCTGACATTCCCACGCTGGGATGTATATTTACAAGGAATGTTGGGGAGATAGCATGTACTTGTACTGAAAGATACAAGGTTAGGAAAAACAAGATAGGTTGCCAGGACAGCTGGTTTCTGTTTTTAAAACATTAAAGTTAGTAAAAATATGGTTATTAAGTGTTCACATGCAGCACTAAACGAGAAGCATGATGATTTGCAGAGACTCTACTTAACTAGTATGAAACTTTAGAATTCTGCATGCATGTTACTGATAAGAAAAAGTAAAAAATCTGCATGATTTTGCTCCTTGGTGAGACAGATTTGAAAACTTTGTAAAGGCAGTCTCCCAGCACTGTGATTTAATAAATGAAAAAAGAAGTTATGTTCTTACCATAACGTCCCATGTGTGTTGTCCATCTTGTCCTTTATTCTAACTGGTGGGTCAGATCCGATCCGTTGGATTGATCTCGGCCATTTCTCCAGTTCGGGGTCTTCAGCAAAGCTTGTGGTCCTTATTCTTTACCCATAATGCAACCCCATAATTACCTCAGATCTTGTTTGCTCAGAGTAACCATGAAATAAAACTTATATAGTACCACCAATTGAAATATACGTGTGTAAATATTTCTGCACATATAAATATGAATCAGTATCAGACTGAGAAGTTATACTTTCTGAGGCTATATGGCCTTGCTGAATTCCAATTGCCCTATTCAGTCCACCAGGAGTTTAGGCAGGGGGTAAGCAGGGAGGGATGTGAGAATAAAGGACAAGATGGGCAACGCACATGGAACATTATGGTAAGAACAGAACTTCTTTATGTGATGTTGTCAATCTCACCGTTATTCTCACTGGTAGGACTGCGTCCCAAGCAACTAAACTCTCAGGTGGCTCATGTAAGAATATTCCTCAGCCAAGCAACTAAACTCTCAGGTGGCTCATGTAAGAATATTCCTCAGCCAAGCAACTAAACTCTCAGGTGGCTCATGTAAGAATATTCCTCAGCCAAGCAACTAAACTCTCAGGTGGCTCATGTAAGAATATTCCTCAGAACCACAGAGCCACAGGAGGCTC
The DNA here is from genome assembly GCF_019279795.1 of Protopterus annectens. Taxonomy (NCBI): domain Eukaryota; kingdom Metazoa; phylum Chordata; order Ceratodontiformes; family Protopteridae; genus Protopterus; species Protopterus annectens. The sequence goes on from NC_056728.1 coordinate 1,972,560,020, forward strand.
TACTACTAGAGGCCAAATCTACTTTGTAATGAGTAATAAAAGTATGAGGTTTCACCAAAGTAGCTGCAGCGCACATATTATCCAGTGGTAATCTAGCCTGAAAAGCTACAGACGTGGCCACAGATCTAGTGGAACAAGCTTTAACCACATTAGGAAGAGGTGTTCTTTGAATTATAAATGTGAGATATGCACAATGTTAGACATCTAGATAGGGTAATTTTTGAAACTGGTTGACCTTTTCTTGTATTAGCATAAGAGATGAAAAGCTGATCTGATTTTTTTTTTCAGACACTGTCTATGAACATCTAGCAGATGAAGTGAACACCCTCCTTTATTTTGATAGTTGGGAAAGAAAACTAGGAGATCTATTGATTAGTTAAGATTACTTTCCGACACGACCTTGAGCAGAAAGGATGGGTTAGTGCGTAATAAAACTGTCTTTATGGAAGACTAGGTATTGGGGCTTAGACGACAAACCTTGCAACTCAGATACTCTTTTGGCTGAAGTAATAGCCACCAAAAAGAGAGTTTTCCAGGAAAGATATTTTAACTTACAGGCAACTGAAGGTTCAAAAGGGGGGAAAATGATATTAGATAAGTTGAAACTGAGATCCCAAGGAGGTGCTAAATGCTTATATGGTGGTTCTAACATGATATTGCCCTTCAAAAAAGCTTTGCAAAGTCTGTGTGACATGATAGGATGATCATTTTCTCCTATATGGAAATTAGAAATCGCAGCTAGCTGAACTATAATAGTAGCTGCCTCTGCTCCACCATTAAAATGCTCTGATAGAAACTGTAAAATAGTATGAACTGTTGCTGTGAAGGGGTCAATTCTGTTGCAGTTGGCCCATAGAACAAATCTTTTCCACTTACTTTTGTCAAGTTTTCAAGTAGATGTCTTATGAGAAAACAAATATGCTTGAGTGGAGAAGAAAGGGATGATAACCTGGCAATTAAGGGAACTGGAGCAACCAAGCTGTCAATTTGAAGGAGTCCAGATTGGGATGAACCATTCCTGATGGATGAGTCAGAAGGCCTGGAACTAGGTCTAGAATCCAGGGTTCATCCCGAAGACGAGGATGAAGAAAAGGGAACCAGATTTGAAGAGGCCAGTGGGAAGCAATTAGGAAAACTGTTGCCTCCAACAGATTCGCTTTCTGCAAAAATTTTGGAATTAGTGGAATCAGGGGAAAGGTGTAAAGAAGTCCTGGAGGCCAACTGTCAACAAGTGCATCCCTTGATGACTCCTCCATGGGAGGGATCAGGGCCAAGTAGTTGCTGCATTTGGCACAGCTGGGTGATGCAAAAAGGTCGCAGCATGGCTGGCCCCTTTTCTGCAGGATCACTTCTGTAACTTTCTGGTTGAGAGACCACTGCTGCGGCCATAAAATGTCTGTGTTCATTTTGTCCGTAATGACTATGGATTTTCCTGGAATGTGCATTGCTATCAGAAAACGGTTGGAGGCTGTCACCCAATGCCAGATCCTGAGAGCTTCTCGACAAAGTGGGTATGATCTGGTTCCACCTCGTTTGTTTATATACCACACTACAGACATGTTGTCTGACTGGATTGCTATCATTCCCAGAAGAACAGAGTACTGAAATGCTTGCAACGCTAAAAGCACCACCCTCACCTCTAGGATATTTATATGCAGATGAGCCTCGTGTTCTTGCCAGATGCCTTGGTCGCCATGGCTATAGGATGAGGAGGACTGAACGGACAGCCCTGAGACACTAAGGTTGAATGACTCCACCATAGGTTCATAGGTGAGTACTAGGCTAATGGCCCTGGAGGCAACACAAGCCTAGCCCAAGAACATAACCAGCTGTTCTGTTGCTGGACATTAGTTCCTTGTAACCCTATCATGCAAGGCTGTTGAAATGATCCCAGAGGTGAATTTCCTGTTACCCATCCACTCATCAAGATTTTTCTTGAAGAGAGCCAGTGAGGAGCTCTGCTTGACATGAATGGGGAGTTTGTTCCAGAGTATGGGTAGTCTCTGGGTTAGGAACCTGTCCTTCCAGCAGGCTCTAGTTATTGGGGTGATGAGGTTGTGGTCCTTGGACCATGTGGTGCAGAGGGATTGAGTCTTTTTTAGATGAAGCATGTCTAGTAACACTGGGTCCGACATGGCTTTGTATGCTAAGCAGAGATCGCCTCTAAGTAGGTGATATGAGACAGAGTATAGCTGTAGTTTTTTGAGTCTGTCTGTGTAGGGCAAGTGTTTGAGTCCTAGGATCCTCTTTGTGAGGAATTTCTGTGGCCTTTCCAGTTGTTGCAGGTGTCTGCTGAGGTACATACCAAATGGGGTATTGTACTCTATAATAGGGGTCTAATGAGGGATGAGTAGAGAGGGATTATGACCTCCTTCCTTCTGGATGAGAAACTCTTTGTAATGAGGTATGCTACATAGAAGGGCTTTCTGACTACAGTGCTCACATGGTTGTCGAAGGAGAGGTTGCTACCCACTTGTGTCCCTAGATCTCTTATCACACCTTGGGAGTTGAGAGGGTACCGTTGATGTGGTAGTTCATGGGCACCGAGTTTTTTCCTGAAGGGAATGACAGTGCACTTTTTGGAATTGACCTTATGACCATGGTTCTGGCACCAGTCGCTGGTGTCAGTGAGGCCTTTCTGAAGGATGTTAACATCAGCTTGAGCCTCAATAATGGCTCCCAGTTGCAGTTATCTGCGAATTTGGTCAACCAGAGTCCTTTGGATTTGGCCTGAACTACATGATCTGCCCTTCACAAACCCAAAGTGTGAGAGATCCAGGGTTTGAAGGTTCCCTATATCCTTATTTATGAGGTCCATAATGATGCACTCCATGGCCTTACAGATCAGGCTTGTCAGGCTGATGGGGCGGTAGTTTCCTGAGTCAGTAGTCGTGCCCCCTTTGTTGAGAGGAATGACTGTAGTGGTGCGCCATTCAGTGGGGAAAAGCCTGAAGTGAGGCTGTGGTTGAACAGGGCACTCAGGTGAGGTGCTAGTTCCCTTTGTAATTTGTGTAGCATGCAGCCAGGTACATTATTAGGTCCCATGGAGGCTGTATTTTTGGCATTGTATAGTGCGGCTTCTACTTGAGCAGCTGTGATATTAGGGATTTGGCATTCCTTGGGTATTGGGATGGCCCTTTTGGGGGTGAGGGGGGAGTAAAGCTTGCACTAAACCTGTCTGCCAAGATGTTGGCAATATCTGTTGGTTCAGTATAAGTGGTGCCATTGTGCAGTAGCTCAGAGCACCCCTGCGTATTGTTATGCAGGTTCTTGACGTAACTAAAGAATGCCTTGTGGTTATCTTTAGCATCTGTTGCAATTTTGTTTTCATAGCTAGCTTTGGAGGCTTTAATGAGGGATCTCAGTTTTTTGCTGAGATTTACAAGGGAGATCATTGAAGATTTTTTCTGCAGGCATTGGTTATCACTATCTTGTGGGACATTGGGAGTTCCAAGATTGATCATTGAGCAAAAAGCAACCACTGGAGGACCCTAATGTAAAGGTGAGCTAGAGGAATCAGTACCACAACTGTTGCCATTTTCCCTAGCACCTGAAGAACTAGTTTTGTGGGAGCTTTTTACTTCTTGAATAGAATTCTCACATAAAGATGGAAGTTGTATACTCTGCCCTGTGAAAGTCTTGCTATCTGTGTGATTGAATTTATCTCTGCTCCTATGGAGACTAAACTTTGAGATGGCCTTAGCACACATTTTTCGTAACTGACAGTAATACCTAGAAAGGAACAGAGCTGAAGAACATAACCTCTTGTTTGGAGCAAATTATGTAGGCTTGGGGCGGTTATGCACCAGTCATCCAAATATGGAAACACACGGACTCCTTTGCATCTCAGGTGACCCACTACTACTACTGCCATACATTTGATGAACACTCTGGAGGCTGTAGTGAGACCAAAGGGCAGAGCTCAAAACTGGAAATGACTGGCTCCCAACCAGAAGCACAAGAACCTCCTGGACTGTCGGGCCATTCGAATGTGGTAGTACGCATCCTGAAGGTCTATAGAGCACATCCAATTGTCTTTTTCTAGGAATTAAAGTATTGACTGCAGTGTCACCATCTGGAAGTTGGTCTTTTATACCACTTTTTTTAGGTTGCTGAGATCCAAAATGAGTCTCCAGTCCCCTGTTTTCTTTGGAACTGAAAAGAATCTTGAGTAAGTTCTGGATCCTTTCTGGCCTTCAGGGACTTCTTGGATGACTCTTTTTCTTAGCAACTTATTGAATTTCTAGAGTTGCTTGTTCCTTTTGACTGGGTGGAACATCTGGAACCGATTTGTTTGTGGGGAGAGCAGAGGAGAAGGGAATGATATATTGTCTGGATAGTATGTCCTGCACCCATTTGTTGTTTGTTATCTTTAGTCAGGTTTCCTGGTGCAGTGACAATTGCCCTTTAACTGCTTCCAGAGGTGAACAATCAGGCACTCCTTCAGGAGCTCTGGAAGGATATCCCAAAGAAAGATTCTCTGGAGCCCTGGTTCTGCGGACCTCCTCTGCCATGCAGGTGGAGTCTTCCATTATTGTTCCCCCCTCTGCCTCTAGGGGAACTTTCAACTTGTGTGTCCTGGTAAGACCTTTGAGAATTTCTGAACCACATTTTCCCACTACCTTTTTGACCTTTGGGAAAGGGTCTGGTAGGAGTGGAAAAACCCACTCCAATGGCAGACAAGGTCTTGCCTTTTTGTTCACACCTGGTGAGAGGTTCCTTCACTTTCAGTTGAAAAAAGAGAAGAACCATCATAAGGTGCATCCAGGACTGTCTCCTAAGAGAGATACCTGAGCCTGCTGCCCTACTCATTCCATATGCTGCATGAGAAATGAGTCTTATGGACGAGTTAACAACTGAATTGAAGGTGGCGAGCTGAGCATTGATTTTATCTGCCACTGCATCAGCTAAGACCCCTTGGAGGGAGTACGATAATTCTTTAATCAGGTCTCTCTGTAATCTAGTGAAATGGATGAGATAATTCAGAGACCACAAAGCAAAGGTCGCTTATGAGAAGACAAACTTCCCATACTTATCCATTGTCCTTGAGTCCTTATTAGGAGGATGGATAGAGGAATTGATTTCAGAAAGTTTCTTTCTAGTGGCCACCACCACGACCATGGCATCAGCCACTACACCCTTTGTTAAAAATGTTTTTTTCTTTTGGAGCAGTAATGTACTTATTTGGCTTTCTAGCAGTCGGTTCTATGGTGTCTGGGGTCTCCCAAGCCTTTTGGAAGATTAATTCCACAAGCGTGTTGAAAGGGGTCTATATTAAAAGACCAAAAGATTACTTCAGCGAACGCTTACATGAGCAAAAATGCCGATAATCAAACTGCTGATTGAGCCCCTCACACCCCCCGCTAACTATATATTCCAACTCCAAGATTGCACTACAGTGAGGAAAGGGCAAAACTCCCACTCCTCACTGTACCATGACCCCACAAACACCCTTTTGTTTACCAACTTTTTCGCTCATGTGAACGTTCTCTGAAGTAAACTTTCAGGTTTATAATACAGACCCTTTGAAAGGAGGAGTCAGTCAAGAAGTTGATGGGCAAGATGCAAAGGCCTTCAGGAAAACTGACTCCTCGGCTGAAGGGGTGGAGGGCTGCCAATCACCCCTCTGTTTTAAAATTTCTAGGATGTCTCCAAAGAAGATATCTTCAGGAGGTGATTGGGGGACCCTTCTGCTTCATCAAGGTCAGTGTCAGATGTGATAAACTCCTCTGGGGAGTCAAGATGCTTCTTCTTGCATGTTCTCTTCTGAGAGACCTCCTCAGTGGGATACTCTGGAGCAGTTTCAGAAGAGTGGGTAGTACCATGAAAGACATCTTGAGGCCTATCGTCTCTGCGAACCTGTGAAGAGGGCACATGAGAAGACAAAGACATCCAGACTGAAGAGAGAGGAAGACCCGAAGGAGATTGCATGTCAGACTGAAAAGTAATCAAAGCCCTCCTCATCACCTTGAATACAGACCCTCTTCACTCCAAAGACCTCCTAGGATCTGACAAACAAGTTATCGGAGCTGAAGGAATCTTCAGAGCAGAAGAGAGTAATGCCAAAGCAGAGGTAGGAGCAAAACTCACCCATGCCGAAGCCCCCAGAGGCATAGCTGGATCCAATGAGATCCGAAAAGTCTCCAATGACCCAACCGGGGAATGTCGGCACCCAGAGGTTTCCTGCTCTGAAGGCATACAGACACTCGGGGCAGATATCGGATCTTAGGAAGTTACAGGTCCTGGACCCAACACGACACAACCTGGATATTGGAATCTTCTGGCTCTGAAGCAGGAGGATGGATTGGAGGAGGAACTGCAGCAGAAGGGGGGGGGGGTTGAGTCTGATACGACTCCTTTGGGTCTGGATCCAACAGTAGTTTAGCCAAAGCTGGTGTCTTCAAAAGTCTCTCTACAACACTATCCACATCTTTGTCAGATAAGCTCCTGGTAGATCTAGTGGATAAGGTAGGTGGACCTTGATCTAATTAGTAGTGGAGAAGGGAGCTAAGAAGAAACTTTTTCTACAGAGAGTGATCGGCTCCTATGTCTACGCTCCATTGTAACACTTGGCACCAAAGAAACTCACTGTTCCGAGGGAGTCTTGGAAGAAGGATGAGAGATCTGCTCCAATAGAGCCTTCAGATCCATTAACTTTGGAGCCTTCTGCTACAGCTCCAACAAGGATCTTGGCTCCAATAAAGATCTTTGGGTGGGTTTGTCAGAAGATTTTGGAGATGTCGCCTCAGAAAAGGCAACTTCAGAAGGCCTTTCAAAAGAAGCTTATTTTTACGTTCCATTAATGGCCGTTGATTGAAATTGTGGCAAATGGAACAAGACTCTTGCAGATGAAGAGGCCCCAAGCAATACACACATAAGATTGTAAATTGCTGATGGGCATCCTCTTTCCACACTTTTCACATTTTCTGAAGCCTAAGGGCTCACTATCCTGTTTCTGAGACATGACTAAAGAAAAGGGAGGGAAAGGACAAAGATAGATAGTCACTCCCAGTGTTGCAAAATAAGTCCTCTAACTTAAATGGACTTAAACGGATCCTCCCCCCCATACACAATAAAATAAAGCTCTAATTTAAGCAGAAATTAGGAGAGTGGGTAAACAAAGGATAGATAGATAGATAGATAGATAGATAGATAGATAGATAGATAGATAGATAGATAGATAGATAGATAGATTGATTTTTTATTTTAACAGAAGGAGAAGGGAGAAAGGAACATTCTCTAACTAAAAACAGATGTTCCTTAGATACCCTCCAACTGAAGCGAATGTCAAGTAAGGGAAAGAACAGAGTAAATAATAGTTTGAAACTAGTCTAGCTATTTATAGAAAAAAGGAATAGAATACTATTATACTAAATAATTCAGAAAAAAAACTTAGTACTTAGCCCAGAGCTATGCATCCAACCCATACCTCTCACCTGTCCAGATTTTTGCAGAATGTCCCGATTTTGGCCTCATATTTTTGGTCTGTTCCTCAAAAAAATGTGGTTTTCTTGCAAATCACTGGGATGATCTGAGGACTGCAGTCACTAAATAATAACATATATTTGAGTTTCAGACTTCATATCCTTCAGAAAATACATGTTAACACAAATCCTGTTGTTTATAAGAGCAACATTTAAAATCTCTGCCTATTTTTGTGCCTTTGTCCTCTGATTATGCCAGGCTTTGTCCAGATTTCTAGCACCAAGAGGTTGAGAGGTATGGTCTAACCTCTTCACTGCATGCAAATGAGATCTGAGGTAATTACAGGGTTGTATTATGTGTAAAGAATAAGGCTCACGAGCTTTGCTGAAGACCTTGAGCTGGAGAAATGGCCAAGACGGATCTGGCAGATCAGATCTGACCCTCCAATGTGAATAAAGGCAAGATTGGCAACATCACATCAAATAATTGCACATCCTGAAGACTTATTCTTGAGTCAAGACTAACAGGTAATTAAGAGGGAGGAGAAGGACAAACACCTACTGTAATATATAACTACCAAAAAAAATTAGTTTTTAAACAGATAAGAAAATAAATGCTTTCTCTCACGTTTGAGATTGCAAGATCTGACTTGTAACAATGGCAGCAAATGAGATCTAGAGTTAGGGATGGCATAGAGTATTATGGGTAGAGGGAGGAGATCGAGATCTGGCTCCAAGTCTTGTAAATGTGGCCAAGTCGGATCCGAGGATCAGATCTGTAACCCATTCGTGAGGAAGAATGAAAAGGATAACATCAGAGCTGACATAATCCTAATCTTATGTAACAATACTATAAATGAAGGGAAGACCAGCAAATATTGACAAATGTTTGCTTTCACTTATCGTGAAAGTCAGGAGCTCTTGGAAGACACTTATGGTCAAACATGAGGCAAACCAGATCTGAGGTAAATCATTTAGAAGGAGGGGAATTGTGAGTAGGGTAGGAGTCAGAAGACCCCAATACAGTACTCTGGTATAAGGTGCTGAGGTCGGATCCAATCATATCTGTCAACCCAAACATTGAATTTAAGGAAAATACACAACATCATATACATAAGATTTTCTAGTTGCATGTTTTCTTGCCTTCTTCAATACCTGCTGCACATCCTCATGGAACAAGTGCCTAAAAGGTATCAAGATAGAATCATCCAGACAGTGATTAGCAATTGCACTAAGATAGGGTGCATCAGTTGCCCATGACACCGTGTGAACAGATTCATGGTGTGAGGAAGCTTGTGGCAATTGCCCTTGGTCATTTCCATTTTCCATGGAGGAAAAGGTTCTCATATTGGGGGCCAAAGAAAGAATGTTTGTTTAAGAAAGGCTTTATATACCTTTAATGAAGCTCTGGGAGTCTTGTTATGGCCTATGTGAAAATTAGAAATGGTTGCAAGTTGGACTTTGGTTGTAGAAAAATTAGAACCTCTTTGGAATAATTCAGAAAGGAATTCTAAAATAGAAAGAAGAGGCACAGAGAAGGGATCTAAACCTTTTCCCATAGCCCAAAAGGAAAATATTTTCCATTTGCTTTGGTATACTCTTCTGGTGCTAGACATTTGTGAGTTAGTGAAGAAACAGACAGAAGGCATAAAGGAGACTCAGGGCCCAAATGTAGATCAAAGTGTCCCTTTGTGATTAACCCTGTGGTGGAATTATGACCAAACAACTGCCACACTTGGTGCTCAGGTATGAATTAAACAGGTTACAGCAAGGGTGGCCCCAGTGACTGAAGATTTTGTTTTCTACTGTTGAATTGCAGGACTGCTTGTGAGACAAAAGAATGCACCTACTCAATTTGTCTGCTAGTACATTGGAAGTCCCCAGGATATGACTTGCCAGCAGAAAGCAATAGGAAGATATCACCCATTGGCAAACCTTCATGGCTTCTTAAGTGAATGGGTAAGACCTGGATACTCCTGCTTGTTCATGTACTAGACCACTGATAAACTCCATCTGAAATGAAATCTCACCCACCCGAAGAGTGCCTTGAAATGCCTGCAATGCGAAAAAGACTGCTGTCATTTCCAGGACTTTGATATGAAGGCTGTCCTCTAATGGTGTCCAATACCTTGGACTGCCTTCCCCTCAAAATGTCCACCTCACCCTAAAAGGGAAGTATCCAAGGTAACTACTGCTATAGGAAGAACTGGAGAGACTGGATTTGATGTGGGGTCTGCACCCCAAGGTCACCTGACCAGAGTGCTGAGGGGGTGATGAATCAGTGACCACTGGACTGAGAGGGTCCACTGAAGAACCCTCATGTAAAATCTGGACATAGGAGCCAGGATGATGGCTGATGTCATATGCCCTGGAAGTTTTAAACTTTGTTTTCTGTGCAGGAGGTAATTCATTGGCAAGGACCTGGATTGCTGATTGCCAGACGGATATAATTCTGTGTTGTGGCAGGGTTACTATCTGTGTTGTAGTGTCCAGGTGGCATTCAATAAAATCTATGAACTGAGTCGGTGTCAAGTTGCTCTTCTGCAGACTGACTGTAATCCTCAACCTGTAAAGTAATTGGAGTAAAAGGTCCCAATTGAGAATTAACAGATCCCTGGTCAAAATGGAGTATGGAAAACTACAGTTGTGTACACTTACCATAAATGTAGATGTTCTAGTGTATTCACTGTTGCAGTCCTAACCAATGGGTTATCTGGCTCCGGGAAACCCTTGAACGGCCAGAATACCAAAGGTAAGTAAAAATGATGTCAGCTGTCATCGGTTGTAAAGGACGTCAGGGCATCCGGTACAAAAGGAGGCAGCCAACGTCACCTCCTCAGTCTTTCTTGCCATAACAGTCAGAAGCCCTCAGAAAACAAGGCTTAAACCAAATTTAGCCTGTACCTTAGGAAAAAAGAAAAGGGGGAAGGAGGGAGGGAAAGCAGGAGTGAATACACTCGAACATCTACATTTATGGTGAGTGTACACAACTGTACTAAGTTCATCATGTTTCACTGTTGCAGTCCTTACCAATGGGTTGATTGCCAAAGCCCAGAGTAAGGGAGGAGGAACCAACAGAATCAAGGATTGGAGATAATGCCCTGCAGAACAGCAGTGGCAAACCCTGCCCTGACTCTTGAAAACAAAGGCAAATTATAATGCTTTGTGAAAGTGTGAACAGAAGGCCATGTGGCAGTCTCCAAAATGTCTTTAGTAGGGACACCACTTAAAAAGGCTGCAGAAGTGGAAGCTGCTCTAGTTGAGTGGGTCCTAACCCCTTGAGGAGGAACCTTGCCATGAAAGGAATAACAAAAAGTAATACAATGAGCAATCCATTTAGAAATGGTTTGCTTAGAAATAGCCTTGCCCTGGGCTCCAGGGGCAAAGCTGACCAATAACTGTGCTGATTTCCAAAGGTCTTTAGTCCTGTCCAGGTAAAACCTGAGCTATCTATGTGCATCAAGAGAATGTAGGATTCTTTCACCTCTATTTTGAGAATTAGGAAAGAAGGTAGGAAGGTGTATGGACTGATTAAGAGTCAGGCTAGAAACCATCTTAGGCATAAAGAAAGGGTTAGTTCTCAGATAAACCCTATCTGTATGGAAAATAAGTAAAGGCTCCATAGCCAGCAAAGCATGCAGCTCCGAAAACCCTCCTTGCTGAAGTTATAGCCAAGAGGAAGGCAGTCTTCCACGAGTGAAACTTTAAAAATGCAGTGGCAGCTGGCACAAAAGGAGAAAGAGTGAGTTTCTCTAGAACAAAATTAAGATCCCAGGCTGGAGTAGGCGGCCGTCTGGGAGGTTTTAAGTTACAAGCACCTCTGAGAAACATTTTCATCAGGGGATGAGAGAAAATGGGTTGTTCAAAAGAACAATGCGCAGAAATTGCTGAAGCATGGATTTGGATAGAGGAAAAAGAAAGACCACCCTGAAGCAAATCAGCCAGGTATTCCAGAATCAGAGGAAGGGCAGGCTGAGAAGAAGATTCCCCTCTAGCCTGCATCCAATGAGAGAATCTTTCCCATTTGCCAGCATAAGACTTCCTAGTGCTAGGCCTCCTGGCCTCCCTCAGCATGTCAACCACCTGCTGTAAAAGGGAAGAAGAAAAGGATGGAGTCATACATTGAGCCATGCTGCCAAATGGAGAGACTGAAGATGAGGATGTAGAATGTTTCTCCCCCTCCTGAACCAAAAGATCTGGCTTCAGAGGAAGATGTCAAGGAGGAAATTGGGAGAGATTGCGAAGCAGTGGATACCAATGCTGCCTGGGCCAGTCCGGAGCTATGAGAATAGTCCTTGGTCGTTCATCCCTGATCTTCAATAATACTCTGGGAAGAAGAGGAAGAGTAGGGAAGGCATAAATTGACAGTAGCGTTCAAGGGAAGGACAGAGCATCCACTTCCAGGCTCTGCTGTGATGCTGTCTGGTGCAAAAAAGAGGTAGAAGATGGTTGTCTGGAGAGGATAAAAGATCCACTTGAGGAGTGCCCCAACGTTGAATTATGCTGTGAAAAACTGCTCCGTTCAGCTGCTACTCATGAGGATCCAAGGTCTGTCTGCTCAATTGGTAGGCCAAAATATTTAGCCTTCCTGGAAGAAACTGAGCTAGGAGATGCAGGCCCAGGGATGCTGCTATGGACCAAAAACTCATGCTCTGTCTGCACAGGAGGTAAGAATGAGTCCCTCCCTGCTTGTTGATGTACCACGTGACTGTGGTGTTGTCTGTCTTAATAAGCAGGGTCCCAGGAGAAAGAAGATGCTTGAAAGCTAGTATGGCCTGCTGGACCGCCATCAACTCCTTTAAATTTATGTGCAGGTGCATCTGCTGGGCATTCCAACTTCCCTGTATGCAACTGCCATACAGGTGAGCTCCCCAGGCATCGTCCGATGCATCTGTGGTAAGAACTTGAGTGGCCAGGGGTGGGCAAAAAGGCAAGCCTTTCTTCTGTAGACAGGCTGCTGTCCATCATAGAAACTCTGTCTGCAGACATGGAAGCAGAGGAATTATCACATCCAGGTCCTGTGTGTGTTGACACCAAATGTCCTTGAGGTACCATTGCAATTTCCTCATATACAGTCTTGCATATGGAATCATAAGAATGCAAGAGGCCATGAATCCCAGAGCTTGCAGGCATTTCCTTGCAGGGAGCTGGGACAAGCTTGCCAAGTCCTTGAAGTAAACTGAAAGAGTTGTCTGCTTCTCCTGGGTGAGATATATCATCTGGGTGACTGTGTTCAGACTCGCTTTAAGGAATATTATCTCTTTGGATGGCATCATTTTTGATTTTTCCTCATTGAGAGTGTAACCCAGGGAAGAGAGAAGAGTCGTTACAAATTCTAGATCCTTTAACAGCTGTTCCTGAGAATTTGCTTGAATTAGACAGTCGTCCGAGTATGGATAAATCTGAATTTTCTTCTGCCTGCAAAAAGCAATGACTGGAGCCAGGCACTTTGTGAAAACTCTGAGAGCAGTAGATAAGCCAAAGTGCAGCACAGAGAATTGATAATGTTGCCTGCCCACCCTGAAATGAAGGTATTGCCTGCAACTTTCCCTGATAGGGATGTGCAGATAAGCTTCTTTGAGATCCAACATTACCAGCCAGGACTCCTTTTCTAACACTGGCAGTACCTGATGCAGAGTGAGCATTTTGAACTTTGGAATTAGGATAGGGCACCAGGTGTCTTCTTTTTTTTTGGAACTAGGAAAAGTCTGGAATAGAAACCCTGGCATACCTGCTGAGCAGGAACTGATTCTATTGCTCCCAGATGTAACAGAGACAAAATTTGCTTTTCTACTTCTGCCCTTTAGTTTGGAGGAGCGTCCAGGAATCCTTTGGGTACTGGAAAGGTGTGGAAAGAAAACTTGTGTCCTAGGGATACAGTTCTGAGTACCCATTTGTTATCTGTGATGGTGGCCCAGACATTTGTAAAAAGGGCCAACCTTCCCCCTAAAGGACTCTCCGGGCAGGCAAGAAAAGGCAGAAGTTGGACAGAGTCATTGAGAATGTTTAGATTGAGATGCAGGCTAAGAACTTCCCGCCATGGAAGAGGAAGCCTGCCAATGCTAAGACCTTTGAGGGGAAGCCACCTGCCCCCTAGAAGATTTGAAACCTCTAGTCCTAGAACGGCTCAGTCTGCTGGTATCAGGGAACGTCTAACTCTTAAAAGGTTAATTCCTGCTAAGGCGAGGAGACTGAACTTGCAGAAAGTCTTTAACTGTCTGCATAGACTTGGCCTTGTCTTCCATCTTCTTGAGCACTTCCTCTGTTTGCTGCCAAAAAGACTGTCTTTATGCAAAGGTACATCTAAAAGCTTAGCCTTGACGGGCTCTGGTTGGGGCTGCTCCCTGAGCCAATCGTGCCTTCTAATAACAGAGCCAGTAACTGCAGCCCTACAGGAGGCTTCTAGAATGTCAAAACCACAATATAATGAATGTTTATTGACAAGACTGGCAGAATTCAGCAAATCCTGCATATCCTTACTCTCCGCCAATTCAGGCACACTTGCTATCCTAGACTTAATAGCTTCCGAGGTGTGCTACTGGTACTTCAGCATATGAAAAAGACAATTAGTAGATCTAATGTAAAGAGTGGCACAGCTATAAACCTTTTTACCCCACCTATCTAGGTTCCTAGATTCCCTGTAAGAAGGAACAAGATTTTTAGTAACAGTGGCCTTAACTCCTTTAGGGCCTTGAGAAATAACCTCTGGATCAGCCAACGGATTCCTGAAAAGAAACAAATAAGAATCAGGGACTCTATAGTACCTGTCAGGTTTCCTGGGAGCAGGAGGAACCAAATTTGGAGTCAAGGAATTTTCCAGAAAAACATCATCAACCACTTCCAACACAGGTGGAATAGCCAAAGGCTTATGCTGAGGCAAATCCAAAAACTCCCTAATCCTTTTCTTAGAAAGGTGATAATCCTGACTGTCTCATTTAAAATGCTCCCTGAGAGTAGTTAAAGTATCACCAAAAGAGAAATCTTCTGGAGGAAAAGCGGAAGGGATGGAATCCTCTGCATCTGAATTCTCAAAAGGAGAGAAAGCTTGAGAAACATCCTCTTCATTAACAGAAATGTTAGAAGTATCAGAACCTGAAAAAGACAAAGCCTCAGGAGAGACATCCCTACCTCTTTTTGAAGGAGGAGGCTGTGAACCCCTAATAAGAGTCAAAAGGTCATCAGCCATTTTAACCATTTGAGAATGAGGGGAAGGAGAGGAAACTGGAGCCTCTTTCTTCAGAGGCTTACAACTGGAATATTTACCTGTGAGTCTAAAGGACTCGGGAGGCGTGGCAACTGCCAAAGTTGCAGCAGAAGTCATCGGTATGAGCTTGCTGTCTGAATGAAGAAAGGAGGCCTCGGACACTGGAGTCAGCTTTGCGGCTCCAGATCCAGCTGAAAAGGCAACAGGTGGAAAGTCAGAAGGCAAAATGCAAGCCAGAGGCCTGGGGGGCCTCTGAAATGGTCTCAACTGATGCCTATGGTTGAAAATCTGCAGGCTGCAGGGGCTGCAAAGGCACCTCACTGGCTACCGCATGACTGACGACCAACTTAACATCATCCGAGAACTTGACCTTTGGAAGCCTGTCACGGCCCTAATCCTTACGTTTCTTGGGGATATCCAAATCCTGAAGACCAGCAGATGCCATACCGACAAACTTAGGCCAAACTCCAACATGATTAGCTAAAAGCTTAGCCCGACGACGAACAGTATGCGGATTAAAGGAAAGACAGAGATCACAATTAGGAACGTCATGGTCAAGGCATAAACAAATAATACAATAGGAATGAAAATCTCTATGGGGAATCTGCTTTCCACAGGTAAGACAATTATTAATCTTTTTTGACATTCGTTAAGGCAAGAAAAAGAGGATCCCCAACAGGGTACTTAGCTGTAGTTGACTTCAACTTTGTAGTCGGAAACAAAAAAGGTAAACTGCCGACCGGCATTCGTGCAAGAAATGCTTCTGTTTCGGGCTCCATGACAAGGAAGACTGAGGAAGTGACGTCGGCTGCCTGCTTTTGTATTGGATGCCCTGACATCCTTTACAACCGATGACAGCTGATGTCATTTTTACTTACCTTTGGTATTCTGGCCGATTGAGGGTTACCAGGAGCTGGACAGCCCATTGGTTAGGACTGCAACAGTGAAACACGATGAACATCACCTGGAATCCCTGCTGTCTGAGGTAGGCTGTTACTGCTGCCTTGCATTTGGTAAACACCCAGGGGGGGGGGTGCTGTGGTGAGTCCAAAGGGAAGAGCTCTGAAATAAAAGTGACTGGCTCCCAGCCTGCTATGGACCAAAAACTCATGCTCTGTCTGCACAGGAGGTAAGAATGAGTCCCTCCCTGCTTGTTGATGTACCACATGACTGTGGTGTTGTCTGTCCTAACAAGCAGGGTCCCTGGAGAAAGAAGATGCTTGAAAGCTAGTAAGGCCTGCTGGACCGCCATCAACTCCTTTAAATTTATGTGCAGGTGCATCTGCTGGGCATTCCAACTTCCCTGTATGCATCTGCCATCCAGGTGAACTCCCCAGGCATCGTCCGATGCATCTGTGGTAAGAACTTGAGTGGCCAGGTGTGGGCAAAAAGGCAAGCCTTTCTTCTGTAGACAGGCTGCTGTCCATCATAGAAACTCTGTCTGCAGACATGGAAGCAGAGGAATTATCACATCCAGGTCCTGTGTGTGTTGACGCCAAATGTCCTTGAGGTACCATTGCAATTTCCTCATATACAGTCTTGCATATGGAATCATAAGAATGCAAGAGGCCATGAATCCCAGAGCTTGCAGGTATTTCCTTGCAGGGAGCTGGGACAAGCTTGCCAAGTCCTTGAAGTAAACTGAAAGAGTTGTCTGCTTCTCCTGGGTGAGCTATATCATCTGGGTGGCTGTGTTCAGACTCGTTCCAAGGAATATTACCTCTTTGGATGGCATCATTTTTGATTTTTCCTCGTTGAGAGTGTAACCCAGGAAAGAGAGAAGAGTAGTTACAAATTCTAGATCCTTTAACAGCTGTTCCTGAGAATTTGCTTGAATTAGACAGTCATCCGAGTATGGATAAATCTGAATTTTCTTCTGCCTGCAAAAAGCAATGACTGGAGCCAGGCACTTTGTGAAAACTCTGAGAGAAGTAGATAAGCCAAAGCACAGCGCAGAGAATTGATAATGTTGCCTGCCCACCCTGAAATGAAGGTATTGCCTGCAACTTTCCCTGATAGGATAAGCTTTTTTGAGATCCAACATTACCAGCCAGGAATCCTTTTCTAACACTGGCAGTAACTGATGCAGAGTGAGCATTTTGAACTTTGGAATTAGGATAGGGCACCAGGTGCCTTCTTTTTTTGGAACTAGGAAAAGTCTGGAATAGAAACCCTGGTCTACCTGCTGAGCAGGAACTGATTCTATTGCTCCCAGATGTAACAGAGACAAAATTTGCTTTTCTACTTCTGCCCTTTGGTTTGGAGGAGCATCCAGGAATCCTTTGGGTACTGGAAAGGTGTGGAAAGAAAACTTGTGTCCTAGGGATACAGTCCTGAGTACCCATTTGTTATCCGTGATGGTGGCCCAGACATTTGTATAAAGGGCCAACCTTCCCCCTAAAGGCCACTTTGGGCTGGCAAGAACAGGCAGAAGTTGGACAGAGTCATTGAGAATGTTTAGATTGAGATGCAGGCTTAGAACTTCCTGCCTTGGAAGAGGAAGCCTGCCAACGCTAAGACCTTTGAGGGGTAGCCACCTGCCCCCTAGAAGATTTGTAATCTCTAGTCCTAGAACGGCTCAGTCTGCTGGTATCAGGGAACGTCCAACTCTTAAAAGGTTAATTCCTGCTAAGGCGAGGAGACTGAACTTGCAGAAAGTCTTTAACTGTCTGCATAGACTTGGCCTTGTCTTCCATCTTCTTGAGCACTTCCTCTGTTTGCTGCCAAAAAGACTGTCTTTATGCAAAGGTACATCTAAAAGCTTAGCCTTGACGGGCTCTGGTAGGGGCTGCTCCCAGAGCCAAGTGTGCCTTCTGTTAACAGAGCCAGTAACTTCAGCCCTACAGGAGGCTTCTAGAATGTCAAAACTACAATATAATGAATGTTTATTGACAAGACTGGCAGAATTCAGCAAATCCTGCATATCCTTACTCTCCACTAATTGAGGCACACTTGCTATCCTAGACTTAATAGCTTCCAAGGTGTGCTACTGGTACTTCAGCATATGAAAAAGACAATTAGTAGATCTAATAGCAAGAGTGGCACAGGCATAAACCTTTTTACCCCACCTATCTAGGTTCCTAGATTCCCTGTAAGAAGGAACAGGATTTTTAGTAACAGTGGCCTTAACTCCTTTAGGGCCTTGAGAAATAACCTCTGGATCAGCCAACAGATTCCTGAAAAGAAACAAATAAGAATCAGGGACTCTATAGTACCTGACAGGTTTCCTGGGAGCAGGAGGAACTGAATTTGTAGTCAAGGAATTTTCCAGAAAAACATCATCAACCACTTCCAACACAGGTGGAATAGCCAAAGGTTTATGCTGTGGCAAATCCAAAAACTCCCTAATCCTTTTCTTAGAAAGGTGATAATCCTGACTTTCCCATTTAAAATGCTCCCTGAGAGTAGTTAAAGTATCACCAAAAGAGAAATATTCTGGAGGAAAAGCAGAAGGGATGGACTCCTCTGTGTCTGATTTCTCAAAAGGAGAGAAAGCTTGAGAAATTTCCTCTTCATCAACAGAAATGCTAGAAGTATCAGAACCTGAAAAAGACAAAGCCTCAGGAGAGACATCCCTACCTCTTTTTGAAGGAGGAGGCTGTGAACCCCTAATAAGAGTCAAAAGGTCATCAGCCATTTCAACCATTTGAGAATGAGGGGAACGAGAGGAAACTGGAGCCTCTTTCTTCAGAGGCTTACGACTAGAATATTTACCTGTGAGTCTAAAGGACTCGGGAGGCCTGGCAACTGTCGAAGTTGCAGCCGAAGTCATGGCTATGAGCTTGCTGTCTGAACGAGGAAAGGAGGCCTCGGACACTGGAGTCAGCTTTGCGGCTCCAGATCCAGCTGAAGAGGCAACAGATGGAAAGTCAAAAAGCAAAATGGAAGCCAGAGGCCTGGGGGCCTCTGAAATGGTCACAGCTGAGGCCTATGGTTGAAAATCTGCAGGCTGCAGGGGCTGCAAAGGCACCTCACTGGCTATCGCATGACTGACGACCAACTTAACATCATCCGAGGACTTGACCTTCGGAAGCCTGTCACGGCCCTAATCCTTACGTTTCTTGGGGATATCTAAATCCTGAAGACCAGCAGATGCCATACCGACAAACTTAGGCCAAACTCCAACATGATTAGCTAAAAGCTTAGCCCGACGACAAACAGTATGCGGATTAAAGGAAGCACAGAGATCACAATTAGGAATGTCATGGTCAAGGCCTAAACAAATAATACAATAGGAATGAAAATCTCTATGGGGAATCTGCTTTCCACAGGTAAGACAATTATTAATCTTTTTTGACATTCGTTAAGGCAAGAAAAAGAGGATCCCCAACAGGGTACTTAGCTGTAGTTGACTTCAACTTTGCAGTTGGAAACAAAAAAGGTAAACTGCCGAGCGGCATTCATGCAAGAAATGCTTCTGTTTCGGGCTCCGTGACAAGGAAGACTGAGGAAGTGACGTTGGCTGCCTCCTTTTGTATTGGATGCCCTGACATCCTTTACAACTGATGACAGCTGATGTCATTTTTACTTACCTTTGGCATTCTGGCCGATTGAGGGTTACCAGGAGCCGGATAGCCCATTGGTTAGGACTGCAACAGTGAAACACGATGAACATCACCTAGAATCCCTGCAGTCTGAGGTAGGCTGTTACTGCAGCCTTGCAATTGGTAAACACCCAGGGGGGGGGGGGGGTGCTGTGGTGAGTCCAAAGGGTAGAGCTCTGAAATAAAAGTGACTGGCTCCAAGCCTGCTATGGACCAAAAACTCATGCTCTGTCTGCACAGGAGGTAAGAATGAGTCCCTCCCTGCTTGTTGATGTACCACATGACTGTGGTGTTGTCTGTCCTAACAAGCAGGGTCCCTGGAGAAAGAAGATGCTTGAAAGCTAGTAAGGCCTGCTGGACTGCCATCAACTCCTTTAAATTTATGTGCAGGTGCATCTGCTGGGCATTCCAACTTCCCTGTATGCATCTGCCATCCAGGTGAGCTCCCCAGGCATCATCCGATGCATCTGTGGTAAGAACTTGAGTGGCCAGGGGTGGGCAAAAAGGCAAGCCTTTCTTCTGTAGACAGGATGCTGTCCAACATAGAAACACTGCAGACATGGAAGCAGAGGAATTATCACATCCAGGTCCTGTGTGTGTTGACGCCAAATGTCCTTGAGGTACCATTGCAATTTCCTCATATACAGTCTTGCATATGGAATCATAAGAATGCAAGAGGCCATGAATCCCAGAGCTTGCAGGCATTTTCTTGCAGGGAGCTTGGACAAGCTTGCCAAGTCCTTGAAGTAAACTGAAAGAGTTGTCTGCTTCTCCTGGGTGAGATATATCATCTGGGTGGCTGTGTTCAGACTCGCACCAAAGAATATTATCTCTTTGGATGGCATCATTTTTGATTTTTCCTCATTGAGAGTGTAACCCAGGAAAGATAGAAGAGTAGTTACAAATTCTAGATCCTTTAACAGCTGTTCCTGAGAGTTTGCTTGAATTAGACAGTCGTCCGAGTATGGATAAATCTGAATTTTCTTCTGCCTGCAAAAAGCAATGACTGGAGCCAGGCACTTTGTGAAAACTCTGAGAGCAGTAGATAAGCCAAAGCGCAGTGCAGAGAATTGATAATGTTGCTTGCCCACCCTGAAATGAAGGTATTGCATGCAACTTTCCCTGATAGTTGTGCAGATAAGCTTCATTGAGATCCAACATTACCAGCCAGGAAACCTTTTCTAACACTGGCAGTAACTGATGCAGAGTGAGCATTTTGAACTTTGGAATTAGGATAGGGCACCAGGTGTCTTCTTTTTTTGGAACTAGGAAAAGTCTGGAATAGAAACCCTGGCCTACCTGCTGAGCAAGAACTGATTCTATTGCTCCCAGATGTAACAGAGACAAAATTTGCTTTTCTACTTCTGCCCTTTGGTTTGGAGGAACGTCCAGGAATCCTTTGGGTACTGGAAAGGTGTGGAAAGAAAACTTGTGTCCTAGGGATACAGTTCTGAGTACCCATTTGTTATCTGTGATGGTGGCCCAGACATTTGTAAAAAGGGCCAACCTTCCCCCTAAAGGACTCTCCGGGCAGGCAAGAAAAGGCAGAAGTTGGACAGAGTCATTGAGAATGTTTAGATTGAGATGCAGGCTTAGAACTTCCCGCCTTGGAGGAGGAAGTCTGCCAATGCTAAGACCTGTGAGGGGTAGCCACCTGCCCCCTAGAAGATTTGAAATCTCTAGTCCTAGAATGGCTCAGTCTGCTGGTATCAGGGAACGTCCAACTCTTAAAAGGTTAATTCCTGCTAAGACGAGGAGACTGAACTTGCAGAAAGTCTTTAACTGTCTGCATAGACTTGGCCTTGTCTTCCATCTCCGTGAGCACTTCCTCTGTTTGCTGCCAAAAAGACTGTCTTTATGCAAAGGTACATCTAAAAGCTTAGCCTTGACGGGCTCAGGTAGGGGCTGCTCCCCGAGCCAAGCGTGCCTTCTAATAACAGAACCAGTAACTGCAGCCCTACAGGAGGCTTCTAGAATGTCAAAACCACAATATAATGAATGTTTATTGACAAGACTGTCAGAATTCAGCAAATCCTGCATATCCTTACTCTCCGACAATTCAGGCACACTTGCTATCCTGAACTTAATAGCTTCCAAGGTGTGCTACTGGTACTTTAGCATATGAAAAAGACAATTAGTAGATCTAATAGCAAGAGTGGCACAGCTATAAACCTTTTTATCCCACCTATCTAGGTTCCTAGATTCCCAGTAAGAAAGAACAAGATTTTTAGTAACAGTGGCCTTAACTCCTTTAGGGCCTTGAGAAATAACCTCTGGATCAGCCAACGGATTCCTGAAAAGAAACAAATAAGACTCAGGGACTCTATAGTACCTGTCAGGTTTCCTGGGAGCAGGAGGAACCGAATTTGGAGTCAAGGAATTTTCCAGAAAAACATCATCAACCACTTCCAACACAGGTGGAATAGCCAAACGCTTATGCTGAGGCAAATCCAAAAACTCCCTAATCCTTTTCTTAGAAAGGTGATAATCCTGACTTTCCCATTTAAAATGCTCCCTGAGAGTCGTTAAAGTATCACCGAAAGAGAAATCTTCTGGAGGAAAAGCAGAAGGGATGGACTCCTCTGTGTCTGAATTCTCAAAAGGAGAGAAAGCTTGAGAAACTTCCTCTTCATTAACAGAAATGCTAGAAGTATCAGAACCTGAAAAAGACAAAGCCTCAGGAGAGACATCCCTACCTCTTTTTGAAGGAGGAGGCTGTGAACCCCTAATAAGAGTCAAAAGGTCATCAGCCATTTTAACCATTTGAGAATGAGGGGAACGAGAGGAAACTGGAGCCTCTTTCTTCAGAGGCTTACAACTGGAATATTTACCTGTGAGTCTAAAGGACTCGGGAGGCGTGGCAACTGCCAAAGTTGCAGCCGAAGTCATCAGTATGAGCTTGCTGTCTGAACGAGGAAAGGAGGCCTCGGACACTGGAGTCAGCTTTGCGGCTCCAGATCCAGCTGAAAAGGCAACAGGTGGAAAGTCATAAGGCAAAATGCAAACCAGAGACCTGGGGGCCTCTGAAATGGTCTCAACTGATGCCTATGGTTGAAAATCTGCAGGCCGCAGGGGCTGCAAAGGCACCTCACTGGCTACTGCATGACTGACGACCAACTTAACATCATCCGAGAACTTGACCTTCGGAAGCCTGTCACGGCCCTAATCCTTACGTTTCTTGGGGATATCCAAATCCTGAAGACCAGCAGATGCCATACCGACAAACTTAGGCCAAACTCCAACATAATTAGCTAAAAGCTTAGCCCGACGACGAACAGTATGCGGATTAAAGGAAGGACAGAGATCACAATTAGGAACGTCATGGTCAAGGCATAAACAAATAATACAATAGGAATGAAAATCTCTATGGGGAATCTGCTTTCCACAGGTAAGACAATTATTAATCTTTTTTGACATTCGTTAAGGCAAGAAAAAGAGGATCCCCAACAGGGTACTTAGCGGTAGTTGACTTCAACTTTGTAGTCGGAAACAAAAAAAGTAAACTGCCGACCGGCATTCGTGCAAGAAATACTTCTGTTTCAGGCTCCGTGACAACGAAGACTGAGGAAGTGACATCGGCTGCCTGCTTTTGTATTGGATGCCCTGACATCCTTTACAACCGATGACAGCTGATGTCATTTTTACTTACCTTTGGTATTTTGGCCGATTGAGGGTTACCAGGAGCCGGACAGCCCATTGATTAGGACAGCAACAGTGAAACACGATGAACATCACCTGGAATACCTGCTGTCTGAGGTAGGCTGTTACTGCTGCCTTGCATTTGGTAAACACCCGGGGGGGGGGTGCTGTGGTGAGTCCAAAGGGTAGAGCTCTGAAATAAAAGTGACTGGCTCCAAGCCTGCTATGGACCAAAAACTCATGCTCTGTCTGCACAGGAGGTAAGAATGAGTCCCTCCCTGCTTGTTGATGTATCACATGACTGTTGTGTTGTCTGTCCTAACAAGCAGGGTCCCTGGAGAAAGAAGATGCTTGAAAGCTAGTAAGGCCTGCTGGACTGCCATCAACTCCTTTAAATTTATGTGCAGGTGCATCTGCTGGGAATTCCAACTTCCCTGTATGCATCTGCCATCCAGGTGAGCTCCCCAGGCATCGTCCGATGCATCTGTGGTAAGAACTTGAGTGGCCAGGTGTGGGCAAAAAGGCAAGCCTTTCTTCTGTAGACAGGCTGCTGTCCATCATAGAAACTCTGTCTGCAGACATGGAAGCAGAGGAATTATCACATCCAGGTCCTGTGTGTGTTGACACCAAATGTCCTTGAGGTACCATTGCAATTTCCTCACATACAGTCTTGCATATGGAATCATAAGAATGCAAGAGGTCATGAATCCCAGAGCTTGCAGGTATTTCCTTGCAGGGAGCTGGGACAAGCTTGCCAAGTCCTTGAAGTAAACTGAAAGAGTTGTCTGCTTCTCCTGGGTGAGCTATATCATCTGGGTGACTGTGTTCAGACTCGCTTCAAGGAATATTATCTCTTTGGATGGCATCATTTTTGATTTTTCCTCGTTGAGAGTGTAACCCAGGAAAGAGAGAAGAGTAGTTACAAATTCTAGATCCTTTAACAGCTGTTCCTGAGAATTTGCTTGAATTAGACAGTCGTCCGAGTATGGATAAATCTGAATTTTCTTCTGCCTGCAAAAAGCAATGACTGAAGCCAGGCACTTTGTGAAAACTCTGAGAGCAGTAGATAAGCCAAAGCGCAGCGCAGAGAATTGATAATGTTGCCTGCCCACCCTGAAATGAAGGTATTGCCTGCAACTTTCCCTGATAGGGATGTGCAGATAAGCTTCTTTGAGATCCAACATTACCAGCCAGGAATCCTTTTCTAACACTGGCAGTAACTGATGCAGAGTGAGCATTTTGAACTTTGGAATTAGGATAGGGCACCGGGTGCCTTCTTTTTTTGGAACTAGGAAAAGTCTGGAATAGAAACCCTGGTCTACCTGCTGAGCAGGAACTGATTCTATTGCTCCCAGATGTAACAGAGACAAAATTTGCTTTTCTACTTCTGCCCTTTGGTATGGAGGAGCGCCCAGGAATCCTTTGGGTACTGGAAAGGTGTGGAAAGAAAACTTGTGTCCTAGGGATACAGTTCTGAGTACCCATTTGTTATCCGTGATGGTGGCCCAGACATTTGTATAAAGGGCCAACCTTCCCCCTAAAGGACTCTCCGGGCAGGCAAGAACAGGCAGAAGTTGGACAGAGTCATTGAGAATGTTTAGATTGAGATGCAGGCTTAGAACTTCCTGCCTTGGAAGAGGAAGCCTGCCAACGCTAAGACCTTTGAGGGGTAGCCACCTGCCCCCTAGAAGATTTGTAACCTCTAGTCCTAGAACGGCTCAGTCTGCTGGTATCAGGGAACGTCCAACTCTTAAAAGGTTAATTCCTGCTAAGGCGAGGAGACTGAACTTGCAGAAAGTCTTACCTGTCTGCATAGACTTGGCCTTGTCTTCCATCTTCTTGAGCACTTCCTCTGTTTGCTGCCAAAAAGACTGTCTTTATGCAAAGGTACATCTAAAAGCTTAGCCTTGACGGGCTCTGGTAGGGGCTGCTCCCAGAGCCAAGTGTGCCTTCTAATAACAGATGTGAATAAATTCGTTACAGCTGTTCATTTCTCCTTTGGACTTTCTATTTCTTTGGCTTGGTTAGTGGAAGAAAGTTTTTTGCCATGGTGGTTTTATTAGTCGAGAATACGGCATGGATAAGGAGAAAGACATGTAAACTGCACAAGAAGAAACTAGCCAAACTAGAAAACTTGTGGGGCAACTTACAGCTCTTATTGATTTGCTCACACCGCTCTGTGAATCCATGGTACAGCGCACTAATACCCCGGAAGTGATTGAAGAGAACGGCGGGGCTGGTAAGCAGGTAGCAGAGACAGAAACGTAAATGCTACTGCCAGGGAGCTGAAACGTCTAATGCGTTTGATGGAGGACCGAATGGTCAAACCTTTGACCCAGCAAACACACCGGGTATCCTGCAGGATGAGGATGACGATAACGGGGACAACTGGCGAGTTGTACAAAGAGAGCGACAGCACAAAGGTACTGTTAACATCTCCGACACCAAGGAGATGACTAATTGGCTTAAAAAGCAACACAAATTTAATTTTAAGGGTGGTAACCACAGACAGGTTACCAACACGGATTCTTATAGTAAAAAATTAGATGATGTCTCGAAATTAATGTTTAAATACAAATCTATAGTTATAGAAAATGGGTACCTCAGAGAATGCTTGCAATGGAAAATTGTGCCTAAAGGGTTACGGACATGGAAGTACCCTAATAATGTGCAGATGGGTTCGATTTTTCACAAACAATTGATTGATGTTTTTAACAACTGTGGTATGGAAATTGTAAGATGTATTATTGAAGAAAATGAAAGGAATTCAGATATAATACTTGAACAAATTAATGTTTTGGATACACAAATCAAAGAAGATCTGGTATTTGAAATTAATGAAGAACGACATAAATATATAAATTTGAAGGATGACATAGACCAAAAATGTAAGGATTTAGTGAAAAGGAAAACGGAGAAATTGAGAAGGGACATTATGGAGTATGAAAATGACTTAAGTTACCCAAAACCCACAAAAAATACCAATCCCTCATATAGGAACTTCAATTGGTATAACAAAGAGCGGACAAACAATAAGGGGATAAATAGAGAAGACAATAGGACAAATATATACAATAATGATTATGATGTTGATTACCCCCCCCATTAGTGAGACAGGAAATGGATTTTGGTTCAAGTGAGAGAGGAAATGGAAATTTTCACATGGGGGGTCAAGAGGAAGGGGGAGACACAGGTAAAAGTAATTTCCATACCTGACCTCCCTAATGAAACTCATGACATAGTAAAAGAGGGGAATAAATGGACATTAAATGGTTTCACCATATACAATTTTAGCAGCATAGATTTAAACAAGGAACACTTTACTCTAATGGAGAAAGGATTCAAGTTTATTCCGAAAGTTAGAGGAAACAAAGTACAAACATTGATAGACATGAAAATTTTCTTAAGGAAAATGAATTTAGAGTTATTATTTCACAAAGAAGAAAATGGTATGGACTTTAATAATTTACAAATAACTAAGGAACAAAGATTATTGAAAACTAAATCCACTTTTAATCCACCCATCCAGGCACAATTAAAGAATTTTGCAAATGTAATGGAAGAAGCAATCATCAAAGCTGATAAAAGGGTAGGATATATGAATAACTTAGACTCAAAAGAAAAAGAGAAACTAGCAGAATTAAGATATGACGAAGGAATTAGAGTCATGAAGCCTGATAAGGGTGGGGGGGTGGTGGTAATGGATGTCATAGAATACGATGGTAAAATGAATGAAATATTAATGAATGAAACTAAATACAAAGTGGTTTCCAGGAATGAGATTAACCTAGCTTACAAGAAAATAGACATAATATTGGAAGATATGTTAATTGAAACCATCATAGATAGTAAAATGTTCTCATTCCTGAAAATAGACAAACCCAGGATCCCAATTATTTTCGGCATACCGAAAATACACAAAAACAACATCAACCCACCCTTCAGGCCTATTGTATCAGCAGAAGGCTCGAAAACTACACCATTAGCCAAGTTTGTGGATGTAAAAACTAAACACATATGGTTGAATAAGAAAGCAATACTCAGAGATTCTTGGAACCTTTTGAGAAGTATAGGCCTAGAATTATTTGACAAAGACTTAATATTAGTGACCATTGATGTGATAGATTTGTTTGGGTCCATACCATATGATGAAGGTACCAGGATGTTTGAGGAAGAGATATTTAATGACAGTAATTTGATACATGAGGACAAAATAGTGTGCACAGGCTTAATGGACTTGATTTTAAGGAATAACTTTTTGATCCACAATGGAGAGTTTTTCCAACAAGTCCAGGGGGTTGCGATGGGAGCAGCCTGTGCACCTACTTTTGCTAACTTGGTACTCGCAAACTGGGAAGAAAGATACATCTTTCAATCAGAATACATAAACTATTGTAAGATGTACAAACGGTTTTTAGACTATATCATAATTTTTTGGAAAGGAAGCTATGATAAACTGGAAGAGTTCATTACCTACATAGGGGAAACTACCAGCTTTCTCAAATTTACCCATACTATTTCCCAAGACAGTATAACTTACCTGGACATAGACATTATGAAAAAAAGTAATACTTTTGAGACTAGAGTATTTAGGAAGGATACCTACGTCAATTCTTTCTTACATTATGAAAGTGGGCATCCAAGTTATTGTAAGAAAAATCTGGTCAAAGGACAATTTGTTAGGGGGTCAAGGATGTCAAGTTTGGATGAAGACTTTATAGAAGAATGTGACAGGTTGGAAAGGATGTTTCTGGAAAGAGGTTATCCAAAAGATTTCATTGGAGAGTTAAGAAAGGAAGTTATAATAGGAAGGCAAGGAAGATTTAAACCAATAAAAGGAGAAAAGGAAGTTATACAAAGCACTATAGGACAATCAACCACTAGTCGATCTAACTATCAACAGGGACTAGTATTAGAGTACAATGCTTTAAATATGAAGGTGAAAGAAATATTTCAAAAGGAATGGGTAAAATTTAAAACATTAACGGACTTAAAAGGACTCCCCGATATGACCCCTAGAGTGGTGTTTAAAAATTCCAGGTGTTTAAAACATATATTGGAGACTGGTAACAGCAACAATGGTAGAAATGGAGATAGGCCTAATACATTGAAGCTAGGAACATACAAATGTGGTAATTGCAGACAATGTGAATTTGTACTTAATGAAGAAAAGGTTTTCCTGGGAAGCAGACAATTTTGGATAAAAAGTAAGGGTTATTTCAACTGTGAGTCGAGAGGACTCGTATACCTGGTTATATGTATAAATTGCACATCATATTATGTCGGAAAAACTGAAAGATCCTTGAAAAAGAGAATATATGAACACATGTACGACATAAAAAGAAGTAAAGACACTAATGCACTTTATAGACACTCACAGGTATGTGGAGAGTATAAGTATAGATTTTTTGTATTGGACCAGGTGAAAAAGGACATTAGAGGGGGTCCATGGGAGGAAACCATCGGCTACAGAGAATTATGGTGGCAATTGGTATTGGAAGCCAATAAACCCCCAGGACTAAATGAATATATCTCCATTACACCATTGTTAAAGTTAAAAGCAACTAAAATTTGATTATACTTGTCATTAGGAAAATAGACAGTAGATGGCAGTATTTCCTTATATATACAAAATAAATGAATTTCACAAGTCTTACCAACTACATTACAAATGTTCAAATAAATTCACAAATAAAATAATACATGATGTGTTTTAAGAACAAGACAGAAGATTTTAGGATAAGCTATTTATTACAATTAATATATTATATAAAAAATTAACTATTATATTTATGAAAAGGGAATGTATTTTTAATGATTTTTAAATACTTTTGCTCATTTGCACATTTTTAAATGAATGGAAACAATGATTGGTTATTGCATTACTTAACTTGTGTATAAAATCAAGATGACCGAGGTACTGTTGTTAATCTGATGAAGTCTTTCACAGGACGAAAACGCATGGTTTTAATAGCGTTCATTTGGTGGATTTCGTGTATTTTATGTGAATAAATTCGTTACAGCTGTTCATTTCTCCTTTGGACTCTCTATTTCTTTGGCTTCTAATAACAGAGCCAGTAACTTCTGCCCTACAGGAGGCTTCTAGAATGTCAAAACTACAATATAATGAATGTTTATTGACAAGACTGGCAGAATTCAGCAAATCCTGCATATCCTTACTCTCCACCAATTGAGGCACACTTGCTATCCTAGACTTAATAGATTCCAAGGTGTGCTACTGGTACTTCAGCACATGAAAAAGACAATTAGTAGATCTAATAGCAAGAGTGGCACAGGCATAAAACTTTTTACCCCACCTATCTAGGTTCCTAGATTCCCTGTAAGAAGGAACAGGATTTTTAGTAACAGTGGCCTTAACTTCTTTAGGGCTTTGAGAAATAACCTCTGGATCAGCCAACGGATTCCTGAAAAGAAACAAATAAGAATCAGGGACTCTATAGTACCTGTCAGGTTTCCTGGGAGCAGGAGGAACCGAATTTGGAGTCAAGGAATTTTCCAGAAAAACATCATCAACCACTTCCAACACAGGTGGAATAGCCAAACGCTTATGCTGAGGCAAATCCAAAAACTCCCTAATCCTTTTCTTAGAAAGGTGATAATCCTGACTTTCCCATTTAAAATGCTCCCTGAGAGTCGTTAAAGTATCACCGAAAGAGAAATCTTCTGGAGGAAAAGCAGAAGGGATGGACTCCTCTGTGTCTGAATTCTCAAAAGGAGAGAAAGCTTGAGAAACTTCCTCTTCATTAACAGAAATGCTAGAAGTATCAGAACCTGAAAAAGACAAAGCCTCAGGAGAGACATCCCTACCTCTTTTTGAAGGAGGAGGCTGTGAACCCCTAATAAGAGTCAAAAGGTCATCAGCCATTTTAACCATTTGAGAATGAGGGGAACGAGAGGAAACTGGAGCCTCTTTCTTCAGAGGCTTACAACTGGAATATTTACCTGTGAGTCTAAAGGACTCGGGAGGCGTGGCAACTGCCAAAGTTGCAGCCGAAGTCATCAGTATGAGCTTGCTGTCTGAACGAGGAAAGGAGGCCTCGGACACTGGAGTCAGCTTTGCAGCTCCAGATCCAGCTGAAGAGGCAACAGATGGAAAGTCAGAAAGCAAAATGGAAGCCAGAGGCCTGGGGGCCTCTGAAATAATCACAGCTGAGGCCTACGGTTGAAAATCTGCAGGCTGCAGGGGCTGCAAAGGCACCTCACTGGCTACCGCATGACTGACGACCAATTTAACATCATCCGAGGACTTGACCTTCAGAAGCCTGTCAGGGCCCTAATCCTTACGTTTCTTGGGGATATCCAAATCCTGAAGACCAGCAGATGCCATACCGACAAACTTAGGCCAAACTCCAACATGATTAGCTAAAAGCTTAGCCCGACGACGAACAGTATGCGGATTAAAGGAAGCACAGAGATCACAATTAGGAATGTCATGGTCAAGGCCTAAACAAATAATACAATAGGAATGAAAATCTCTATGGGGAATCTGCTTTTCACAGGTAAGACAATTATTAATCTTTTTTGACATTCGTTAAGGCAAGAAAAAGAGGATCCCCAACAGGGTACTTAGCTGTAGTTGACTTCAACTTTGTAGTTGGAAACAAAAAAGGTAAACTGCCGACCGGCATTCGTGCAAGAAATGCTTCTGTTTTGGGCTCCGTGACAAGGAAGACTGAGGAAGTGACGTCGGCTGCCTCCTTTTGTATTGGATGCCCTGACATCCTTTACAACCGATGACAGCTGATGTCATTTTTACTTACCTTTGGCATTCTGGCCAATTGAGGGTTACCGGGAGCCAGATAGCCCATTGGTTAGGACTGCAACAGTGAAACACGATGAACATCACCTAGAATCCCTGCAGTCTGAGGTAGGCTGTTACTGCAGCCTTGCAATTGGTAAACACCCAGGGGTGGGTGCTGTGGTGAGTCCAAAGGGTAGAGCTCTGAAATAAAAGTGACTGGCTCCCAGCCTGCTATGGACCAAAAACTCATGCTCTGTCTGCACAGGAGGTAAGAATGAGTCCCTCCCTGCTTGTTGATGTACCACATGACTGTGGTGTTGTCTGTCCTAACAAGCAGGGTCCCGGAGAAAGAAGATGCTTGAAAGCTAGTAAGGCCTGCTGGACCGCCATCAACTCCTTTAAATTTATGTGCAGGTGCATCTGCTGGGCATTCCAACTTCCCTGTATGCATCTGCCATCCAGGTGAGCTCCCCAGGCATCATCCGATGCATCTGTGGTAAGAACTTGAGTGGCCATGGGTGGGCAAAAAGGCAAGACTTTCTTCTGTAGACAGGCTGCTGTCCATCATAGAAACTCTGTCTGCAGACATGGAAGCAGAGGAATTATCACATCCAGGTCCTGTGTGTGTTGACACCAAATATCCTTGAGGTACCATTGCAATTTCCTCATATTCAGTTTTGCATATGGAATCATAAGAATGCAAGAGGCCATGAATCACAGAGCTTGCAGGTATTTCCTTGCAGGGAGCTTGGACAAGCTTGCCAAGTCCTTGAAGTAAACTGAAAGAGTTGTCTGCTTCTCCTGGGTGAGATATATCATCTGGGTGGCTGTGTTCAGACTCGCTCCAAGGAATATTATCTCTTTGGATGGCATCATTTTTGATTTTTCCTCATTGAGAGTGTAACCCAGGGAAGACAGAAGAGTTGTTACAAATTCTAGATCCTTTAACAGCTGTTCCTGAGAATTTGCTTGAATTAGACAGTCATCCGAGTATGGATAAATCTGAATTTTCTTCTGCCTGCAAAAAGCAATGACTGGAGCCAGGCACTTTGTGAAAACTCTGAGAGCAGTAGATAAGCCAAAGCACAGCGCAGAGAATTGATAATGTTGCCTGCCCACCCTGAAATGAAGGTATTGCCTGCAACTTTCCCTGATAGGGATGTGCAGATAAGCTTCTTTGAGATCCAACATTACCATCCAGGAATCCTTTTCTAACACTGGTAGTAACTGATCCAGAGTGAGCATTTTGAACTTTGGAATTAGGATAGAGCACCAGGTGCCTTCTTTTTTTGGTACTAGGAAAAGTCTGGAATTGAAACCCTGGTCTACCTGCTGAGCAGGAACTGATTCTATTGCTCCCAGATGTAACAGAGACAAAATTTGCTTTTCTACTTCTGCCCTTTGGTTTGGAGGAGCATCCAGGAATCCTTTGGGTACTGGAAAGGTGTGGAAAGAAAACTTGTTTCCTAGGGATACAGTTCTGAGTACCCATTTGTTATCCGTGATGGTGGCCCAGACATTTGTTAAAAGGGCCATCCTTCCCCCTAAAGGACTCTCCGGGCAGGAAAGAACAGGCAGAAGTTGGACAGAGTCATTGAGAATGTTTAGATTGAGATGCAGGCTTAGAACTTCCCACCTTTGAAGAGGAAGCCTGCTAACGCTAAGACCTTTGAGGGGTAGCCACCTGCCCCCTAGAAGATTTGTAACCTCTAGTCCTAGATCGGCTCAGTCTGCTGGTATCAGGGAACGTCCAACTCTTAAAAGGTTAATTCCTGCTAAGACGAGGAGACTGAACTTGCAGAAAGTCTTTAACTGTCTGCATAGACTTGGCCTTGTCTTCCATCTTCTTGAGCACTTCCTCTGTTTGCTGCCAAAAAGACTGTCTTTATGCAAAGGTACATCTAAAAGCTTAGCGTTGATGGGCTCTGGTTGGGGCTGCTCCCTGAGCCAATCGTGCCTTCTAATAACAGAGCCAGTAACTGCAGCCCTACAGGAGCCTTCTAGAATGTCAAAACCACAATATAATGAATGTTTATTGACAAGACTGGCAGAATTCAGCAAATCCTGCATATCCTTACTCTCCGCCAATTGAGGCACGCTTGCTATCCTTGACTTAATAGCTTCCAAGGTGTGCTACTGGTACTTCAGCATATGAAATAGCAAGAGTGGCACAGGTATAAACCTTTTACCCCACCTATCTAGGTTCCTAGATTCCCTGTAAGAAGGAACAGAATTTTTAGTAACAGTGGCCTTAACTCCTTTAGGGCCTTAAGAAATAAACTCTGGATCAGCCCACGGATTCCTGAAAAGAAACAAATAAGTATCAATGTCTCTATAGTACCTGTCAGGTTTCCTGGGAGCAGGAGGAACCAAATTTGGAGTCAAGGAATTTTCCAGAAAAACATCATCAACCACTTCCAACACAGGTGGAATAGCCAAAGGCTTATGCTGAGGCAAATCCAAAAACTCCCTAATCCTTTTCTTAGAAAGGTGATAATCCTGACTTTCCCATTTAAAATGCTCCCTGAGAGTAGTTAAAGTATCACCAAAAGAGATATATTCTGGAGGAAAAGCAGAAGGGATAGACTCCTCTCTGTCTGAATTATCAAAAGGAGAGAAAGCTTGAGAAATATCCTCTTCATCAACAGAAATGCTAGAAGTATCAGAACCTGAAAAAGACAAAGCCTCAGGAGAGACATCCCTACCTCTTTTTGAAGGAGGAGGCTGTGAACCCCTAATAAGAGTCAAAAGGTCATCAGCCATTTTAACCATTTGAGAATGAGGGGAACGAGAGGAAACTGGAGCCTCTTTCTTCAGAGGCTTATGACTGGAATATTTACCTGTGAGTCTAAAGGACTCTGGAGGCCTGGCAACTGCCAAAGTTGCAGCCGAAGTCATCGGTATGAGCTTACTGTCTGAATGAGGAAAGGAGGCCTCGAACTCTGGAGTCAGCTTTGCAGCTCCAGATCCAGCTGAAGAGGCAACAGATGGAAAGTCAGAAAGCAAAATGGAAGCCAGAGGCCTGGGGGCCTCTGAAATGGTCACAGCTGAGGCCTATGTTTGAAAATCTGCAGGCTGCAGGGGCTGCAAAGGCACCTCACTGGCTATCGCATGACTGACGACCAACTTAACATCATCTGAGGACTTGACCTTCAGAAGCCTGTCACGGCCCTAATCCTTACGTTTCTTGGGGATATCCAAATCCTGAAGACCAGCAGACGCCATACTGACAAACTTGGGCCAAACTCCAACATGATTAGCTAAAAGCTTAGCCCGACGACGAACAGTATGCGGATTAAAGGAAGCACAGAGATCACAATTAGGAATGTCATGGTCAAGGCCTAAACAAATAATACAATAGGAATGAAAATCTCTATGGGGAATCTGCTTTCCAAAGGTAAGACAATTATTAATCTTTTTTGACATTTGTTAAGGCAAGAAAAAGATGATCCCCAACAGGGTACTTAGCTGTAGTTGACTTCAACTTTGTAGTCGGAAACAAAAAACTTAAACTGCCGACCGGCATTCGTGCAAGAAATGCTTCTGTTTTGGGCTCCGTGACAAGGAAGACTGAGGAAGTGACATTGGCTGCCTCCTATTGTATTGGACACCCTGACTTCCTTTACAACTGATGACAGCTGATGTCATTTTTACTTACCTTTGATATTCTGGCCGATTGAGGGTTACCGGGAGCTGGATAGCCCATTGGTTAGGACTGCAACAGTGAAACATGATGAACATCACCTAGAATCCCTGCAGTCTGAGGTAGGCTGTTACTGCTGCCTTGCATTTGGTAAACACCCAGGGGGGCTGTGGTGAGTCCAAAGGGTAGAGCTCTGAAATAAAAGTGACTGGCTCCCAGCCTGAAATGGAGAAACATCCTGGAATGCCTGTGTATCTTTACATGATGATAGGCATCCTGGAGATCTATCAAACACATCCAGTCATCCTTCCTGAGGAGAAATAAAATGGAATGAACTGTGACCATACAGAAATATGTCTGCTTTACATATTGGTTTAAATGACCTATGACAAATGTTGGCCTTAGGTTCCCTGCTTTCTTTGGAACTAAAAAGAGTCTGGATTACACACCGCATCCTGTTTTGTCTGGTAGGACCTGCTGGACAGCTTTTTTTTTCCAACACCTTTTTCTACTTCTGCTGTTGTGGATTACATCTGATAGGTTGCACTAAGGGAATCCTGGATTTTGCATGAGGCATTGCTAGAAATGGAATTGTGTATTCTCTGGTTATTATCCTTAGTACCCAAGAATCAGAACATGGCTTGTCAGGTTTGAGGTTGTAGGGATAAGCACACCCCAATTGCCTCCACAGTGTGGCAGTCAGGTAACCCTTCAAGATCGCTGAAAGGACTTCTCAGAAATGGGTCCGTGAAATATTTGGTTTTGTGGAACGCCTCTGCTGCTAGGGCAACGTCCATTAAAACTGCCCCCTCCTCTGATACGGGTATCTTTCTGAAAAAGTGTCCTAATTAGAACCCTGCCATTTCCAGAACTGCATCTACTTTCCTCTTTGTTGAGTCCTAGAGAAGGTTCTCTGAGGAGTCGAGAAGCAGATTTCAACAGCAGAAAGAGTTTTAACATCTAGTTCACTTCTGCTGAGTATTCCTTTAACCTTTGGAATAAGGAAAGTGGTAGCATTAAAGGAGTGTTAAGGATGGACATCTTAAAGCCTTCTGCAAAAATCACACAACACGTTCAGGCATGGCGGCATATGGCTATGCCAGTACCTGCTGCTGTGACTGTTCCATCAACTGCATTTGAAAGCAGATGCATGGCAACATTAGAAATAGAAGATAAGGTAGACAGCTGAGATTCCACACTATTCTGGATATCTGCTGGCACATTACCTGAAAGAGAATTGCTGATCTTCTTGGTCAACTCTCCGGAACTGAAAAATGTGGGCAAAGTATTTCAGAACTCCCAGGAAAAAGTCACTGAAGTGTATGTCCATTTTCCAAATCTGTCCAATGCCCATAAAAATAAGTTATGTACTCACCATAACGTTCCATCTGGGTAGGTAACTTCATTTGTCAGCAACCTGTGGATATCGGATCCGATTCAGATCCGAGCCGGCAGCTTTCCTAGCAAAATATTCGAGCTCAAAGCTCCTCCCCCCTATCCATAATACCCTGCTACCTCCCTCTAGTCCTCAGATCGAGTTTACCATAGTATCACAGAATACTACAATAACAAAAAGAAAAACCACTTGAACATCCTAACGACTGATGTCATCTGGGAAGTGAAAGACAATAATCCTTCAAGGATGAACTACAGGTCAGGGGGATGGAGGGAAGGTTGGTTGCTGACAAATAAAGTTACCTACTCAGATGGAACATTATGGTGAGTACATAGATTATTTATCTGAAGTAGTAACTTCATTTTATCAGCAACCTGTGGGACAGAGTCCCCAGCTGCCAACAACTTGGAAGGTCCTCATGGAAGGATATTCCGGAGCACTGCAGAGCCAAAAGATGCCCTTCCTCTGGATATCAGATCCAATTTATAATGTGTAATGAAAGTATGAGAGGAAGCCCAAGTAGCTGCTGAACAAATGTCATCCAAAGGGACGCTTGACCAGAAGGCCACAGAAGTAGCCACAGAACGGGTAGAATGTGCCTGAACCTGAACGGGCTCAGATCGACCAGAGCTTCTGTATGTGAGAAGAATGCATTGGGAAATCTACCTAGCTAAGGTTACCTTTGTCACTGGTTTACCCAAACAGGACTTAGCAAATGAGACAAAGAGTTGTTCTGATTTTCGAAAAACAGCCGTTCTGTGCAAGTAAAATCGCAACTGTCTATGTACATCCAGACAATGAAGTCTATACTCTCCTTTGTTGTGATAATTAGGAAAGAAGACAGGCAGATTGATGGATTGGTTGATGTTGGCTTTGGAAGCCACTTTAGGCAGAAAGGAGGGATTAGTCCTGAGGGAAACTCTGTCTTTATGAAAAATGATGTATGGAGGCTTACTACAAAGAGCCTGAAGCTCCGATATCCTTCTAGCTGAGGTAATAGCAATCAGGAAGTCAGTTTTCCAAGATACATACTTTAAGTCGACCGAAGCTGCAGGCTCAAAAGGGGGACCAGTCAGAGCCTGGAGAACTAGAGTTAAATCCCATGGGGGAACTGCATCCTTAACAGAGGGTCTCAAAAGAAAGGTACCTTTCAGGAAGGTCTTGCAGATCTTAGAGGAAGCTAGTGGGCCAAATTTGTTTCCAATGTGGAAGTGGGAAATAGCTGCCAATTGAACTTTAACAGTTGAAGAACTAGCCCCCTGATGAAAAATGTGGGATAGAAAGTCGAGGACTGCTGGAATAGGAGCTGTAAAAGGATCCAAATTCCTATGCTCCGCCCAGATAGAAAACCACTTCCATTTACTCTTGTAGACTTTCCTGGCAGAAGGCTTATGAGCAGCCACCAGGATAGCCTTAACTGAAGATTAGATACCGGGAGTCCTAGCCATTAACGTAACTAGATCAACCAAGCCGAGAGCTTGAGGTTGTCAAGGTTGGGGGTCTTCAATCCCAAGGGATGAGAAATCAGATCCAGAATGGGATCTAAGATCCAGGGAGGATGCACTAGATGAGACCGTAGGCATGGGAACCAGGTTTGACGTGGCCAGAATGGGGCTATGAGCATAACTCTGCTCCCCAACTGACGAGCTTTCTGCAAGAAGTTTGTCATCAATGGAAGAGGAGGATAAGCATAAAGAAGACCGGATGGCAAAGCATGAACCAGAGCGTCTCTTGGGGTTTCCTCTGGTGGGGGAATTATAGCAAAAAACACGCTGCACTTTGCATTCGAAGGCGACGCAAACAGATCACAGCAATGTTGATCCCATCTGAGGAAGATCTGTTTCGCTACTAAGGGGTTCAGAGACTACTCATAAGGTGAGAGGATAGTTCGACTCAGCTTGTCCGCTAGAATGTTTGACCGACCCAGTATGTGCATTGCTATGAGAAATCGGTTGGTGGATATCGCCCATTCCCACACTCTCATGGCCTCTCGGCAAAGTGGGTAAGATCTGGTTCCCCCCTGCTTGTTGATGTACCAGACCAATGACATGTTGTCTGTTTGAATTGCAATAGTCCCAAGAGGAAGAAGGGCATGGAGAGCCTGCAACCCTAGAAGCACCGCCCTCATCTCCAGAACATTGATATGCAAAAAGGTCTCTGAGTGAGTCCACATGCCTTGGACGGTTCTGCCCATACAATGCCCCCCCCCACCCAAGGTGAGACGCCTCTGTGGTCACTGTGACTTGGGGTGGGGACATGGAGAAGGGGCGCCCTTACCAGAGGTGCCTGGAATGGAGCCACCAAAGTAGAGATTCACTGCAAACCCTGCTGAGGGGAATAGGGGAAGACAAGGGATGCCATAGGATGGACAACTGGATCTGTAAGGTCCATTGAAGAATTCTCATATTCAAATGTGTGAGCGGTGACATGTTGAAGGCCGCTGCCATGGACCCCAGAGCCCTCAGGACTAATTCCACTGGAGGGGCCGATGACTGTAGAAGAGCCAAAACGTGGAGGTTTAGGTTGCGGAGTCTGTCCGTTGTCAGAAAGACTTTAGACTGAATTGTGTCTATCCTGGCCCCTATGAAATCCAAGATATGAGTAGGCTGAAGGGAGGATTTCTTGTAGTTGATCATGATCCCTAGATGGTGGGTGAGATGTAGGAAATAGTCCCTTGCTGAACATAGTAGATGCCTGGTGGGGGCGGCTAGGAGCCAGTCGTCCAGGTAAGGAAAAACCTGTATTCCCTGAAGCCTCAGGTGGGCCGCTACAACTGCCATGACCTTAGTGAACACCCTGGGGGCTGTGGTGAGACCAAAGGGTAGGACCCTGAACTGATAATGGCTGGCTCCCAGCCGAAAGCAGAGAAACCTCCTGGATCACCTGTCCATTAGAACTTGGTAGTACGCATCCTTGAAGTCAATGGAGCACATCCAGTCATTCTCCTGTAAAAGTGGGAGAACAGATTGAATGGTGACCATCCGGAACTTTTCTCTGGCGACTGACAGGTTCAGTGTGGACAGGTGGAGAATTGGCCGTAAGTCCTCCATCTTTTTTGGCATCAAAAAGAGCCTGGAGTAAAAGCCTGATCCGGATTGACCAGGGGGGGTGTGCTGGATGGCTCTTTTTCTTAGTAGCTCTTTTATTTCGACGGCTGCTACCTCCCTCTGATTGGGTGGGACATCGGGGAGGCGCCAGACCGGGGAGGAGAACTTAGGAATAGAATTGAGTAACCTCTGGATATGATCTGGAGCACCCAGCGATCTGTGGTAATGGACTCCTAATGTGCTAGATGTTCCAAGAAGCGCCCACCGACTGCCTCCAGAGAGGAGCAGTCGGGCAACCCCTCAGGGTTGCTGCATGGGTCAATTGTAAAAGGGTTCCCTTGACCCAAAATTCTTCGCCCCCCCCCCTCTGCCTCTGGGCTGGTGTCCACCCTGCCCTTCTCTGCCTCTGAAGGATGAGGGGTCCGGAGCGAAATGGGATTGTTGGGATTTCTGGAACCACATCTTCTTCTATCCTCTTTGGTTCCTGGAGAAGGACATCTGAGGAGCCGAGAAGCAGATCCTGATGGCAGACAAAGTCTTCCTGTCCTTCTCCCTCTGGAGTAGCATATCGCAGATGGTTTTGCCGAAAAGCATAGAACCGTCAAAAGGGGTGTTCATGACAGATGCCTTGAAGGGTTCTGCAAAGTCGCAGAGACGGAGCCAGGCCCGTCATCATAAGACAATGCCTGCTCCGCTGGCTCTAGCCGCTCCCTCCGTGGCATGGGAGAGAAGCCGCATAGAGGTGTTTGTGATAGATTTAAGAGTGGCCATTTGAGCCAAGAAGGTCCATTTGTCCTCAGCCGACATAGACTCTGGGGGTGAACCAGCGTACTCTTTGATTAGGTCCCGCTGGAGCTGAATTACATGTGCCATATAGTTCAGCGACTTGACAGAGAAGGTTGCTGAAGTGAACATCCGCTTTCTGAGGTGGTCCATCGTCCGAGACTCCTTGTCTGGAGGATGTACCGAGGAACTCTCCTGTGCCAATTCCTTCTTGGTGGCAGCAGCCACCACCATGGCATCTACTGGGACACCCTTGCTCCAAACCGTCCTGTCTGTGGGGGGGGATGAGAATCCTGTTCGGTCTCTTGGGTATTGGCTCCACAGTGTCTGGCTCCTTCCATGCCCTGGTAGTTATGAGGTCCACCAGGGGATCGGTGGGAGGGGACACCCAAGAGGTAGATGGGCCTGCATCAAACACCTCCAGAAACACAGACTCATCCGGGGAAGGCTTTTGGGCTGAACACCTCCCTCTAATACAAAGCATTTCCATAATGTCTCCAAAGGAGACATCCTCAGGGGGTGATCTGGGGGAAGCTTGCCCTTCTTCCAAGTCCATGTCTTCTGTGAGGGACTCGGGTGAGTCCAAGTGCCTCCTCTTACACTTTTGTTTGTGAGGAACCTACTCGGGGGGGCTGTCTGAGGAGGGCTCACCAACAATGTCCTGTTCCTCTACAAGAACCATCTGGGATGTAGGCGCAGGCTGTCCCTGGGGCCGGATGATGGAAGACAGGCCCGTCTGAGAGGGAATGGAGGGTGGATCCGTAGCAAGAACCTGGGGCCTCGAATCCCTCAAAAGGACCCTCTCCATGACGTTGAATGCCGAGGGTGAGCTGATTTCCCTAAAATCCGAAAGCAGCCCCCTCGGATCCGGCGTTTGGATCGGTGCTGGAGATGACTGGATCGAATCCAAAAGAACAGTGCGCTCCAACCTCAATGGAGCCAAAGGCACGCTGACCCCTCCAGATCCGACGCTCAGTTCACGGCCCCGAGAGCTTGGATCCAAAAAAGGACCCGACAAACTCGAAGGTGCAGTCGGCGCCGAAGTAGGAAACACTGTCGGCGCCGACATCCCCTGGCTCCGAAGCTACCCAGATCCAACAGCTCCGAACCCCAATAGTGGGTCAGAAAAGGAGCAATGGGGGCAAAAAATGTGGTTGAGATCCCCCGGGGGGGGCAAGAGCACTCCCATCTGCAGCTGGGCCTGAAGAAATTGACGCATCATCCGGTCCATGTCCGCATCGGATAAACTTCTGGTTGACCTGGATGAGGCCGCCTGGCCAGCCTGGACGACCTCGAAGGTAACCAGGTCTCCTCCTCTGGCTCCGGGGAGAAACACGGAGAATGAAGCCAGGAGGGGGAAGACCCAGAGACCTTAAGGGGGGAGGCGAGTTGGTTAGGTGGTGGGGCCGAGGGGACTGAATTGGCCCACCTCTTATGGCTACGATGCCTGTCCCTATCATGCTCCTTGTCTTTCTTGCCCTTTTTTCTGGTGTGCCTTTCCTCCTGAGCTGAAGAGGGAGTTTGAATCCCGGCCAGGGGAGCGGGAATGATCGGTGGAGCAGCCGCAGTCGTGGCTGACGCCACAGAGGGGGAGGAGGATGAAGCCGAATCAGGGGGCAAAAGGCCCGCAAGGATTAGCTTGGTCCTCCTATCCCTCAAAGCCCTGGGGTTGAAGGCTGCACAGACAGTGCAGCCCGAAAAAAGGTGGTCCACGCCCAGGCTAATAACGCCCCCAGTGAGGCCATCCGCTGGGAACAGCTTATGGCCACACTTGGAGCATTTAAAAAAATTGCTTTTGGGCCTTCAGACATTTTAGAAAAGAACAGGCCCACACGCACACACCTTCACACACAGACAGAAGGGAGGAGGGGAAATTAATATCTAAACTAAAGCTAACGTGAAAACTACCAAAAACGTTTAAGGGAGAAAAGGGTACCACACACACCAAGTTTACAGAGATTTTTAAGGAAAAAAGTTTGAATATTTTTCTTTAACTCACAAACTCAATGCTAGGAGCTCATTCTCAGATGCTTCAAAAAGCCACGGCAAACGAGATCTGGGGACTAGAGGAAGGTAGCAGGGTATTATGGGCAGGGGGAGGAGCTTGGAGCTTGGATCTTTTGCTAGAAAAGCTGCCGGCTTGGATCCAAATCGGATCCGATACCCACAGGTTGCTGATTAAATTAAGTTAACTACTTCAGATCTCTTTGTTAGAGGGGTGGACAGAAGAGATCTCTTCAGAGAGTTATTTATTTGTGGCTGGTACTACAACAATGGCATTTATTAGGAGACCTTTACTCCAATGAGTTTTGTCTTTTGGTGCAGCCAAAATTTAACTGACTTCTTAGGTATTGGCTCTGCTGTATCAGCCTCCTTCCAAACCTTATGCACCACCAAGTCAACAATAGTGCCAGGGGGTGGAACCACCCACGTAGTAGAACAGCCAGCAACAAAAGCCTCCAGGAACATGATTCTTCCCAGAAAGGCATATCTGTGGACCATCCCTCTCTCTGTTTCACCAATTCTAGGATTTTGCAAAAAGAGACAGCTCCAAAGGGGAATTTGCGGAGCCCTCCCATTTATCTAAATCCATGTCTTCTGTGATGGATTTTAGAGATAAATCCAAATGCTTCCATTTGCAAGTCTGTTTTCTATGTTTCTGTATTTGAGGAACATCTGCTAACAGGTCTGAGTCAGACTAGGAGCTCAAGGAAAGAACCACCCCAAGACTCTTGCAAGATGGCTGCCCCTGTTAATGAGAAGCAGATTCCAGAACAGAATATATCTGAGGTCAGGTATGATCCAAATAAGATGCAGGCACCTTTTTTCTTGACCTTGAGAGGACCAATTAGAAGGCCTCAAAAGCCATGGAGGAAATGGGAGCCAAGGAAGTCTCTCTATTAAGTGGAACAGAGACAGATACAAAGTTCCAACTCATCTCAGCTACAAGGCCAACATCGGGGCGAGCTGCCAACAACCGACAACCCGAGAGGAAGGGACAGCTCTGGCAGTTTCAGAGTCAACCCTTCCTCCCTGAACACTAGCCCCGAATCATCAACTGCAACTCTCATCTCAATCTGACAAAAGTTGGAGTCAATAGGGGCCGAAGTGGAAGGCACTATCGGCATCAATGTCAGTGGTCTGGAGATACTTGAAGCCAAGGGATTTGGTTATGAAGGTTGGACCTGTAACAAAGTCATAAGGGTGGTGGTCAATGGTTATGTTCCCAACTCTACCGGGGGGTAGAGTCAGGAGGACCCCCCCCAACTCTATCTGCATCTGTAGGAATCTCTGCATCATTCTGTTGATGTCGGCTTTGGTGAGGCTCCTTGAAGAATGGGCAGATCTGGAAGAAGCAATGCAAGATGTCCCGGATCACTGCTGTAAAAGTGGAGAATGGAGTCAAGGACTAACAGGGTCTGGAGAAAAAAGTTAAGGTGGAGAAAGAAAACAGATCCAAGGCTTCAGATCTGAAGACTTCAAGATTTTTGGTGATGGACCAGTGGAAGCTGTTGGATCCAGGGACCATTTCTGAGGTCTCTCCATGCCCTTCTCATGAGTCTTACTTTCAAGAGTAGGGCCCTTTGACTTCGGAGCTTCTCTCTTTGTCTTTTATCCTTTGGAGCCAAATATGCTGGAGAATACACAGGTTTAGTCAACAAACCAGGAAGAAGACCCTTTAATATCAGTTTATCCCTTCTGCTCTGAAGGTCACAAGAAGCACAGGCTTCACATCTGGTGTCTAGATAGGCTGCTCCAGACAGTACACACAAAGGGAGTGGGCATCCTGTGAGGAATTTTGTGGCCACATTTAGCACACTTTTTCAAGTTCTTACCAGCTATTTCTATGGAGGAGTAACTGGAGAAAAAGGACAAGTCAACCACCATGAAAAGCAGAAAATGGCAACTAAAAACAATGACAACTATCAAAAAACTACTCAAAATAGCTTAACTCTTAACCAGGGCTACAAATTATACCAGAAGAAAAGATACATACACAAACACACACACACACACACACACACACACACACACACACACACACACACACACACACACACACACACACACACACATACAAGTTAAAGGATCAAATACAAAGCTAAAGCTAATACGTAAAACAGAAGTTTAAATATTCTAAATCGCTAAGAAAGTGAATAAGAGCAAACCCTTATTCCAGCATGCAGAGCAGACTATTTGGTTGAAGCAGCAAATGAGAACTGAGATCAACTGAGACTTGTAAGGAAATTATATATATGTAGGGGAGGAGTCAGGGCCCTGGATCCAAAGGTTTAGAGGTTTCAATGCCAGATTCAAGTTGAATCCGAGTCCCATTCATTGAACCAGACAGAAGCAAACAACATTGTATCCAGTAGTATATATATCATAAAAATGAAGAAAAATGCAATATTTTCCTTTCAGAACTTCAAAATGAAGAAGATAAATAACAGACACATGAGGCCTAGTGTTCAATTGACACCACAGAATCTTCCATTTCCCAGTACAAGTCATACAACGCTTTATTAGAAAAGCCCCATAACTGCTTAAAAGCAGTATTAAGCATACAAATAGCACAACAGTAAGTTAGAATTCTGAAGCAGTAGTAAATATCAAGAATAGTAAAATAAAACAGAAAAGTAAAACACATTAAATTAAGAGGAAAAAAAGTTCCTGAAGGGATGAGTCTGGAAGCTGTAATCCACCAGTGCACACTGCTCGGGAGATTCAACTTTGTGAGTCCTACAGCTGGCAGTAAAATAATGAATAACTTTTAGTTA
Source organism: Protopterus annectens (assembly GCF_019279795.1). Lineage (NCBI taxonomy): Eukaryota > Metazoa > Chordata > Ceratodontiformes > Protopteridae > Protopterus > Protopterus annectens. The sequence continues at coordinate 1,972,604,240 of NC_056728.1, forward strand.
TGTACTTACCATAACTTTAGATGTTTGGGATCCATCTCGCCTACATTCTGAACTGATGGGTTCGGAGCCGATCCTCGGCTCCGACTCGGCACGCTATACTATAGAGCAAAGTCTCTTATTGACTGAGCTATTCTATATCCCAGGATGCACCACCACTACTTCCCCAGATCTTGTTTGTCCGCACACATGCACACACACATGTACTGTTGATATAACATTGCCAGATGTTTCAAGATGAAACGGTTGAACTTGAACCGTCCGGTCTCTTCTGATCTCCAAGGCAGGGGGAAGGAGGGTGGGTATTAGGAATGTAGGCGAGATGGATCCCAAACATCTAAAGTTATGGTAAGTACATAACTAAAAGATGTTATGTGATCCTATCTTGCCTACATTCTGAACTGATGGGACAGCGTCCCTAGCACCTGATTCCTGGTTGGCTCACTGGAAAACACTCCTGAGAACTGTGGAACCGAAGGAAGCTCGCCCCCGAGATGCCACATCCAATTTGTAGTGAGAAATGAAGGTGTGCAGAGAAGACCACGTAGCCGCAGCACAAATGTCACTAATGGCAAGTTTAGAATGAAAGGCTGTTGAAGTAGCCATAGCCCTCGTAGAATGAGCTTTCACAGGGGTTGTAAGCTCTTTATTAGAAATGGAGTAAGTATGACTGATACAGTCCCTGATCCACTTGGCAATAGTGACCTTCGTGACGACTTTGCCCAATTTATTGTCAGAAAAAGACACAAACAACTGATCTGTTTTCCGTGTTTGTTGCGTTCTATCTAAATAGAAGTGCAATTGCCTGTGAGCACCCAATGTGTGTAAGATGTATTCCACTCTGTTTGAGTACTTTGGGAAGAAAACTGGAAGTTCTAATGACTGTTGCAGACAAAAGCTGGAACAAACCTTAGGAATAAAGGATGGATTAGGCCTGAGAGATACTCTATCCTTGTGAAAAAACAGGTACGGTGGTTTGACAGATAGGACTTGAAGCTCCGAAACTCTTCTGGCTGATGTAATAGCAACCAAAAAAGCAGTTTTCCAAGACAGAAATTTTAAGTCACAAGTTGCTGCCGGTTCGAAGGGGGAAGAGGTCAAAGCACGTAATACCACATTGAGATCCCGCGGTGGAGCAGGATGAGAAATTGGAGGGCGTAATAGCCCAGCACCTTTCATGAAGGCTTTACACAGCTTGTTGCTCATCAAAGGTGGATCCATAGATTCATGAAAATTGGAAATAGCTGCCAATTGGACCTTTATGGTAGAGACCGAAGAACCTTGATTGAATAGAGAAGCTAAAAACTTCAGGACCTCTGACACTGGGACAGTTATAGGATCTAGTCCCCGGAGTTGAGCCCAAATAGCAAATCTCTTCCATTTGCTATTATACAATTTCCTAGTAGAAGACTTGTGGGCTGAGGACAAGATACGTATGACTTCCGGGTCCAAAGCATGGTTTCTGACTATAGTTGAAAGAGGAGGAGCCAAGCTGTTAATTTCAATGAATGAAGGGACTGATGAAGTTGTCCCGACTGATGGATCAATAGATCTGGAACCTGATCCAGGAACCATGGACCGTCCAGTGCATATTTCCGAAGATAGGGAAACCAGACTTGACGAGGCCAGTATGGGGCAACTAAAATCATCTTGCTTCCTAAGTGAGTCACCTTCTGGATCACCTTGGGAAGGAGGGGAACCGGTGGAAAGGCGTATAACAGGCCGGTGGGCCAAGCATGGACTAAGGCATCTTTGGGAATCTCCCCCGGAGCTGGGGTGAGAGAGAAGAACTGCCGGCATTTCGCGTTGAGCGGGGTCGCAAAGAGGTCGCAACAAGGAGTTCCCCATCTTCTGAAGATCTGAGTTGCCACTGTATTGTTCAGAGACCACTCGTGAGGAGAGAGAATAGTTCTGATCAGTCTGTCGGCTATTACGTTGGATCTCCCAGGGATATGTGTCGCTACCAGAAAACGTTTGGTCGCAACCGCCCAGTCCCAAACTCTCATGGCCTCTCTGCAAAGTGGATAGGATCTGGTCCCTCCCTGCTTGTTCAGGTACCAGACTACTGACATGTTGTCGGACTGAATGGCAATTACGCCCTGAGGGAGGTAATCATGTAGCGCTTGCAGAGACCGAAGCACCACCCTCATTTCTAGTATGTTGATGTGAAGGAGACTCTCGTCGGAATGCCAACTGCCTTGGACTGACCTGCCCAGGTAATGCCCCCCCACCCCATCTGGGAGGCGTCCGTAGTCAATGTGGCCACTGGAGGTGGTGGAACGAAGGGTCTTCCCTGATCCAGGTTAGAGGAAACAAGCCACCAACGAAGGTCCTGCTTGCAGGTCTCCGTGATCCGAATGTGGTGACTGAGGGGGAGATCCTGATAAGACCACTGGACCGACAGGAGCCACTGAAGAATCCTCATATGTAATCTTGCCAGGGACACTAGGAGAATGGTGGCCGACATGGAGCCTAATAGTTGTAGGACCATCCTGGCTGGGGCTCTGCGTTTGAGAAGCAAGGCTCAAACTTGAGACTGTAGTGTCTCTATCCTCTCTCTAGGGAGATAGACCCGCATTCGCTTTGAATCTATCTCTACTCCGATAAACCGTATGCGCTGAGATGGCAGCAACACAGACTTTGACCAATTGAAGGTGATTCCTAGGGAGGTGCCTAGTGATATAGTGGCTGCTAGGTTCTGTAATAGTAGATGCCTGGAGGTGGCAGTTAGGAGCCAGTCGTCTAGATACGGAAACACCTGGAATCCTAGACTCCTCAGGTGAGCAGTCACCACCGCCAAACATTTGGTGAACACCCTGGGGGCTGAACTGGAAATGACTGTCTCCCAGGCTGAAGCGCAAATGTCTCCTGGACGCCTGATCTACCAGGATGTGATAATAGGCGTCCTTGAGATCTATGGAGCACATCCAAACACCTTTCTCCAGCAGCAGGAGAATGGATTGTAAGGTGACCATTCGGAACTTGGACTTCTTGACTGATCGAGTTAGGTTGCTGAGATCCAAAATGGGCCTCAAGTCCCCGGTCTTTTTTGGCACCAAAAAGAATTTTGAGTAAGTCCCTAATCCGGTCTGGTCTACGGGGACCGGTTGGATGACTCCTTTTTGAAGCAGCTTTGAAATTTCGATGGCTGCAATATCCCGTTGACTGGGTGGCGGGTCCGGGATTTCCCTGGATGGTGGGGGGGGGGGTACGAAAAGGGGATGATGTAACCTCCGGCGATGATTCGGAGCACCCATCGGTCCTGAGTGATACTCTCCCAGGCCTTTAGGTGCCTCGAAAAACGACCCCCGACTGGCTCCAGAGCTGTGCAGTCGGGCAATCTTTCAGGGATGCCGGAAGGTTGAAGAGCCACGAAAGGACTCACGGTCTCCAGTGTTGTGGGGGCCTCTGCTGCCTCTGGGACGGCATCTTCCTGAAACATTTCCCCCTCCTCTGCCTCTAGAAGGGGGATCGTCCTGCTGTGAGGGGTAAGTCTTCTGAGATTTACGGAACCACATTTTCCCCTCCTCTTTTAGCCTTGGGATAAGGCCGAAAGGGAGAGGAAAACCGTGCCCCTACGGCAATCAAAGTCTTACCCTCTTGTTCACAGCGGGTCAAGGTGTCCTTTACCTTGGGTCCAAACAAAGAGGACCCATCAAAGGGAGCATCGGCAAAGGAAGACTTGAAGGCTTCCGCAAAATGACACAGGCGGAGCCAGGCTTGCCTTTGTAGAGCAACACCCATACCCGCCGCTCTACTCGCCCCCTCGGCTGCATACGAAATGAGCCTCATGGACGAGTTCGATATCGACGATAGAGTAGCCAACTGAGAGCTAACCGTCTGGGCCAACTGCTCAGGTAGGTTACCAGAGAGGGTATCTGACAGTTTCTTGATCAGATCCCTCTGAAGTCTAGTGAAGTGCGTCAGGTAATTCAGAGACCTAAGGTAAAGGCTGCTGAAGTAAGGATGCGCTTCCCGTACCGGTCCATGCTCCTAGACTCCTTATTAGGAGGATGGACGGACGTCGAAGCCTCTGCCACATCTTGCTGGGTAGCAGATGCCACCACCAGAGCATCTACAGCCACACCCTTGGTGAGAAATTACTTTTCCGGGGGCGCTGACAAAAATTTGTTAGGGCGAGCAGGCACCGGCTCCACAGAGTCTGGATGTTCCCACGCCCTTCGAGAGATCAAATCTAGGAGCTCATTGAAGGGCGGAGACACCCAGGAGGCGGAGGGCTGAGCCCCGGAGGCCTTGAGGAACACCGACTCGTCAGAGGAAGGGGGTTTGGCCTGCCAGCTGCCTCGTTGTTTGAGGACTTCCAAGATGTCCGCAAAGGAGACATCATCCGAGGACAACTTGGGGGACCCTTCCGCATCATCAAGATCGGTGTCCGAGGTGAGAGACTCGTCAGGGGAGTCGACGTGCTTCCTCTCGCACTGTCTTTTCCTTGGGGGTTCCTCCGAAGACTCTTCAGATGGACCTCCAGGAAGGGGGGGGACCCCCAATGGGGGTGACCTCAGGCCCCAGGGCTCCGCTGTCTTGAGACAGGAGGACTACAAAGGAACCAGTCTCCATGTCTAGGGAAGGTGCCGGTGAGACGGTGGAGGTAGCCAAAGAAGATTTGGCCAAAGCAATCCTCATGGCTCTAAAGGCTGGACCCCCAGAATCCTGGGAAGGTCCGACCCCCAAAGCCATAACAGCAGACGGCACTCCCGCAGCCGACGCACCGAGAGAGAGGCTCAGAACTGAAAACATCGGTCCCGAAGTGTCACCCCAGGGGCCGACCGAAGAGGTCCGTGTACCGAACTCCGACCCGAAGGCCGGGGTAGGAGTAAGGGTCGGAGCCGACCCGGAAACCTCCATCGGCTCCACCAGCACCGACTCCAATGGTGCCGAGGCTGTTGGAGGAGGAACCAAGGCTAAAGGGTGGACCATCGGCTCCGGAGCTGACTGGGCTGGAGCCGAAACTAACTTTTGGAAGACTGGAGACTGAAACAGCCTTTGGAGCACCCTGTCAATGTCCGAATCCGACATCTTGGAAGACCGGGAGGAGATCGAACGGGTCCGAGTAGACTTCTCCACCGGCTCCGAAGGACTGGGGTACCGGCTCCGAATTGTCTCGATCAATATCAGTGCCGAAGGAGACTCCATTGTAATTTCTCTCGGTGCCGAAGAGGGCTTCGGCGCCGAAGGGGAAGAGTCTGAGTGGGCAACTCTCATCGACTCCGAAATCAGTGGAGCTGATGAAGGTGACCCGCCTCTCGAAGCTCCAGCCATCGGCTCCGAAGCCAGAGGAGTCGAGGTTGGAGGCATCGAGGCAGACCGTTCCGCCCTCGGCTCCAAAGTCCGTGGAGCCGATGGAGAAGCCTGCCGAGATTTCTTAGAGGTCGGTTCTGACGGGCTGGTCAGAGCCGACGATTTCTTTTTCTTAGAGGGAGAAGAGGAGGAAGATAAAGCCTCCTCAAAACTAGGTTTGATAATCCCTTTTAAAATCAATTTATTCTTCCTCTCTTGGAGGACCCGAGAGGAAAAAGCGTGACAAACGCTACAAGACTCCTGAAGGTGTTTGGGGCCTAAACAATACACGCATAAGGAGTGATCGTCGGTAATGGACATCTTGTAACTGCATCGGATACATTTCTTAAACCCCGATGGTCTATGTTCTTTAGACATAATTGTACACAGTCACTACACACTAATGTAGAAGGAAAGAATAAGGCAATGCCCATCTCTATTACTACACTAATAGAAAAACTCAAATAACAGCAGATTCAAGAACCCTCTAACTAAAAATGGGTACTTGACCAACTAAAAGGACCAAAAAGGCACCACAAACTGACACAAAAGACTCACTCACGCGCGAGGGGAAGGCCCCTCTAACTTAAATGGAAACCTTTCCCTGAAGACAAAATTACCACAAAAAATCAATAAAACTCACTCAAACCACAACGCTAGCTGTTAAAACAGCTTTTGGATCAAATTTAAGAAATTTCCTGACAGAAAAATCTTAGAAAAGAAACACTTAGCTCAGCCAAGTCGGAGACCACGTCTTAGCTTGTAAAGCGGCAAATGAGATCTGGGGAAGTAGTGGTGGTGCATCCTGGGATATAGAATAGTTCAGCCAATAAGAGACTTTGCTCTATAGTATAGCGTGCCGAGTCAGAGCCGAGGATCGGCTCCGAACCCATCAGTTCAGAATGTAGGTGAGATAGGATTACATAACATCTGACTTTCAGTGGCATGGGACAGGTTTCTCCTGATGACAGGGGCTTAGCCAATCCCCTAACACAGACAGTCAAAGGAAAAGATTCTGAGCTCTGGAAAGCTGACAGTGTGGGCTTGTGCAAGCTCCGAACCCACATGCCACTAAAACAGTGTGAATGATGAATATATATAACGAATACCCTTGCTGATAAATTTAGTTCCTACAAAACTGCCTTAAACAAGACCACCCTTTCAAAGAAATATCTTCTGATTGTATCACCTGCAAAACTGCATTAACAAAAAAAAAAAAAAAACAGCTTGTGTAACAACAGTATTCCAGGCTGTCTGCTTGTAAATATCAAATTTCTCCAAAATCTATTAAACTTTAGACTTTCCACAGGCTATTCACCTAAACCTTGAAGAAAAGGCACAGTTTTCCCTCTTCACAAAGCTAGTCCCACAACTGATCCCACTCTGCTCCTGTTTTACATATTCTTCCCGGAGGTAAGACTGGGCATTCAGGGCCTATGATTAACTGAGTTTGAGGTCATCATCAAACTAAGTGCTGTTATCGACTCATCCCATGATACCCAAATTCTCTAACAAGGTCTTTATTAGATCTATATCTGGTGCACTAATTATGGGCTCACCCTAAATGCTAAGAACTATACCTTACTTACCTCTATGACAGGAATGGGTGCTCATACTGAAAATGAGTTCTCTTTTGATCACCATGTCTCAGCTGTGGTCAAATGTCATTCTGCTTCACACAGCTGATCATTCACGGTATCTATTCTATGTCCAAAGATGTCCTTGCCCCTCTTTACTTTTCTCCCATCACACCCATTATTAAATATTATGCCCTGTTTGGAATGTACCTCTCTAAACACCTTGTATGACCTGAAATTCTAACAAGAAATATCTCTGGTTATAACAACTTAAGTTACGTTTTACAGGTGCATGAAAGGTCATCTTTGCTTGTATTTTGTGCTATGAAAGCCCCATTACATTCAACTTAATTCACCTTCACAGATCAAAGAGCTTATCTAATACTCACCCAAATGACACAAATCTTCAGTGTAAGATCAACGATACCTGCTGGTTTGATGCGTTTCTTAGTCAGCATGTCCCTTACCTTTGGAATAGACTCTTCTATTAATAAAGAAGACAAACTCACTGAAAACCTCTAAAGCAGACTTTGATGACTGGATGGGTAATTGTAAATTTGTGCCTGGCAATGCTAGCATTAATGTGAACTGCTCATCTATCCAGAGGGAACCAGTCTATCCGTATTATTACAGTGGTGACATGGCTATGGTTCTCAGTGGTTTTTCAGTCCTAAGCGTAGTAAAGCTGAATAAAAACCTCTAAAACTACATCAGCACAAGTACTCTTTACACCTTTCTGCTGACAAACTTCATACTGAGGCTAACTAACAAGAAAGGGGAACATAGTACTGCATGATTCAACACACTCAGCTATTTTCCATGTTATACATTGTGCAAGACATTCAGAACTATGCAGGTTAATTTATAAAATCACCTCAGACACTGCAGCCTTAGATAAAGGCATGCTACTACCCATTTACATACTGACTGTGTCTTTCCTTGATTTACATGAGTTCACCTCCTAGGAAAATGGGTATAACTAATGCAGCTGCATACATCAAGAACAGTGGAAACCGCTACAGTACAAAGTAAAATGTTTAGCAGAAATACCGACTTGTGTACATATCATTTCAGGAAACAGCACAGCAGAGAAAATAATTACAAAAACATACAGAAAAGCTAAGATTCCAAATATAATAGCCCTGCTAGCAAAACATAAAATTTAAAAAAAAAAATCCCAGGTTGGCTCATGACAAACTTAGTAGTCCATATAATAAAACCATCCCTACCTGAGCTTTCCAGAACATGCTGTCATCATAACTTCTGAATTAGGAACGCCATCCACATATCCGTGGTAGTAGCATATAGCCTAAAGAAACACAGCAGCAATAAAGAAGGTCATATGGCAGAATGAATAATAAAAAATGAATAGAATTAAAGGAAAATGAGAAGTTATGTACCTACCATAACGTTCCATGTTAGTTGTCTTCTCTCGCCTTCTTTCTTGCTTGATGGGTTCGGACCCGATCCTCGGCTCCGACTCGGCACTTGCTAAGCTCGAGAGTCACTTTTACCAGCTCGAGGCAGCCCCATATCCCATGATGCAAGGCGGTAAGTACCCAGATCTCGTTTGATGACAAAAGGGCAATAGCACCTAGCATAAAAACTTCCCAAAGGAAGAAAGAAGAAGAGAAAAAACCTGCAGAATGGTAGAAGGACCAGCTCTGTATGGTCTTCAGAACTATCATTCTTTGTAGAGAAAGGTCTGTCCAGGCCTGGGGGAAGGAGGGAGGGTCGCAAGAAAGAAGGCGAGAGAAGACAACTAACATGGAACGTTATGGTAGGTACATAACTTCTCAATGTTAAGCTGTCAATCTCGCCTTCATTCTTGCTTGATGGGACCGCGTCCCTAGCACCTCTATCCTGGGTGGCTCAATGGAACAGACTCTTGAGGACTGTAGAGCCAAAACTGGCTCTGTCCCTGGAGGCCAAATCCAATTTGTAATGGGAAACAAAAGTATGAGGAGTGGCCCAAGTGGCTGCTGCACAAATAGTGTCTAAAGGAAGTCTAGCTTGAAAGGCTGTAGAAGTAGCTAAGCTTCTGGTTGAATGTGCTTTAGGTTTTGAGCACAGCTGTTTTCCCCTGAGCCGATACATTTCAGAGATGACAGAAGAAAGCCATCTAGACAAGGTCACTTTTGAGACAAGAAGGCCATTCTTGTTATCAGCATAGGAAACAAAGAGTTGATCGGATTTCCTGAATTGTTTAGTCCTGTCCAAATAATATCTGAATTGGCGGTGGACATCAAGATAATGTAGTTTTTGTTCCGATCTGTTTGAATAGTTTGGAAAAAATACAGGGAGATCAATGGCTTGATTCAAATTAGTCTTTGAGGCGACCTTAGGCAAAAAGGTCGGGTTAGTTCTCAATGATACTCTGTCTTTGTGGAAGACCAAATAGGGGGGGGCGAACAGATAAAGCATGAAGTTCAGACACCCTCCTAGCCGCTGTAATAGCTACCAGGAATAAAGTTTTCCATGAAAGAAATTTCAGGGAACAAGAAACAGCTGGCTCGAAGGGGGGAAGAATCAAGGATGTCAGCACTAAATTCAGGTCCCATTGAGGAGGAGGACTCCTGACTGGAGGCTTCAGGAGGAAAATTCCTTTCAAGAAGGCTCTACAAAGCCTGTGGGACATAATGTTGTGATCTGCGAACCCGACATGAAAGTTTGAGATAGCAGCTAACTGAACTCTAACTGTGGAAGAAGAAGAGCCCGCATGAAAAATCTCCGCTAAGAAATCCAACACTGCTTGAACTGGAGCAGTGAAGGGATCAATATTCTTGGCTTTAGCCCAATAAGAGAAACGTTTCCATTTGCTTGTATAAATCCTCCTGGTAGAGGATTTTAAGGAAGCTACTAGGATGTCTCTAACAGGGTTAGAGATCAAAGGAAGCCTGGCTAAGGAAGGAAGTGGAGCAACCATGCTGTGAGGTTGAGAGAAGGGATAGACCGGTGCAGCTGACCGGATTGGTGAATCAGAAGATCTGGCACTGGGTCCAGATGCCACGGCTGCACCAAAAGGTGACGATGGAGGAACGGAAACCAAATTTGTCGAGGCCAATAAGGAGCAATGAGAATCAATTTGGCTCTCAAAACGGTTGCTTTCTGGATAACTTGAGGGATCAGAGGAAAAGGAGGAAAGGCATAAAGAAGTCCCTGGGGCCAATCCTGGGTCAGAGCGTCTCTGGGGGGATGGCCTGGCAGTGGGAAGAGAGAAAAGAAGTCTGGGCATTTGCTGTTTAGGGGAGTAGCAAAAAGATCGCAACATGGGCAACCCCATTCCAGAAAAATCTCTTCCACTATAGATTGCTTGAGAGACCACTCGTGAGGCATGAGAATAGCTCTGCTCAATCTGTCCGCTAAAATGTTGGTTTTCCCAGGGATGTGCGTTGCTACCAGAAACCGATGAGAGGAGATCGCCCATTGCCAAAGTCTGAGCACTTCTCGACACAAGGGGTAGGACTTGGTTCCGCCCTGTTTGTTGATATACCAAACTACAGACATGTTGTCTGTGTGGACTGCAATTGTTCCTACGGGAAGAAAGTCGTTGAGGGCTTGCAATGTTAAAAGCACTGCTCTCATCTCTAGGACATTTATGTGCAGGTGGTATTCGAAAGGTTGCCACGTCCCATGAACCATCCTGCCCTGATAATGACCCCCCCACCCGATCAGGGAGGCATCCGTGGTGACAGTGGCTACGGGGGATGGGGGTATAAAGTGTCTGCCTTGGTGAATCTGGGGAGAAGTGATCCACCAAGCAAGATGATTCTTGCAAATCTGTGTCACCAGAATTTGGTGACGCATTGGAAGTTGTTGGTAAGACCACTGAGTGAACAACATCCATTGAAGAAGGCGCATGTAGAAGCGAGCCAGGGGAAGAAGAGCAATGGCTGCAGCCATGAGGCCTAACACCTTTAGAACCATTCTGGCCTGTACCTTCTTGTTGGCTAGAATGATCCTGACGTGACTTTGAATGTCTGAAATTCTTTGATCTGTAAGGGTAGCTGACATCCAAACAGTGTTTAAGTTTGCGCCTATGAAAGTAATAGACTGGCAGGGCAATAAGGATGATTTTTCGGAGTTGATCGAGATGCCCAATTGAGAACAAAGATTTATTGTGTAATCCCTGGCTTGAAGAAGTTGATGCCTGGTGGTGGCTGAAAGGAGCCAGTCATCGAGATACGGAAACACCTGGAATCCTTGACGTCTCAGGTGAGCCGTGACCACTGCCATACATTTGGTGAACACTCTGGGGGCTGTAGTGAGACCAAAGGGCAGGGCTCTGAAGTGGAAATGACTGGACCCCAGCCGAAAGCGGAGAAATCTCCTGGAGCGTCTGTGAATTTTTATATGATAGTACGCATCCTGAAGATCTATTGAGCACATCCAGTTGTCCTTCTGTAAGAAGGGCAGAATTGACTGAAGAGTGACCATTCGGAATCTTGTCTTCCTCACAGACTTGTTGAGTCTGCTGAGATCCAATATTGGTCTCCAGTCTCCCGTCTTTTGGGGACCAAAAGAACCTTGAGTAGATTCCGGCTCTGAATGATCTGTTGAAACTGGCTGAATGGCTCGTTTTGCAGTAGTTTCAAGACTTCTAACTCTGCAATTTCCTTAGACCGGGTGGTACATCTGGAAGGGAATTTGAGTGATAGAAAGGACTTTCCTCGAAAGGAATTTTGTAACCCTCGGATATGATCGACTGTACCCATCTGTCTTGAGTGAGGGAACGCCAGGCTTCTGGGTACAGCGATAGTCTTCCCCCGACTGCCTCCAAGGACGGACAGCCGGGCAACATCTCAGGGATGCTGAAAGGGCTTGTCAGAGAGAGGCTCTCTGCTTCCCTGGTTTTGTGGACCCCTCTGCCTCTAGAGCGGCGTCTGTTGTTGTTACCCCCTCTGCCTCTAGGGGTAAACTGACCACGTGAATCCGGCGTGACTCCTTGGGATTTGCGGAACCACATCTTGCCACCCTTCTGCCCTTTGGGGTAAGGTCTAGAAGGGGTGGAAAAACGGACTCCTACGGCAGAAAGAGTTTTGCCATCCTGCTCACACCTGGTCAACGTTTCCTTCACTTGAGGGCCAAACAAAGCTGACCCATCAAAGGGAGAGTTTGTGAAGGATGCCTTAAAGGGATCTGCAAAATTACAGAGCCGCATCCAGGCTTGGCGTCTAAGAGCCACACCTGTACCTGCGGCCCTACTCGCTCCATCAGCAGCATATGATATCAGTCGCATGGAGGAGTTAGCAATAGAATTAAGGGTTCCTAGCTGTGAAGCAATTTTTTCTTGAGCCCCTGCAGCTGTAGGATCCTGTACTACTTCACCTAGCTCCTTAAGGATATCCCTCTGGAGTCTGGTGAAGTGACATAGGTAGTTCAGCGAACGCATAGCAAAGGTTGCTGAAGAGAACATCCGCTTACCATATCTATCCATGGTCCTAGAGACCTTATTAGGAGGATGGACAGGTACGGAAGGATCTGCAAGTTCCTTCTTAGTGGCAGCCGCCACCACCATGGCATCAGCGGGGACACCTTTTGTGAGGAATTGCTTGTCCGACAGGGCAGTAATAAATTTTGAAGGCCTCCTAGGGACTGGCTCTACAGAGTCAGGAGCAGCCCACACCTTTCGAGCAATAACCTGCATAAGGGGGTCGAAAGGCGGAGACACCCAGGAGGTGGAGGGCCGAGATCCAAACGCCTCCAGGTATACTGACTCATCCTCAGAGGGATTATTGGTGGGCCAGTTTCCCCTCTGTCTAAGGAGTTCTAGGATGTCTGAGAAGGAGACATCCTCAGTGGGGGATCTTGGGGATCCCTCTGACTCATCTAAGTCAGTATCTGAAGTGATAGACTCGGGGGAGTCTACGTGTTTCCTCTTACAGGTCCTCTTCCGTGGAGGATCTCCTGACAAATCAGGAGAATCCTCGGAAGAGGGGGTTCTTCCCAGTGGGGAAACCTGAGGCGGAGGATCTCTGGGTCCAGGAGCAAGAGAAGTGGCAGAGATGTCGACAGGCACCATAGAGGGAAGAGCTAAGGGAACAGACTGCTGGCTGAGTCCAGTGGCCAGCACACTCTTCATCACCTCGAAGGCTCCCCTCCCAGGGAGGTCCGAGAGAACCCGTTCCGAAGAGGCAGGAACTCCAGGACCCGCCGAAAGGGAAGGCTCCGAGGCAGATGTCGGAGCCGTGCTCACCAAGGCCGAGGCCCCAAGGGGAAGAGTGGGGTCGGACAAGGGTCCGATGCCACTCACCCCCTCAGAGGAGACCAGGGAAGCCCAACCACCGAATCCCTCTAAGGAAGGTCTCGAAGAGGAGATAAGAGTAGAGGCTGAAGGAGCAGAAGGGGGTATCTATCCCTCAGCCGTAGCAGAAACTATTCCCGAAGACTCCAACTCCAAACTCTGGGGTAGAGTCGAAGGAGGAACTGCAATGGGGTGTGGACTAATAGTCGTCTGTTGAGACGGACTATGTAGCATTTGGGCCAGTGCCTGTGATTTTAATAATCTACTGACCACTCTCTCTAAATCATGGTCAGAAAGCCTGGATGACCTTGAAGATCGGCTCCGATGGCTCCGTTCCGAGAGGAGAGGAGAAGCCGGAGCCAAGAGTATCGGCTCCAAAGAAGGGGACCTAGACCTCTTCCTCGAAGGAACCATCGGAGCTGATGAAACTATAGAAGCTGTCGGAGCCGATAACTTCTCGGCACCGACAGATAGTTTAGATGCATCGGCTCCAGCCGGAGCCGATACAGACTTAAAGGTAAGTGTGTCGGAGCCGATCGGCGCCGACACCGAAGCCTGAGCCACATGGTGATCGGAACCGATCGGAGCCGACACCGAAGTGGTCGAACCAGAATCTGAACCGGTAGCCATCGGTGCCGAAGGTTTGTGTAAACCAGAATCGGCTCCAGCCGGAGCCGATCTCGACTCTGAAAGAGTCGGAGCCGAGGCCGCAGGCTTGGACACAGAAGCCTAGGCCTTGGAAGACTTAGCAGTCTTAGATGGAGCCGACTTAGCCGGAGAGCCCTCCGGCTTAAGAAGGCCCCTCAAAATGAGCTTATTTCTCCTTTCCTGCAGGACTCTCTGGCTAAAAGAATGACAAATCACACAGGAGTCCTGCAGGTGGAGAGGTCCCAGGCAGTATAGGCAAGAAGTGTGACCGTCTGTCAGAGACATTTTCTGACAGCACGAGTCACACTTCTTAAAGCCTGAGACCCTTTCCTTAGACATGTTGTAACACACACACACAACACCTGTCCAAGAATTTTACAATCCCAAAAGGGAAAAATAAAATATTGTCTCAAAAATACACACACACCCTAACAAGGGGGGGGATGGGATGGGAGAAGGCCTGACTAAAAAGTTTTAGAAGAGAGGGAAATTTAGTCAGGAAAGGACTAAAACTAGTCTAAAACTACTAATTTTAACTATAAAATAACTTTAAACTGAAAAAGGGGCAAAAGTATTAGTGTATGAATCACTTACCAGGAACTGGTAAATTGCCTTAGGGGCCTCCGACATACTGTAGGAAAGCACACTCACTAGGCCCCTAATTCAGTCACACACACATTCTACGACCAGCGGGGGAGGGAGAAATATTCTTAAATTAAAACAAAGTATGTAATATATAAAAAGGAGAAAGGGTAAACCTACCACACACACAACCAGTCACTCAGAAGAAAAAATACAAAAACTTTTTTCCTCACAAAACGCCAAGAGCTCTGAACCTAGCTGTTGCTTGAAGAGCGGCAAACTAGATCTGAGGTCATTTAGGGCAGGCAGGGGATTATGGGTAAGGGGGAGGAGCTAGGAGCTCGGATCTATGATATGTTAGAAGTTGCCGGCTCAGATCCGAGATCAGATCCGTATCCCACAGGTTGCTGACAAATGAAGTTCCTACTTCAGATCATCTAGTTCACTTCTGCTGAGTATTCCTTTAACCTTTGGAATAAGGAAGGTGGTAACATTAAAGGAGTGTTAAGGATGGACATCTTAAAGCCTTCTGCAAAAATCACACAACACGTTCAGGCATGGAAGCATATGGCTATGCCAGTACCTGCTGCTGTGACTGTTCCATCAACTGCATTTGAAAGCAGATGCATGGCAACATTAGAAATAGAAGATAAGGTAGACAGCTGAGATTCCACACTATTCTGGATATCTGCTGGCACGTTACCTGAAAGAGAATTGCTGATCTCCTTGGTCAACTCTCCAGAACAGAAAAATGTGGGCAAAGTATTTCAGAACTCCCAGGAAAAAGTCACTGAAGTGTATGTCCATTTTCCAAATCTGTCCAATGCCCATAAAAAGAAGTTATGTACTCACCATAACATTCCATCTGAGTAGGTAACTTCATTTGTCAGCAACCTGTGGGTATCGGATCTGATTTGGATCTGAGCCAGCAGCTTTCCTAGCAAAGGATCCGAGCTCCAAGCTCCTCCCCTTACCCATAATACCCTGCTACCTCCCTGTAGTCCTCAGATCGAGTTTGCCATAGTATCACAGAATACTACAATAATGAAAAGAAAAACCACCTGAACATCCTAACCTGATGTCATCTGGGAAGTGAAAGACAATAATCCTTCAAGGACAAACTACAGACCAGGGGGACGGAGGGAGGGTTGGCTGCTGACAAATGAAGTTACCTACTCAGATGGAATGTTATGGTGAGTACATAACTTCTTTATCTGAAGTAGTAACTTCATTTGATCAGCAACCTGTGGGACAGAGTCCCCAGCTGCCAACAACTTGGGAGGTCCTCATGGAAGGATATTCCGGAGCACTGCAGAGCCAGAAGATGCCCTTCCTGTGGATATCAGATCCAATTTATAATGTGTAATGAAAGTATGAGAGGAAGCCCAAGTAGCTGCTGAACAAATGTCATCCAAAGGGACCCTTGACCAGAAGGCTGCAGAAGTAGCCACAGAACGGATAGAATATGCCCGAACCCGAATGGGCTCAGGTCGACCAGAGCTTCTGTATGCGAGAAGAATGCATTGGGAAATCCACCTAGCTAAGGTTACCTTTGTCACTGGTTTACCCAAACAGGACTTAGCAAATGAGATAAAGAGTTGTTCTGATTTTTGAAAAACAGCCGTTCTGTGTAAGTAAAATCACAACTGTCTATGTACATCCAGACAATGAAGTCTATACTCTCCTTTGTTGTGATAATTAGGAAAGAAGACAGGCAGATTGATGGATTGGTTGATGTTGGCTTCGGAAGCCACTTTAGGCAGAAAGGAGGGATTAGTCCTGAGGGAAACTCTGTCTTTATGAAAAATGATGTATGGAGGCTTACTACAAAGAGACTGAAGCTCCGATATCCTTCTAGCTGAGGTAATAGCAATCAGGAAGTCAGTTTTCCAAGATACATACTTTAAGATGACCGAAGCTGCAGGCTCAAAAGGGGGACCAGTCAGAGCCTGGAGAACTAGGGTTAAATCCCATGGAGGAACTGCATCCTTAACAGAGGGTCTCAAAAGAAAGGTACCTTTCAGGAAGGTCTTGCAGATCTTAGAGGAAGTTAGTGGGCCAAATCTGTTTCCAATGTGGAAGTGTGAAATGGTTGCCAATTAAACTAACAGTTGAAGAACTAGCCCCCTGATGAAAAATGTGGGATAGAAAGTCGAGGACTGCTGGAATAGAAGCCGTAAAAGGATCCAAATTCCTATGCTCAGCCCAGATAGAAAAACGTTTCCATTTGCTCTTGTAGACTTTCCTGGTAGAAGGCTTATGAGCAGCCACCAGGATAGCCTTAACTGAGGATGTGATACCGGGAGTCCTAGCCATTAATGGAACTGGATCAACCAAGCCGAGAGCTTGAGGGTGTCCAAGTCAGGGTCTTCAATCCCAAGGGATGAGAAATCAGATCTGGAATGGGATCGAAGATCCAGGGAGGATGCACTAAATGAGACTGTAGGCATGGGAACCAGGTTTGACGAGGCCAGAATGGGGCTATGAGGATAACTCTGCTCCCCAACTGATGAGCTTTCTGCAAGAATTTTGTCATCAACGGAAGAGGAGGATAAGCATAAAGAAGACCGGATGGCCAAGCATGAACCAGAGCATCTTTGGGGGCTTCCCCTGGTGGGGGAATTAGAGCAAAAAACTCACTGCACTTTGTGTTCGAAGGAGATGCGAACAGATCACAGCAAGGTTGACCCCATCTGAGGAAGATCTGTTTTGCTACTAAGGGGTTCAGAGACCACTCGTAAGGTGAGAGGATAGTTCGACTAGCTTGTCCGCTAGAATGTTTGACAGACCCGGTATCTGCGTTGCTATGAGAAAGCGGTTGGTGGATATCGCCCATTCCCATGCTCTCGTGGCCTCTCGGCAAAGTGGGTAAGATCTGGTTCCCCCCTGCTTGTTGATATACCAGACCAATGACATGTTGTCTGTTTGAATTGCAATAGTCCCTAGAGGAAGAAGGGTATGGACAGCCTGCAACGCTAGAAGCACTGCCCTCATCTCCATAACATTCATATGCAAAAAGGTCTCTGAGTGAGTCCACGTGCCTTGGACGGTTCTGCCCATGCAATGCCCCACCCCCACCCGAGGTGAGACGCGTCCGTGGTCACTGTGACTTGGAGTGGGGACATGGAGAAGGGGCGCCCTTCCCAGAGGTGCCTGGAATGGAGCCACCAGAGTAGAGATTCCCTGCAAACCCTGCTGAGGGGAATAGGGGAAGACAAGGGATGTCGTAGGATGGACCACTGGACCTGTACGGTCCATTGAAGAATTCTCATATTCAAACATGTGAGCGGTGACAGGTTGATGGCCGCTGCCATGGACCCCAAAGCCCTCAGGACTAATTCTGCTGGAGGGGCTGAGGACTGTAGAAGAGCCAAAATGTGGAGGTTTAGGTTGCGGAGTCTGTCCGTCGTCAGAAAGACTTTGGACTGAATTGTGTCTATCCTGGCCCCTATGAAATCCAAGATCTGAGTAGGCTGAAGGGAGGATTTCTTGTGGTTGATTGTGATCCCTAGATGGTGGGCGAGATGTAGGAAACAGTCCCTTGCTGAACATAGTAGATGCCTGGTGGGGGCGGCTAGGAGCCAGTCGTCCAGGTAAGGAAAAACCTGTACTCCCTGAAGCCTCAGGTAGGCCGTTACAACTGCCATGACCTTGGTGAACACCCTGGGGGCTGTGGTAAGACCGAAGGGTAGGACCCTGAACTCATAATGGCCGGCTCCCAGCCGAAAGCAGAGAAACCTCCTGAATCACCTGTCCATTAGAACGTGGTAGTATGCATCCTTGAGGTCTATGGAGCACATCCAGTCATTCTCCTGTAAAGGTGGGAGAATGGATTGAATGGTGACCATCCAGAACTTTTCTTTGGTGACTGACAGGTTCAGTGTGGACAGGTCGAGAATTGGCCGTAAGTCCCCCGTCTTTTTTGGCACCAAAAAGAACCTGGAGTAAAAGCCTGATCCAGATTGACCGGGGGGATGTGCTGGATGGCTCTTTTTCTTAGTAGCTCTTTTATTTTGAAGGCTGCTACCTCCCTCTGATTGGGTGGGACATCGGGGAGGCGCCCCGACCGGGGAGGAGAACTTAGGAATGGAATTGAGTAACCTCTGGATATGATCTGGAGCACCCAGCAATCTGTCGTACTGGACTCCCAATGTGCTAGATGCTCCAAGAAGCACCCCCCGACTGCCTCCAGAGAGGAGCAGTCGGGCAACCCCTCAGGGTTGCTGCGCGGGTTGATCGTAAAAGGTTTCCCTCGACCCAAAATTCATCGCCCCCCCCCTCTGCCTCTGGGCCGGCGTCCACCCTGTCCTCCTCTGCCTCTGAAGGACAAGGGGTCCAGAGCGAAACGGGATTGTTGGGATATCCGGAACCACATCTTCTTCTATCCTCTTTGGTTCCTGGAGATGGACCTCTGAGGAGCCGAGAAGCGGATCCCGACGGCAGACAACGTCTTCCCGTCCTTCTCCCTCTGGAGTAGCGTATCGCAAATGGTTTTGACGAAAAGCGTAGAACCGTCAAAAGGGGCATTCGTGAAAGACACCTTGAAGGGTTCCACAAAGTCGCAGAGACGGAGCCAGGCCTGTCGTTGTAAGACAATGCCTACTCAGCTGGCTCTAGCCGCTCCCTCCGTGGCATGGCAGAGAAGCTGCATAGAGTGTTTGTAATAGACGTAAGAGTGGCCATTCAAGCTGAGAAGATCCATTTGTCCTCGGCCGATATGGACTCTGGGGGTGACCCAGCGTACTCTTTGATTAGGTCCCGCTGGAGCCGAATTACATGTGCCATATAGTTCAGCAACCTGACAGAGAAGGTTGCTGAAGCGAACATCTGCTTTCCGAGGTGGTCCATCGTCCAAGACTCCTTGTCTGGAGGATGCACCGAGGAACTCTCCTATGACAATTCCTTCTTGGTGGCAGCCGCCACCACCATGGCATCTACCGGGGCACCCTTGCTCCAAACTGTCCTGTCTGTGGGAGGGCTGAGAATCCTGTCCGGTCTCTTGGGTATTGGCTCCACAGTCCCCAGCTCCTTCCATGCCCTGGTAGTTATGAGGTCCACCAGGGGATCGGCGGGAGGGGGCACATAAGAGGTAGATGGGCTTTGTGTCGAATGCCTCCAGAAACACAGACTCATCCGGGGAAGGCTTTTGGGCTGACCACCTCCCTCTAATATGAAGAATTTCCATAATGTCTCCAAAGGAGATGTCCTCGGGGGGTGACCTGGGGGAACCTTCCTCTTCCTCCAAGTCTGTGTCTTCTGTGAGGGACTCGGGTGAGTCCAAGTGCCTCCTCTTACACTTTAGGTTGTGAAGAAGCTCCTCGGGGGGGCTGTCCGAGGAGGGCTCACCAAGAATGTCCTGTTCTTCTGCGGAACCATCTGGGATGTAGGCGCAGGCTGTCCCTGGGGCCGGATGATGGAAGACAGGCCCATCTGAGAGGGAATGGAGGGTGGATCCGTAGCAAAAACCTGGGGCCTCGAATACCTCGAAAGGACCCTCTCCACAACGTTGAATGCTGAGGGTGAGCTGATTTCTCTAGAATCTGAAAGCAGCCCCCTCGGATCCGGTGTGTGGATCGGCGCCGGAGATGACCCGATCGGATCCAAAAGAACAGTGCGTTCCGACCTCAACGGAGCCGAAGGCACACTGACCCCTCCAGATCCAATGCTCAGCTCACGGCCCCAAGAGCTCAGATCCAAAAAAGAACCCGACAAACTCAAAGGTGCAGTCGGCGCCGAAGTAGGAAACACTGTTGGCGCCGACATTCCCCCGGCTCCGAAGCTACCCAGATCCAACAGCTCCGAACCCCGATAGTGGGTCAGAAAAGAAGCAATGGGGGTGAAAAATGGGGTCGAGCTCCCCCCCCCGGAGGGGGGGGTGGCAAGAGCACTCCCATCTGCAGCTGGGCCTGAAGAAATCGACGCATCATCCGGTCCATGTCTACGTCAGATAAACTTCTGGTTGACCTGGATGAGGTTGCCGAGGCTGGCTGGGAAGGCCGCCTGGACGACCTCGAAGGTGACTGGGTCTCCTCCTCTGGCTCTGGGGAGAAACGCGGAGAATGAAGCTGGGAGGGGGAAGACCCGGAAACCTTAAGGGGGGAGGCGAGCTGCTTAGACGGCGGGGTCGAGGGGACTGAATCAGCCCGCCTGTTGTGGCTATGATGCCTGTCCCTATCACACTCCTTGTCTTTCTTGTCCTTTTTTCTGGTGTCCCTTTCCTCCTGAGCCAAAGAAGGAGTTTGAATCCCTGCCAGTGGAGTGGGAATGATCGGTGGAGCAGCCGCAGCCATGGCTGGTGCCACAGAGGGGGAGGAGGACAAAGCCGAATCAGGGGGCAAAAGGCCCGCAAGGATTAGCTTGGTCCTTTTATCCCTCAAAGCCCTGGTGTTGAAGACTGCACAGGTAGTGCAGCCCAAAGAAAGGTGGTCCATGCCCAGGCTAATAATGCACCCAGTGTGGCCATCCACTGGGGACAGCTTATGGCCACACTCGGAGCATTTAAAAAAAATTGCTTTTGGGCCTTCAGACAAAGAACAGGCCCACATGCACACACCTTCACACACAGACAGAAGTGGGGAGGGGAAATTAATATCTAAACTAAAGCTAACGTGAAAAACTACCAAAAAAAGTTTAAGGGAGAAAAGGGTACCACACACACCAAGTTTACAGAGATTTTTAAGGAAAAAAGTTTGAATATTTTTCTTTAACTCAGAAACCCAACGCTAGGAGCTTGTTCTCAAATGCTTCAAGAAGCCACGGCAAACAAGATCTGGTGACTAGAGGGAGGTAGCAGGGTATTGTGGGTAGGGGGAGGAGCTTGGAGCTCGAATCTTTTGCTAGGAAAGCTGCCGCCTTGGATCCGAATCGGATCCGATACCCACAGGTTGCTGATCAAATGAAGTTAACTACTTCAGATCTTCCTGTTAGAGGGGTGGACAGAGGAGATCTCTTCAGAGAGTTATTTATTTGCGGCTGCTACTACAACAATGACATTTATTAGGAGACCTTTACTCCAATGAGTTTTGTCTTTTGGTGCAGCCAAAATTTTAACTGACTTCTTAGGTATTGGCTCTGCTGTATCAGCCTCCTTCCAAACCTTATGCACCACCAAGTCAACAATAGTGCCAGGGGGTGGAACCACCCACGTAGTAGAACAGCCAGCTACAAAAGCCTCCAGGAAGATGACTCTTCCCAGAAAGGCATATCTGTGGACCATCCCTCTCTCTGTTTCACCAAATTCTAGGATTTTACAAAAAGAAACATCTCCAAAGGGGAATTTGCAGAGCCTTCCCCTTTATCTAAATCCATGTCTTCTGTGATGGATTTTAGAGATAAATCAAAATGCATCCATTTGCAAGTCTGTTTTCTATATTTCTGTGTTTGAGGAACATCTGCTAACAGGTCTGAATCAGACTAGGAGCTCAGGGAAAGAACCACCCCAAGACTCTTGCAAGATGGCTGCCCCTGTCAATGAGAAGCAGATTCCAGTACAGAATACATCTGAGGTCAGGTATGATCCAAATAAGATGCAGGCACTTTTTTTCTTGACCTTGAGAGGACCAATTAGAAGGCCTCAAAAGCCATGGAGGAAATGGGAGCCAAGGAAGTCTCTCTATTAAGTGGAACAGAGACAGACACAAAGCTCCAACTCATCTCAGCTCCAGGGCTGACATCGGGGTTGAGCTGCCGACAGCCGACAACCCGAGAGGAAGGGACGGCTCCGGCAGTTTCAGAGTCAACCCTTCCCCCATGAACACTAGCCCCGAATCATCAACTGCAACTCTCATCTCAATCTGACAAAAGTTGGAGTCAATAGGGGCCGAAGTGGAAGGCACTATCGGCATCAATGTCAGTGCTCTGGAGATACTTGAAGCCAAGGGATTTGGTTCTGAAGGTTGGACCTGTAACAAAGTCATAAGGGTGGTGGTCAATGGTAATGTTCCCAACTCTACTAGGGGGTAGAGTCAGGAGGACCTCCCAACTCTATCTGCATCTGTAGGAATCTCTGCATCATTCTGTTGATGTCAGCTTTGGTGAAGCTCCTTGAAGAATGGGCAGATTTGGAAGAAGCAATGCAGGATGTCCTGGATCACTGCTGTAAAACTGGAGAATGGAGTCAAGGACTAACAGGGTCTGGAGAAAAAAAAGTTAAGGTGGAGAAAGAAAACAGATCCAAGGCTTCAGATCTGAAGACTTCAAGATTTTTGGTGATGGACCAGTGGAAGCTGTCGGATCCAGGGACCATTTCTGAGGTCTCTACATGCCCTTCTCAGGAGACTTACTTTCAAGAGTAGGGTCCTTTGGCTTCAGAGCTTCTCTCTTTGTCTTTTATCCTTCGGAGCTGAATATGCTGGAGAAGACACAGGTTTAGTCAACAAATCAGGAAGAAGACCCTTTAAAAAGAAGTTATGTCCTCACCATAACGTTCCATGTAGAGTGTTCATCTTGCCTTTGTTCTTACACACAGGTTCGGAGCCGATCCTTGGCTCCGAGTCGGCCGAATTGCAAAGCTCTGAATCTCACAGAAGCTCAAGACCAGCCCATATCCCACAATCCTCCCTGCCATTACTCAGATCTAGTTTGCAAGAAAACCAGACAAAAGGATCCAACACCTGTGGTGTTAGAAGCATACACTCTCTTCAGCCATTCAGAGACATTCTCTCACCAAAGGAATAACTAATGGTCTAAGCATATATCCCATGACACATGGGACTATATACCCCGCAAAGGGTCAAGACACGTCGATCAGACTCTAATCCTACCAGTTCTTCCAAACACATGGGGGGGGGGGGAGGGAGGGAATGTAAGAACAAAGGCGAGATGAACACTCTACATGGAACGTTATGGTAAGGACATAACTTCTTTATGTAAGAGTGTTCAATCTCCGTTTGTTCTTACATGGGTAGCGTCCCTAGCTCCGTGACCCCGAGTGACTCATGGAAGAACGTTCCTAAGCACAGTGGAACCAAATGATGTCCTATCCTTGGAGACCTTGTCCACTCTATAATGAGTGATGAAAGTATGTGGTTTAGACCACGTGGCTGCTGCACAAATAGTGTCCAAAGGCAAGCGAGCCGCATGAGCTAAGGAGGTGGAAACGGATCTGGTAGAATGGGCCTTAGATGTGTTTGGTAAGGATTGGTTTGATTTAGTGTATACAAATGTTATACAGTCAGCAAGCCATTTAGATAGTGTACGTTTAGCAATTGCCATGCCCTTTTTATTGTCTGCAAAAGCGACAAAGAGTTGATCCGTTTTTCTGAAAGCTTTGGTCCTGTCTAAATAAAATCTTAGCTGCCTGTGGACATCCAACTTGTGCAGCATATACTCCAGTTTGTTAGTATGGTTTTTGAAAGAGGTAGGGAGTTCTATAGACTGGTTAATATTCGTAACTGAACATACTTTTGGAAGGCAAGATGGATTTGTATGCAAAGAAACCCTGTCTGGGTGGAAAATCAGGTAAGGTGGTCTGACCGATAATGCCTGCAGTTCTGAGACTCTATGAGCTGAGGTCACGGCGACGAGAAACAGCGTTTTCCACGACAAGAACTTTAGGAGGCATGACGAAGCAGGTTCAAAAGGTGGCAACATGAGTTGCGACAGTAGCAAATTCAGGCTCCATGGAAAGAAAGGTTTTCTGACAGGCGGTCTAAGATGGAAGGTTCCTTTCAAAAAGGCTTTACAAAGCCTGTGAGACATAATGGAAGAACCTCCCTTACCAATATGAAAGTTTGATATGGCCACCAACTGTACTCTTAGAGTGGAAGTAGAAGCTCCTTCGTGAAAAAGGATGGATAAGAATTCTAAAATTTTATGTAAAGGAGCTACCAAAGGATCTAAGTTTTGACTAGATGCCCAATATACAAAGGGTTCCACTTACTCGTATAGAGCTTAGTAGTAGAGGCTTTATGAGAAGCAACTAGGGTGTGTTGAACTGACGGAGGGAGTAGATGAGACCTGGCTAGGCAGGGAAGCAGAGCAACCAAGCTGCTAGTTTGAGGGACTGTAGAGATGGGTGAGGAACTCCCGACGAGTGTGTCAGCATGTCTGGCACTGGGTCCAGAATCCACGGTTCCTCTATTTGATGAGCTTGAAGAAAGAGAAACCATATTTGATGAGGCCAGAATGGGGCTATGTGTATTATAGTCCTTTCCAGGCTCCTGGCTTTCTGTAGAAATCTGGGAATCAATGGAGTTGGTGGGAATGCATATAGGAGACCCGGGGGCCAATCGTGTATCAGTGCGTCCCTGGGGACATCCCCCGGAGGAGATAGAAGGGCAAAGTAGCTTCTGCATTTTGCATTCAATGGGGAAGCAAACAGATCGCAGCAAGGTTGGCCCCATTTGCGGAAGATCTTTTCCGCCATCTGTGAATTCAGGGACCACTCGTGAGGTAACAGGATGGCTCTGCTCAACCTGTCCGCAATGACGTTGGATGACCCCGGGATGTGCACTGCTATTAGAAAGCGACCCATGGACTCTGCCCATTGCCAAATTCTCATGGCCTCTCTGCATAACGGGTAAGACCTGGTTCCCCCTTGCTTGTTTATGTACCAGACTACAGACATGTTGTCTGTCTGAACTGCTACTGTCCCTAGAGGTAAGAGGGCTTGGACGTGTTGCAATGCTAGGAACACTGCCCTCAACTCCAGAACATTTATATGTAGAGTGTACTCCATGCTGGACCATTCTCCTTGGACTGTTCTTCCCTGAAAAAGGCCCCCCCACCCTATCAGGGAAGCGTCCATGGTTATTGTGGCTGTTGGAATGGGTAGAATGAACGGACGACCCACAGTGAGGTTCTGGTCGCGCTCCCACCATGAGAGGTCCCGTCTGCAAGATTCTGTTATCCTGATCTCGTGCGTTAGGGGTAGGTGTTGGAACGACCACTGCGCAAAGAGCAGCCATTGAAGAATCCTCATGTGTAACCTTCCCATAGGGACTGCAATTAATGCGGCTGCCATCAGTCCCAACACTTTTAACACCAGTTTGGCTGGGGCTTTCTTGCTGACTAGAAGAAGTAGGACCTGCTGTTTGAGTATTGAAGCTCTTACTGGGGGAGTTTTAGTAGTGTTGATCGTGTATTTAGATCTGCTCCGATGAAGGAAATACACTGTGAGGGCGATAAACAAGACTTTTCGAAGTTTATGGATATCCCTAAGTGGGAACAAAGGCCAATTGTGTAGTCTCTGGCTTGCAATAGTCGACGCTCGGTGGTGGCGGTGTGGAGCCAGTCGTCCAGATAGGGAAACACCCGGAATCCTTGTCGTCTCAAGTGAGCCGCAACTACTGTCATGCATTTGGTGAATACCCTGGGGGCTGAGGTAAGTCCAAAGGGCAGAGCTCGAAACTGAAAGTGACTGGCCCCCAGCCAGAAGCGCAGGTGATCTCTGGACGGTCTGGCCATTTTGATGTGGTAGTACGTGTCTTTGAGATCTATAGAGCACATCCAATCACCCTTCTGTAAGAATGGAAGGATCGATTGAAGAGTGACCATCCGGAACTTTTCCTTCTTCACGAAGGTATTGAGATGGCTGAGATCTAAGATCGGTCTCCAGTCCCCTGTCTTTTTTGGAACTAAAAAGAACCTTGAGTAAGTTCCGAATCCTCTTTGGTCTGCCGGGACTGGTTGGATGACTGTTTTCGAGCAGCTTTGAAATTTCTACAGCTGCTAGTTTTCGCAGACGGGGTGGCACGTCTGGAAATTTTCTTTGTAGAGGTGGTGTTGAAAGGAAGGGGATTTTGTATCCTCTGGTTATAATGCTTTTTACCCAAGAATCTGAAGTAATGTTTAGCCAGGCCAGTGGGTATAAAGCTAAGCGGCCCGCGACTGCCTCCAAAGCAGGACAGCCGGGCCTCCATTCAGGAGTGCTGGAAAGGTTTCCCAGGGACGGAATCCCTGTCGCCTTGGTTATGCAGACGCCCTCTGCCGCCGGGGCAGCGTCTTCCATTTCTGCCCCCTCCTCTGCCTCTGGAGGGGGTATCACTCTGTGTGGTCTGGAAAGATCCCTGATTCTTATGGAACCACATTTTTCCGCCTCGTTGTCCTTTGGGATATGGTCTAGTAGGAGCGGAAAAATGGACCCCGACAGCAGACAGGGTCTTTCCCTCTTGCTCGCACTGAGTGAGAGTCTCCTTAACCTTGGGCCCGAAAAGTGTGGCACCATCAAAAGGGGCATTGGCAAAGGAAGACTTGAAGGCTTCCGCAAAAGAGCACAGCCGCATCCATGATTGTCTTCGAAGAGCAATCGCTGAAGCTGCAGCTCTACTCGATCCCTCGGCTGCATACGAGATGAGCCTCATGGATGAGTTTACTATGGATGTGAGGGTGTTAAGTTGTGCTGTTACCTTATCTGAAACAGCAGCATCTGTGTTACCCTGGAGGGTATCTGTCAGCTCCTTGATGAGATCCCTCTGCAAACGTGTGAAATGGGTCAGGTAGTTTAGCGAACGCATGGAAAAAGTCGCTGAACTAAAAATGTGCTTCCCATATCTGTCCATAGTCCTAGAATCCTTATTAGGAGGATGAACAGAAGAGGAAGACTCAGACATCTCCTTTTTCGTGGCTGCCGCCACCACCATAGCGTCGACAGGGACTCCCTTGGTGAGATAAGATTTATCTTGGGGGGCAGTGATGAACTTGTTTGGTTTTCTAGGTACTGGTTCCACTGTGTCAGGTGTCTCCCACTCCCTTTGAGCAATCAAATCCATTAATTCATCGAAGGGCGGGGTCACCCAGGAGGTAGAAGGTTGAGCCCCAAAAGCCTTCAGCAGCACCGACTCGTCCTCAGAGGGGGCTAGGGACTGCCAATCACCCCTCTGTTTCAAGATCTCCAGGATGTCTGCAAATGACACATCCTCTGAGGGTGATTTGGGGGACCCCTCTGCCTCATCCAAGTCGGTGTCCGATGTTAGAGATTCCTGTGGGGAATCTATGTGCCTCCTCTTGCACAACCGTTTCCTTGGGACCTCATCAGAGGGGGCTTCTGGTGAGGCCTCCAAGGAACAGGGGGAATCCTCTGTGGGTGGCTGAGGCAATTGGGCTCGACGCTTGGGATGGATCGTGGGAGCAGAAACAGAACATGGCCCTTTTGGGGAAGGAGAAGATTCCCCTGGTGATGTGGTTGTCTGTGCAGACAATACCTTCCTCATAAGGTCAAAGGCCCCCGAACCCCTGGCTAAGGACTCCCCCGGTTCCGAAGAACATGGAAGCATCCCAGAACCAGGTGCCGTGGGCTCCGACCCCGAGGACGGAGCCAAACCAGTCTGTGCTGAGGCCCCGAGAGGGAGGGTTGGCACCGACAGGTCGGTACGACTCTCGGTCCCGGAACCGAGCAAAGACCGTCGGCTCCGCGACTCCCCTAACGGTTCCAAAGGAGTCGAAGTCAAAGGTGCCGATCGTGCAATGGACGGTTTCAGCACCGAGGGCTCCACTATCACCAGGTCATCTTTTCCTGGCTCCGAGATCTGGATGGGTCTCGAAGGAGGACCCATTGGAGATACGGGGAGGCCTTCTAGTTTCGACACCAACTGGGAGGAAACTGCAATTAACCTGGAAAGGGCCGTGTTCTCCATGAGTTTCTGCATGACACGATCCACATCTGTGTCAGACAAAGGTCTGGAAGGAGTCGAAGGAGCCGAAGATGGCACCGACCGAAGAATGGACGGTGGTGGCAGTTCCGACACCAGTTCCAAGATCTGGGGCTCAGTAAAATATAAATGTTCGGCGCTTGGTCCTGAGATCTGTGGAACCGGCGAACAAACCTGAGAAGATGAACTCGGAGCCGATGACATGGACTCCGACATCTTTGACCCCTTCGAGGATTTAGAAGCCTGATCCGACTTGTCCAAGGCCTCTTGAAAGGCTGGCTTCAACAATCCTCTGTCAATAAGCTTCCTGCGTCTATCTGTCATGACCCTCCCACTAAAGGAATGACAAATAGAGCAATCCTCTTGGAGATGGAGAGGGCCAAGACAGTAGACAGAGGAAGCATGATTGTCAGTAATGGACATTTTCTGCCCACACTGACATCTTTTAAAACCAGATTTGGCTTTTTCAGACATTGTACAGTAGCAATGATAATAACTACAATAATAGGAAAAAAAATACTAATCCTAGCAATATATGTATACAAAATAGGTTATATATATATAAAACTCTCACAAAAAAAACCACACCCAAGAAAAAAGGTTAGGCCACAAAGGTGCCTGAAGAAGAAAAATGGGTATATATATATATATATATATATATATATATATATATATATATATATATATATATATATAAATCACACACACACACACACAGCACTTCTACAGTAACGACTAACTAGAAAAAAATTTTGAATTCTTATCTGAAGAAATCAACAACTCAAGTTTCTATCTGGTCCGAGCTCTCCTCGATCCGATCTGTTGCAGTGGCAAACTAGATCTGAGTAATGGCAGGGAGGATTGTGGGATATGGGCTGGTCTCAAGCTTCTCTGAGATTCAGAGCTTTGCAATTCAGCCGAATCGGAACCGAGGATCGGCTCCGAACCCGTGTGTAAGAACAAACGGCGAGATTGAACATTCTTACATTATCAGTTTATCCCTTCTGCTCTGAAGGTCACAAGAAGCACTTGCTTCACATCTGGTGTCTAGATAGGCTGCTTCAGACAGTACACACAAAGGGAGTGGGCATCCTGTGGCCACATTTAGCACACTTTTTCAAGTTCTTACCAGCCATTTCTATGGAGGAGTAACTGGAGAAAAAGGACAAGTCAACCACCATGAAATGCACACGATAGCAACTAAAAAAAATGACAACTATCAAAAAACTACTCAAAATAGCTTAACTCTTAACCAGGCCTACAAATTATGCCAGAAGAAAAGATACATACATACACACACACACACACAAACACACACACACACACACACACACACACACACACACACACACACACACACACACACACACACACACACACACACACACACACATATATACAAGTTAAAGGATCAAATACAAAGCTAAAGCTAATAAGTAAAACAGAAGTTTAAATATTCTAAATCGCTAAGAAAGTGAATAAGAGCAAACGCTTATCCCAGCATGCAGATCAGAACCTCTGTGACTATTTGGTTGAAGCGGCAAATGAGAACTGAGATCAATTGAGACTTGTAAGAAAATTATATATATGTAGGGGAGGAGTCAGGGCCCTGGATCCAAAGGTTTAGAGGTGTAAATGCCAGATTCAAGTTGAATCCGAGTCCCATTTATTGAATCAGACAGAAGCAAACAACATCGTATCCAGTAGTATATATCATAAAAATGAAGAAAAATGAAAAAAAAATGCAATATTTTCCTTTCAGAACTTCAAAATGAGGAAGATAAATAACAGACACATGAGGCCTAGTGTTCAATTGACACCACAGAATCTTCCATTTCCCAGTACAAGTCATACAACGCTTTATTAGAAAAGCCCCATAACTGCTTAAAAGCAGTATTAAGCATACAAATAGCACAACAGTAAGTTAGAATTCTGAAGCAGTAGTAAATACCAAGAATAGTAAAATAAAACAGAAAAGAAAAACACATTAAATTAAGAGGAAATGAAGTTCCTGAAGGGATGAGTCTGGAAGCTGTAATCCACCAGTGCACACTGCTCGGGAGATTCAACTTTGTGAGTCCTACAGCTAGCAGTAAAATAATGAATAACTGACTTTCAGTGGCATGGGACAGGTTTCTCCTGATGACAGGGGCTTAGCCAATCCCCTAACACAGACAGTCAAAGGAAAAGATTCTGAGCTCTGGAAAGCTGACAGTGTGGGCTTGTGCAAGCTCAGAACCCACATGCCACTAAAACAGTGTGAATGATGAACATATATAACGAATACCCTTGCTGATAAATTTAGTTCCTACAAAAATGCCTTAAACAAGACCACCCTTTCAAAGAAATATCTTCTGATTGTATCACCTGCAAAACTGCATTAACAAAAAAAAAAACAGCTTGTGTCCCAACAATATTCCAGGCTGTCTGCTTGTAAATATCAAATTTCTACAAAATCTATTAAACTTTAATCTGTCCACAGGCTATTCACCTAAACCTTGAAGAACAGGCACAGTTTTCCCTCTTCACAAAGCCAGTCCCACAACTGATCCCACTCTGCTCCTGTTTTACATATTCTTCCCGGAGGTAAAACTGGGCATTCAGGGCCTATGAGTAACTGAGTTTGAGGTCATCATCAAACTAAGTGCTGTTATCGACTCATCCCATGATACCCAAATTCTCTAACAAGGTCTTTATTAGATCTATACCTGGTGCACTAATTATGGGCTCACCCTAAATGCTAAGAACTATACCTTACTTACCTCTATGACAGGAATGGGTGCTCATACTGAAAATGAGTTCTCTTTTGATCACCATGTCTCAGCTGTGGTCAAATGTCATTCTGCTTCACACAGCTTATCATTCATGGTATCTATTCTATGTCTAAGGATGTCCTTGCCCCTCTTTACTTTTCTCCCATCACACCCATTATTAAATATTATGCCCTGTTTGGAATGTACCTCTCTAAACACCTTGTATGACCTGAAATTCTAACAAGAAATATCTCTGGTTATAACAACTTAAGTTACGTTTTACAGGTGCATGAAAAGTCATCTTTGCTTGTATTTTGTGCTATGAAAGCCCCATTACATTTCAACTTAATTCACCTTCACAGATCAAAGAGCTTATCTAATACTCACCCAAATGACATAAATCTTCAGTGTAAGATCAATGATACCTGCTGGTTTGATACATTTTTTAGTCAGCATGTCCGTTACCTTTGGAATAGACTCTTCTATTCATCAAGAAGACAAACTCACTGAAAACCTCTAAAGCAGACTTTGATGACTGGATGGGTAATTGTAAATTCGTGCCTGGCAATACTAGCATTAATGTGAACTGCTCATATATCCAGAGGGAACCAGTCTATCCGTATTATTACAGTGGTGACATGGCTATGGTTCTCAGTGGTTTTTCAGTCCTAAGCGTAGTAAAGCTGAATAAAAACCTCTAAACCTACATCAGCACAAGTACTCTGTACAACTTTCTGCTGACAAACTTCATACTGAGGCTAACTAACAAGAAAGGGGAACATAGTACTGCATGATTCAACACACTCAGCAATTTTCCATGTTATACATTGTGCAAGACATTTAGAACTATGCAGGTTGATTTATAAAATCACCTCAGACACTGCAGCCTTATATAAAGGCATGCTACTACCCATTTGCATACTGACTGTGTCTTTCCTTGATTTACATGAGTTCACCTCCCAGGAAAATGGGTATAACTAATGCAGCTGCATACATCAAGAACATTGGAAAATGCCACAGTACAAAGTAAAATGTTTAGCAGAAATACCGACTTGTGTACACATCATTTCAGGAAACAACACAGCAGAGAAAATAATTACAAAAACATACAGAAAAGCTAAGATTCCAAATATAATACCCTTGCCAGTAAAACATAAACATTTTTTAAAAAAATCCCAGGTTGGCTCATGACAAACTTAGTAGTCCATACAATAAAAACATCCCTACCTGAGCTTTCCAGAACATGCTGTCATCATAACTTCTGAATTAGGAACGCCATCCACATATCCATGGTAGTAGCATATAGTCTAAAGAAACACAGCAGCAATAAAGAAGGTCATATGGCAGAATGAATAATAAAAAATGAATAGAATTAAAGGAAAATGTATTTTATACAAGTAGACTTGCCTACTATTGGATTAGACTTACACATTTTATTTGCTATTACAGACTAGAATGGACTATTTTGACTTACTTGTGGCTGTAGGTACATGTAGGTACATACACAATGTATATATATATATATATATATATATATATATATATATATATATATATATATATATATATATATATATATAGATATATGGGTCTACCTCGACCCAATGAAATTGCTTTTTACTGAAACGTAATTTGGCAAGCTCAATTTCGCGAAAGTGCATTTTTGCCGAAATGCACTTTTGCGAAAAGGCAACTCAGCGAACAGCAATGGGGGCTGTTGCTTAGATAGTGATACAGCAGGGATAAAGGAATATTCCCTTTTCCCCACTGTAGTGCGATCTCGGAGTGAGAATATAAAAGTAGCAGGGGTGTGGGGGTGCAGCCCCCCACATGAGTGGTGCAGTGGGGCTTGCCCCCTTGCATATATATATATGATTAGTGTTGTGTTTTTTTATTTTGTTTGTGCTTTTTTTGGTTAAGTTGTTTTTTGCGAAAGTGCATTTCGGTAAAAGTGCACTTTTGCGAAAAATAGCTTGCATTATTACTTTTCGGTAAAACGTAATTTCGATCGGTCAAAGTAGACCCATATATATATATATATATATATATATATATATATATATATATATATATATATATATATATATATATATATACATATACATTTATATAGGTCTACTTGACATTACTGAAATTTCAGTAGTCCGACATTCAAATAACTGAGAAGACAATGTCGAAAACTCAAAAGGCTGACAATCCACATAGCCGACTGTCAAAAAAAATGACCCAATAACGTACAAAGCACCTCTCACGTAATGCACAAACAAAATCAGCAACTCAGCCCATCTAAACACTGCCCTGTCAAATTAAATGTACTGAACAGCTACCTAACTCTCTCCCAAACCCCACCCACAAACCAATACCTGCATACAAATAACAAATCCCACTGAATATTCATGTGGGTGCCCCGCAAAAATATTCAGTGGAGCTTTGCTAAACCAACATACGCAATCGCTTTAATTTTAAATTTTATGTTTCTGCAGGGTGGGCTGCACCCCCCCCCCAAACCCCCTGCAAATTAAATATACCAACTCCGACATCCACTACAGTGTAGAAATGAGTGGATTTCCTGTTTCGCTCAGCTTGGTGTTGGCATTTCAAATGCTCAGTCATCTGAATATCAGCCAAGTGAAGTTTCATCTATATGAAACTTCGCTCTTTTGGTCTCAGTTATTTGAAAGTCAGTCTACTGACATTTCGGTAATGTCAAGCAGACATATATATATATATATATATATATATATATATATATATATATATATATATATACACACACACACACACACATACACACACACACACACACACACACACACACACATTTATTTTCTGAGAATGCATACACTTTCGGCTTTGTAGAGGCTCAGTACAACTATTTGTCTGCCACAAGCATTTCTCACCGTTGGAAAGTCTTGCTCAACGAACTGAAGACTAGTCAAAAGATCACAAGCAGGGCTGACCCTCAAACTAAGTAGCACGGATCCCTCAAAAAATGAAAGATCTGACTTAAGATTTTCTTCAGATGCATACAGAAGTAAACTAAAACAGAAAGAAAAGAGCAACTATTTTGTAAACGTTTCCACATACTAAGCAAAATAATGAAGTATAACCTGGGGCCATTTTCTCTAACGCTTCAGTTCTGTACACATAGTAAGAGATCTGCAGAAGAAGGACTTTTTACAAAGTGTCGTGAGTAAAGAGTTGGGGCTTAGAGCTTGGGAAAATTTTAGATACTATGATGACTATCGTCAAAAGTTGTTGGTCTTGCTGTTAATGAAAAACCTCCTTATACCACATCAGTAGATCTTCAAGGACAAGTCACTGTAAACTACAGTTGTGTACATTCCTTATAACAGTAGATCCTTAAGGAATAATCAATAGAGCTGTAAGTTAGTATAGTGGGTTTATATATTTTGAGTCCCTTTTCACAACCAAAGGTTTTCCAATAGTTATCTTTCATGCAAAGAAACAAAGCAGGTTTTGTACAAAGCAAGGTGAAATAAGAGGTGCAAGGCTCTCTCACATATTTATATATATATATATATATATATATATATATATATATACTGAATGAAGTGAAGTTGCTTTCTAATAGTTTTGTTAAGCAAGTTCCCATGCTGTGAAGCTCTAGCCTTGTGCTAGGGTATCATTAGCAGCCAACACAGAACAGTGTCCAAAGCATTTTCACAGCTTTGAAAGCTGTAATACACTTTGGTGCCAACACAAACAATTGTGGCATACTGAAATGTTTAACAACTTTTAAAACCATTCATTCATCTGAAGGCAATTTCTATCTGCTGACTGTATAGCAGTGCTAAAGATGTTACAACTTTCATGGCTGTGAAATACATTGAGTTCCTACACTTGCTTTTCTATAACCACTACGTCACTGGGGCAGCTAAAGATCCATATACTATAAAGAGTTATACTTGGATGTCTTTGATCATAATTATCTAGCTATGTGTCCTTGACAAAATGTCAGAATTCACCAATCATGATTTACTTTGCTACACTCTCAAGATGAATTTATTGACAGGCACATCTGCTTGTAATCATACAGAAAGGCATGCTTGTGGTATATACATTCAAGTGGTAATAGCACTGACATCATAGAGCATATAAAGCCACAGAGGCTTGCTGTAGTAAAATGTTTTTCACCTAAGTAGCAGGCAAACAAAGAAATGATTGTTTAAAAATGCAAATGATAAACATACAGCTGCTATAATGTTATTGCTAGCATGGCCTGACTGTTCTACTTATACTGCAGTGTAACCAGTTGCTTTGCCA
Source organism: Protopterus annectens (assembly GCF_019279795.1). Taxonomy (NCBI): domain Eukaryota; kingdom Metazoa; phylum Chordata; order Ceratodontiformes; family Protopteridae; genus Protopterus; species Protopterus annectens. The sequence goes on from NC_056728.1 coordinate 1,972,639,215, forward strand.
TTACTGCACATGAAAAGTATAGTTCTGTTAAGTTGCACTTACCATAACACTAGATGTTCAAATTCCTCATTGCTGAAGTAGCCTTTTGGTTATATGGGTTGCATCCTGCCTAGGATACAACAAGCCAGCTTCACAAAGCTCCCTCCCACACCTAATGGCAGGAATCTACTTCATTAGATCGAACATATTACAAGTTTGAACCAAATATGGCCAAGACCATATGTTTGAATTTGTAATAGTTAGAACACTGAAGTAAAAAAAGAAAAAAAACAAAAAAAAAACAAAATTAAACTGCTGTAGCATGGGGGCTAAGCCCCCTGCACCCCCACACCCCCTTACTTAAATATATCAATTCCGAGATTGCACTACATAGCGGAAACGGGAAATCTTCCTGTTCCGCACTGTACACGGATCTCCATTCAGTCTGTTCGGACTTTTAAATGTTCAAAGTTATGGTCTCGGCTATATCATCTTTGAACATTTAAAAGTTCAATCTACCGAAGGGGACCCAATGGCAGGCTCCTTAGAGGGAAATCAACAGAGTGTAAAAAACTTTGGGACCTTCATGCCCAAAAAGAGAGAAAGAGCCTACTCATCAGGAACTTCTAATGATATAATAGTACTCAAATCCCAAAAACTGACTATATATACAAATAGAGGGATAGTAGGTGCATACAGCATCTGCAGCAGTAAGGAATTCAAATATCTACTCTTAATGGTGAGCACAACATGCACAACTGTACTAGGTTCATTATTCTCACCCTTGCCGTAGCCTTGCCTATCCAACATAGCAGGAGGAAGGATAAGGATCTGGGAGCTCCTGGGACATGATCCTAGTAAAACAAGTCCTATACCTAGAAAAAGAACCCAGTTTGTAACGCTTTGCAAAGTATGTGTAGAGGACCATGTTGCTATTTCTAGAAAGCTTCTAAAGCCTACACATTTCCAGTATGCCATCAAAGAAGGCAAGGCTCTAGTAGAATGTGCCTTGATACTACCTGGAATAGATTTGCCAAGATGGGAATAACAACAAGCAATAGCTGATGACAACCATCTTGAAATAGTCTGCTATGATACAAGTTGCCTTTTCTGTGTCACATCATAAAGACAGCTGATCTGCTTTTCCAAAAGACTTAGTTCTGTTCAGACAGTACCTGAGCGGCACATGCACATCCAGAGTATGTAGTATCCTTTCTTCATGGTTCTGAAAATGTGGATAGAACACTGGGAACTGAAGGTTTGATTCAAAGTAAATGTTTAAACAATTCTGGGCATAAATGAGGGTTTACTTCTTAATGTAACCGCATCTCTGTGAAAGACCAGATAAGGTCATCCACCATGACAGTTTGCATCTTGGATGCTCTTTTTGAAAATTCCACAGCAATAAGGAGTACAATCTTCTATGTAATGAACATTAAGCCTACCTGATGATCTGATTCAAAGGAAGACATGGTCAACTTTTATAACACAATGTTAAAATCCCAGATAGGACCCACCTATTTTCTAGGAGGCCTAAGATACAAAAAAGAAGTTATGTACTCACCATAATGTTCCATCTGCATTGTCCATTTTCATTCTTCCTCAACTGATGGGTTCAGATTTGTTCCCTCAGATCCAGTTCGGCCATTACTAAAGTTCGTGACAAACAAGCACTCTCAAGCTTCTCCCTTACTCACAATGCACCAGCCCCAATTACCTCTGATCTTGTTTGATGACTTTAGTAGAAAGGCATATTTGTATTCCAAAAAAGGAGAAGGCTATATCTGGAACTTAATATAAAGTACAGAAATTACCTGTAACTACTCATTCTTTGAGAAGTTTTCAAGGACAGGGGTTGGTTGGAGGGCAGTTGAGGAAGAATAAAAATGGAAAAGGGAATTACAGGTTTGCAATCAAAATCTTGAAAATCAGAAGACTGACCTGCTCCTGTTCAAACATGGTAAGAGCAACAGTCGGAATGCTGATAGTCAAGTGAAAAAGAAGTTATGTACTCACCATAACTGGCACGGCAAATGAGATCTGAGGCAAGATAGGAGATGGTAGGGCATTATGGGTAAGGGGAGGAGTTTGGGGCTTGGAGCAGATGTAGAAAAAACTTGCCGGCTCGGATCTGATATGGATCCGTATACCCACAGGTTGCAGATAAAATGAAGTTAACTACTTCAGATCGGCGGTTCATAAGGTTGTCAGCAGGGCAGAGAAATGCAGCATCTCTTCACATAGCAATTGTCGATATTAAGATCGACAGCTGACTGTTGCTTGTGTGCGTCGATTATCTGACCTCATTAATATGCATAAGATGATGAAATGCATCGAGGATATCCACACTCGTGGTTTTGAATTCCATGATTTTGATGGTAAACCAAATTATACAACCCCTGGAAATAATCCTTTGCACCCAAGTATCTTTTGTTGTATCTAGCTAGGCTCTCTGGTGCAGGAATAGTCAATCCCTGATTGCCTCCTGAGGCGGACACTTGGGCCTCCTTTCAGAAGCACTGGAAGGGTCAGTCAGAGAAAGAATCTCTGGAGCTCTGGTTTTATGGGCCATCTCTGCTGTGGTGGTGTTGTCCATTAGAGTGCCCTCCTCTACATCTGGGGGAGCTTCCTCCAAGTGTGCCCTTGAATGGACCCTGAGACTTCTTGAACCATATCTTCTGACCACCTCGTTGATTCCTAGAAAAAGGATCATTGAAGGGTTGAAAAGCATACGCCCACAGCAGACAGGGTCTTTCAATCCTTTTCACACCTGAATAGTGTTTCCTGTACCTTGTGGCCAACCAAAGACATGCCATCAAAGGGAGACTTGATGAATGAAGATTTGAAGTGCTCCACAAAATCACATAAGCGCATTCAGAAATCAGCATCATGGAACAATTAGAAACATATTGCAGGGTAGCCAACTCAGAAGTCATAGATGACTGAACTTCTTCAGTAACAGATCCTGAGAAGGTATTTGACAGCTCCTTAGTCAAATCCCTCTGAAGTCTTGTGAAATGTGCCAAATAATTCAGTGACCTTAAAGCGAAGGTCGCACAAGCATAGACACTCTTCCTGAATCTGTCCATCACCAGAGACTCCCTGTTCAGGGTATGTACAATGGAACTCTCCTCGGCAAGTTCCTTTTTGGTTGTTACCACTATAGACCATGGCAACAATGGGCACCCCTTTTCCCCAAAACTGTTTGTATAAAGGTGGTGCCATCATTTTATCTGGTCTCTGAGGTATAAGCTCAATGGAGTTGGGTTCCTTCCACACCTGCCGAGAGATCAACTCAATGAGCTCATCGACGGGCAGAGTCACCCAGGAGGTAGACAGTCCAGTACCAAAATTCTCCAGGAATACAGACTCCACGGACAAAGGGTTCCTGGACATCCAGCCACCTCTCTGCTTAAGGACTTCTAGGATGTCTCTGAATGAGACATCTTCAGGAGGTGACCATGGGGACCTTTTGCCTTAATCGAAATCTGTACCTTCTGTAATAGACTCCTCTGATGAGTCTAGGTGCTTCCTCTTGCACATCTTCTTCTTAGGATTCCCCTCAGTGGGATGCTCTGGCGAGGTATCAGAAGAAGAAATCAAAATTCCCTGTGTGGAAGACTGAGGTCTTGGTACTGGTTATCCCTGTGGAAAGACTTGGTAAGGCCTTAAGCACAGAAACATCAAAGTTGCAGATTTGTGATTGAAGAGGGAAGGATCCTTCCATTCTGTCGAGGCAGAGAAAACTCTCTTTACAGCCTTGAAGGCAGATCACCCCAGAGAAACGGGAAAACCTCAGATCTGAAAAGGCCAACTTTTGAACTGCAGCCTTCCCCTGCTCTGAGGGCAAAAATCCTAAGGTGGAAGCTGGAGCCAGCCTATCCAGGGCCAAGGCTCTGCGGTGCAGAGAGAGTACTGAAAGCTTAGGATTCAACTTCAACATCTCGGATCCAACAGATATGCTTCAGCTCTGACAGGTCTCCACATCCAACTGGATCAAATCACCCAGAGAAAGCTTCAAATCCAAGGATAAAACAATCCTCAGATCCAAACCAGAAGGATTCAGATGGCTAGGATCTCAGGACTCTAACACAGCTGGCAGAGTCAAAGGAGAAAGCTGCAATGAGGGTGTAATAGAAAAACAAACCTCCTGACCCAGAGGGGTAGAAGCCGAAGGAACACTCATCTGCCCCTTCACCAAATCTTCCTCACCACTCTTTCCACATCTTCCTCTGTGAGACGTCTGGAAGAACAAGTGAAAAACATTGAAAGGAACCTGGGTCTAGCTAGAAAAGGGAAAGGTACCCTATAGGATACTGGATTCACCGATGTGAATACCAAGTCCTTGGTAAAATAATAGAAGTTGAAGGACCAACATCAGTCGGTTCTGACTTGGATTGAGTCGGATCTGGGAAGGTTGGATCAAATAATTTTGGTCTCTCGGATCCGAAGGAGTCGGATCAGACATTTTCAGCTTCTTCGGATCTGAGGGTGAAGTCAGATATTTGTGAGACCTCCTCTTTGACGATTCTGAAGCAGAAGAGGAAGAAGAAGGCTTCGGAAATGAGGATTTTGTCTTGGTTTTAGTTTCTGAAGATTTCTCTAAAGATATAGCCACTCCAAAAGATGAAGGCAAAAGGCTTTTAAAAATCAATTTGTTCTTTCATTCAACCAATGCCCTAGGGTTGAATCTGTGGCAAAAAGAACAATCTTCTTCCAAGTGAAATCATCCTAAACAGTATACACATAAAGTGTGGGCATCTGATAAGGGGAGCTTATGGCCACATTTAGTATATTTTTTTAAAGCCTGCTGGACCTTTATCCACCATACTGTCACAGCAACAAAAGTTAAAAAGGATACAATATTCAACTATTTCTACTACTACTAAGAAACTTTAACACAAGACACACAAAAAAGGGATGTGATGGGTAAGAGGAATACTTAATCTAAATACAGAAAGGAGAATTAAGTAAATAAAGGAAGTTTTTATAAAATGATCCTAATATCGCTCAAGAGTGTTGGAAACCACGTCTTTCACTGAAAAGTGGCAAACGAGATCTGTGGTATCTGAGGTAACTGGGATTGATGCATTGTGGGTATGGGAGAACCTCAAGAGTTCTTGGTTGCCATGAACTTTAGTAATGGTCGAATCAGGTCTGAGGGATCAGATCTTAACCCATCAGTTGACAAGAGAATGTAAACTGACAACATCAGATACTATTTTCAAAAACTCTTTCACACAAACAGAGAAGGAAGGGAAGGAACCATGGGCAGACATGCTGAAATAACTGCAAAATTAATCTTGAGAGAGGAATAAGAAAGGCTACAGGAAAATAGCTCACAAATATTTCAGAACCAGTGGTACATAATCACTAATAAGGCACTGGTTATTGGCTAGTCACTAATGAGAAAATCGTTTCCACTTGCCAATATAAGACTTCCTAGTAGCAGGTTTTCTTGCTATCTTTAGTACCTATTATACATCCTCATGAAAGGTCTGCTTAAAAGGCATCAAAATTGAATCATCCAGGCAGTTTGAGAATAGGGTGTATCTAACTCCCCTTGTCTTCTGTGAGTACGTCCACTCTGTGAAGGAGCTTTCCCTTGGCCAATTCTATAAGAAGGGACAACCTGTGCTGCCTGCACTAAAAGGAAGTCATCACAAAGATTTTAGGAGAGTCTGAATATTCAAAGCTACCTTGGATATTAGTGGAATGGGAGGAAATGCAGAAAAGAACATCCATTTTTCCAGGCCTGGTTGCAATGAGTCCTGGTGCAAAATGTATTTAGTTGGCTGATTTGAAAGGAGGGAAATACATCTAACTGAGTTGTTCCCCACAAGTGGATCAATTCTTGCAAAGAACTCCTCATTCAATTTCTTTTCATGAGGGTCTGCCCTAGTACTGCTCAAATTATCTGTCAAAACATTTTGCTCTGACAGAATGTAAGATGCTTGGAGGATTAAGGAGTGCTGAAGAACAAACTCGCAAGCCATTACAGGCAGTCAGCACAGAGGGTACTACCTGCTGCCCTCCAGTATGTGTATCACATCACAGTGGTGTTGCTTGTGATCACCTGAAGAGGTCCCTGGGACAACAAATGATGAAAAGACTTCAAGGCATAGATCAGAGCCAACATCTTTTTGATATTTATGTGATTTGGTATGACTGAAGAATTCTACAGGCCTTGCACCGTTACCTGTATTGAAACTGCTTTCCAAGCAAACTCCTGAGTCCTATGTAGTTACAGAATGACTTGGGATATGAGAAGAAATGGTTAGACCAGGTTTTAGAGACATTTCCTGTCTCCACCAGTGTAGTTCCTTTTAGACAAAGCCCAAACTTGTAATCTATAATTCCTCAGGATGAAAATGTTGCATCCATGTGTCTTTTAAAAGCTACTGAATATTTCTCATATGTAACCTGCTGAGAGTAATCATGAGAATCATACAAGCCATGAACCCAAGGATCCTGAGATACTCTTTTCACAGATGTCTGAGACAGATTAGAGAAGTTTGGGAAAGTTTGAGATAAAAGTCCATCTTTTCCTATGTAAGAAAAATCTTCTGCTAAGAAGTGTCTAAAAAGCAGCCTAGAAAGACAATCCTGTGAGGTGAATTTGGCCTCCAAGGTCAATGACAACCACACAGCATTCTTTAGCTATGTACGCAACCTTAAAGGCAATACACAATTGGGTACAGAGCTCATTCTTAGTGGAGCCAACTATACTGAACTAGAAGATACAGCAAACCTACTGGCTAACAAATTCATCTCCAACATTACCTTTCTCTCTCCCCCTCACACTTTCCTCAGGAAATATCATTAAATACAACTCCTCCTGCTATCACTAGGGAAGAGGTCCTTAATGCTCTCTCTAAGGCCAAGAATACTGCATCTATAGGCCCAGACAGTATTTCAATGTGCCTTCTAAACAGCACGAAACATGACCTATCAAGCCCTCTGGAATTGCTATTTAATGGTAGCCTCCAAACAGGCTTCGCGCTTCATGAATGGAGAACAGCAACAGTCATCCCTCTGCACAATAGTGGGCCATCTACTAACTCTGGAAACTACAGAACCATAAATCTCACTATTCTCGCATGCAAAGCCATGGAATTAATTATCATGGAAATGATCAGTAATGACAGTGGAAACCTCCATACACCAGGCACAACCAAATTTGGTTTAATCAAGGAGATGCCTACTCAACCTGATGTACCTCTTTGAGAAGGTCACCAAAGCAATGAATGAGGGCAAAATGGTTCAGACTGCCTGACCTGGCCAGGGCATTTGCCACAATACCCCACTCAAGCATTGCTGACAACTCAAGAGGTTGGGTACAAACCCCGGTGGATAGCCAGTTGGCTCATAGACAAGACCCAACAAGTTAGAATTGGGGATTCCACCTCTACAAAGAGGCCAGTCACAAATAAGTCCCTCAGGTATCAGTCCTGGCATAGCCTCTTTTTTGGCATTTACTTATCTGAAATCAAGCTCAATATCAATGGCCTCTTGCAGACTAAATTTGCAGATCATTGCAAATTAGCAGCTGTCATTGAATCCTCCATTGGCACAAATGTTCTCCAGAAAGGGTTGATGCAGACAAACAACTGCCATGGACTACAACTAAATGCCAAAAAATGCATAATAGTATCCTTTGGGAAGTCATCCACCCCTAGTAACTATCATATTGACAACACATTCCTAAGTGTTAACCCAGTAGTGAGCATCTTGGGGACACACATAGACAGTAATTTACCCTTTGACCATCATGTGTCTACAGCAGTGAGCAAATCATTCTATGCTGTGCAACTTATAAACAAAGGTGCAGCATCTAAGTCCAAGGAAGTCATTGTTCCACAGTATTTGACATTCATCAGACCTATCATTGAGTACAATGCCCCCTTTGGTATGTACCTAATGAGTCATATCCAACAACTGGAGTGTCCACACAGGTTTCTCACTAACAGAATACAGGATGTAACTAACACGTCCTATGCAGACCACTTCAAGGCCTTATCCCAGTATTCTGTCTCCTACAGACTGTTGAGGGGAAATCTATGCCTGGCACAAAAAGCATTGTCAGACACCACTTTGATGGACCTCCTTCACATCCACAAAACAAACAGCACCAGAATTACCCATTCTAAATAATTAAACCTTGCCTGTGCAATAAATAGGACCTGCTGGAGATATAGGTATTTATCTCAGAGACAATGACTTCTCTGGATCAGGCTCCCCATCCATGTGAAGCAGAGCTCCTCCCTAACCCAATTCAAGTGTAACTTGGACAATTAGATGAGGGACAGGAAATTCATCCCTAGTTTGGCACCTATATCTCTAATGGACACAGCCAGCAAACAGTTCATTTCTCAGGCCCCTGCTTGTAAATGACTCATCTCCCAATCCCCTGTTTACATTTATCAAGGATATAAGAACTTGCCAAAGATTTGGGATGCATGACTATGCTGAAAAAGGCACTTGTGGTCATTTGCCTAGTAAACACCTATGAACCTGTGTGACGAAGTTAAGATGGATTATCTTCACATTTATCTGGTACCTCAGACTGGTATGAAAAGATGAAAAAATAAGTTATGTCCTCATCATAATGCTCCATCTTGTTCATTTTCATTCTTCTTCAACAACTGGGTTAGGATCCAACCATAGCATCCGACCTGGCCACTTTTTACAGTTTGTGGCTACTGAAACTCTCAAGTTCCTCTTTTACCCATAATGCACTATTCACCTAACATACCTCACATCTTGTTTGGTGGACTTATAGCTTCACAGGAATATTAGAACACTAGTATGAGAAACCAATGCCTGCAGCTCAGAAGAAGGCACAGTGTTTCCCTTACAACCTTCTCTTTCTCCGAGAAGTCATAAACTAAATGGTAAGGGGTTGGCGGGAGGGAAGTTGAGGACGAATGACAATGGGCCACACAGATAGAATGTTATGGTGAGTACATAACTTCTTTATCTGATGTTGTCAATTTTCATTCGTTCCTCAACAACTGGGACAGAATCACCAGCTACTTGAATTCCTGGGAGGACTCTAAGGAAGGATGTTAGTTGTCTTCTTCTCACCTTCTTTCTTGCTGGATGGGTTGGGAGCCGATCCTCGGCTCCGACTCGGCCAATACTAAAGCTCGAGAGCTAATTCCACCGGCTCGAGGCACCCCTATATCCCACAATGCTAGGCGGTAACTACTCAAATCGCGTTTGATAGCTAGACCAAGCAATTCTAGTCTCCATAGCATGGAGAAGGGTAACCCACCTCTATATAAACCTGAGTGTAAGGTATGCTAGACCTAACAAAAGGGGAAAAAGAGGTGGCAGAACGTGTGGGAATGACAACTTCCAGAGAAAGATTCACAAAATGAATTCCTATCGGTCTGTCCAGGCTTGGGGGGAAGGAGGGTGGGATGCAAGAAAGAAGGCGAGAAGAAGACAACTAACATGGAACGTTATGGTAGGTACATAACTTCTTAATGTTAAGTTGTCTATCTCGCCTTCATTCTTGCTGGATGGGACCGTGTCCCTAGCACCTTATCCCGGGTGGCTTATTGGAACAGACTCTTGAGAACAGTAGAACCAAAGTTGGCACGGTTTCTGGAGACCATGTCCAATTTGTAATGTGAAATGAAGGTATGAGGAGAAGCCCAGGTGGCTGCTGCACAAATGGAATCTATTGGCAGCCTATCCTGAAAAGCTACGGATGTAGCTAATGCCCTAGTTCAATGAGCTCTAGGTCTTGAAGGTAGTTTTTGATGTCTGATCTCATAGATGAAGGTAATTGTAGAGGTGAGCCATCTTGAAAGGGATACTTTAGTAACTGGAAGGCCCAATTTCCCTTCTGCATACGATAGAAAAAGCTGATCAGATTTCCTGAATTGTTTAGTCCTGTCTAAATAATATCTAAGTTGGCGGTGAACATCCAGAAAATGTAGCTTTTGTTCTGACCTGTTGGAATAGTTAGGGAAAAAGATGGGGAGATCAATTATTTGATTTAGGTTTGTTTGAGAGGAAACCTTAGGTAAAAAGGATGGATTAGTACGGAGGGATACCCTAAGTAAGGAGGACGACTGCACAGAGCATGGAGTTCAGATACCCTTCTCGCTGAAGTTATGGCTACCAGAAAAAGTGTCTTCCATGAAAGCAACTTCAGAGAACATGAAGCCGCTGGTTCGAAAGGGGGAAGGATTAAGGATGCCAGAACCAAGTTCAAGTCCCATTGAGGCAGGGGATCTTTGATTGGAAGTTTGAGAAGAAAAACGCCCTTTAAAAAGGCTTTGCAGAGCTTGTGAGCCATGATGCTGGACTCCGTGACACCTACATGATAATTAGATATAGCAGCCAGTTAAACTCTAATGGTAGATGAAGAAGAGCCTAAATGAAAGAGTTCTGCTAGAAAGTCTAGAATAGACTGGATAGGTGCAGTGAAGGGATCTATATTTTTTGATGTTGCCCAAAAGGAGAAGCGTTTCCATTTGCTATTATAAATCTTCCGGGTAGAAGATTTATGAGAGGCTATCAAGATATCTCAGACCGAGCGAGATATTAAGGGAAGCCTGGCTAAGGTCGGAATTGGAGAAACCACGCTGTGAGGTTGAGAGAACGAAGAGATTGGTGCAGCTGGCCTGATTGGTGGGTCAAGGGATCTGGCACTGGGTCCACATGCCAAGGCTGCTCCAAAAGGTAACGATGAAGAAACGGAAACCATATCTGTCGAGGCCAGTAAGGGGCAATGAGGATCATTGTCACTCTCAAGGCGATGGCTTTCTGAATTAGTTGAGTTATCAGTGGAAATGGGTGAAAAGCATACAGAAGTCCCCGGGGCCAATCGTGGACTAGAGCATCTCTGGTGGGATGGCCTGGTAATGGGAAGAGAGTGAAGAAGTCGTGACACTTGCTGTTTTGGGGAGTGGCAAAAAGATCGCAGCAAGGCTGGTCCCATCTTTGGAAAACTTCTTCCAGTACTGATTTCTTCAGAGACCACTCGTGGGGCATGAGAATTGCCCTGCTCAATTTGTCTGCAATCACGTTGGACTTCCCGGGAATGTGCATTGCTACCAGAAAACACTGAGAAGAGATCACCCATTGCCAAAGTCTGAGTGCCTCTCGACATAAGGGGTATGATCTGCTTCCGCCTTGTTTGTTGATGTACCACACTACAGACATATTGTCCGTCTGAATTGCAATAGTCCCTGTGGGAAGAGAGTCGTGAAGGGCTTGCAACGCTAAAAGCACTGCTCTCATCTCGAAGACATTTATGTGCAAGAGGCACTCGAAAGGTTGCCACGTGCCCTGGACTGTCCTGCCCTGATAATGCCCCCCCACCCGATCAGGGAGACGTCTGTTGTCAATGTGGCGATGGGGGGGGATGAGTGAAGGGTCTTCCTTGGAGAAGCTGAGATGACGTGATCCACCAAGACAGTTGATTCTTGCATGATTGAGTTATCAATATGGTGTGGGACATCGGGAGCTGTTGGAAGGACCATTGTGTAAACAGCATCCACTGGAGGATCCTCATGTGGAAGCGAGCTAAGGGGAGAAGGGGGATAGCTGCTGCCATGAGTCCTAATACCTTCAAAACTAGTCTGGCTTTGACTTTGTTGCATTGCAACAGAAGGAAAACTTGCTTGCGAATGTCTGACACTCTTTGCTCTGTAAGTCTGGCTGAAAGATTGAGTGTGTTTAATGTTGCGCCTATAAAGGTAATAGATTGACAAGGCGACAAGGCAGATTTTTTGAAATTTATTGAAATGCCTAGTGCTTGGCAAGTTTGGATAGTGAAGTCTCTGGATAGAAGAAGTTGATGTCTGGTGGTGGCAGTAAGGAGCCAGTCGTCTAAATATGGAAACACGTGGAATCCTTGACGTCTCAAGTGAGCCCCAACCACTGCCATGCATTTGGTAAACACTCGGGGGGCTGTAGTGAGACCAAAGGGCAGGGCTCTGAACTGGTAGTGACTGGCTCCCAGCCTGAAGCGGAGAAATCTCCTGGAGCATCTGTTCATCTTGATATGGTAGTACGCGTCCTGAAGATCTATCAAGCACATCCAATTGTCCTGACCCAAGAAGGGTAGAATGGACTGTAGTGTGACCATCCAGAATTTTGTTTTTCTGACATACTTGTTTAAGTTGCTGAGATCCAGAATGGGTCTCCAGTCCCCTGTTTTTTTTGTTACCAAAAAGAATTTGGAGTAGATTCCGGATCCTTGTTGGTCTGCTGGAACTGATTGGATGGCTCTTTTTGATAGCAACTTTGAAATTTCTAGTGCTGCTTGTTCCCTTAGACTGGGTGGAACGTCTGGAAGGGATCCTTTGGGTTGGGATGGAATGTGAATAAGGGGAATTTTGTAACCCTCGGATATGATCGACTGTACCCATATGTCTTGTGTGAGGGAAAGCCAGGCTATTGGGTACAGGGATAATCTTCCCCCAATTGCCTTCGAAGGTGGACAGCCGGGCAGCTCCTCAAGGATGCTGAAAGGGTTTATCAGAGAAAGTTTCTCTGCTACCCTGGTTTTGCGGACCTCCTCTGCCTCTAGGGTAGCGTCTATTGTTATTCCGGCTTCTGCCTCTAGAAGGGAATCGACCTTGTGCGTCAGATGAGACTCCCTGGGTTTGTTTGCGGAACCACATTTTTCCTCCCCTCTGCCCTTTGGGATAAGGCCTAGAAGGGTAGAAAATGGACTCCCACGCAGAGAGAGTCTTACCTTCGACCTCGCACCTAGTCAATGTATCCTTCACCTGAGGACCAAACAAGGATGATCCATCAAAGGGGGAATTTGTGAAGGATGCCTTGAAAGGGTCCGCAAAGTTGCACAGCCGCATCCAGGCGTGACGTTGTAAGGCAACGCCTGTACCTGCGGCTCTACTGCCCCATCCGCAGCATATGAGATAAGCTGCATGGAGGAGTTAACGATGGAGTTCAGGGTTGCCAACTGGGAGTTCATTCTGTCTTGGAACCCCTCAGCTGTTGGATCCTTTATCGCTTCACTCATATCCTTGAGTAAATCTCTCTGGAGGCAGTGAAGTGACATAAGTAGTTCAGCGACCGCATTAAAAGGTCGCTGATGAGAACATCCACTTACGTACCTGTCCATGGTCCTAGATTCCTTATTAGGAGGATGGACAGGTACCGAAAGGTCGACTAACTCCTTCTTAGTGGCCACGGCCACCACCATGGCATCGATGGGGACACCTTTGGATAAAAAATCTTTATCTTTAGGGGCAGTAATAAACTTTGACGGCCTCCTCGGGGTGGGTTCCACTGAATCAGGAGCCGTCCAGGCCTTCCTTGCCACCACTTCCATAAGGGGGTCAAAGGGAGGGGACACCCAGGAGGTAGAAAGGCGAGAGCCGAATGCCTCAAGGTACACTGACTCATCCTCTGAAGGGTTAAGGGCTGGCCAGTTCCCCCTCTGTTTCAGGATCTCAAGGATGTCAGCAAAGGAGACATCCTCAGAGGGGATCGAGGGAACCTTCAGATTCCTCTAAGTCAGTGTCAGAGGTGATAGACTGAGGCCAGTCAATGTGCTTCCTCTTGCACTGCCTCTTCCTAGGGGGTTCTCCTACCGGGTCAGGAGAGGCCTCGGAAGAGGAGGAAATTCCCAATGGGGAAACTTGAGGAGATGGCTCTCTGCCGTCTGAAGCAAGGGGGTGGGTAGAAATCACCGCAGGCACTGAAGATGGAGGGGCTGACGGAGCCGACTGTGGGGCAGACACCGGTTCTAGCACGCTCCGCATGACCTCGAAGGCACCCCTATCGGGCAATGCCAGAGGTCTCCGCTCCAAAGAGACAAGGACCCCTCGGCACTGACAAGGACGGCTCCGAGGCCGATGTCGGAGCCGAACTCACCAGCGCCAAAGCCCCGAGAGGGAGAGCGGGGTTAGACAAGGGTCCGATGCCACTCGCCCCCTCGGAGCCGACGAGGGAAGCTCGGTGCCGGGATCCCTCCAAAGAGGAGATCGGAGCAGGCAGCGGAGCCGAAAGGGAAGGTATCGGATCCGACGTGCCGACAGTCATGGCTCCGATGAGCCCCGGTTCCGAGCTCAAAGGATTCGGAGGAGGAACACATTGAGGAACAGAAATAGCCGCTGACTGTTGAGTCGGGCTATGCAGCATTTGGCCAGTGCCTCAGACTTGAGAAGTCTACTCACTACCCTTTGCAAATCGTGGTCAGACAGCCTGGAAGACTGCGAGGAATGCGATCTATGGGTCCGTTCCGAAAGAAGAGGGGATCCTGGTGCCGAATGAATGGAGCCGATGGAGGGGGACCTAGACCTCTTCCTCGAAGGTTGCTCCGATAAGAGTATCGGAGCCAACTGAGTCTTATTAGCCTCGGCTCCGGCCATAGCCGAGGTAACAGTATGAGGCTTGGAAGCATCGGCTCCAGCTGGAGCCGATGTCAAAGCAGTTTTTATGCTTCCAGAGGACGGCTCTGAAGCCGGAGCCGACTGTCTGGAAGTCTTAGAAGGCTTCCTCAACACAGACTGGGTTGGGGGGCCTTCAGGCTTTAATAAGCCACGCAAAATCAATTTATTTTTGCGTTCCTGCAGGACTCTAGGGCTGAAACCATGGCACACAGCACATGAGTCCTGCAGGTGCAAAGGTCCCAGGTAATACACACAAGAAGTGTGACCGTCTGTCAGAGACATTTTCTGACAGCACGAGTCACACTTCTTGAAGCCTGAGACGTTGGAGTCCTTAGACATACTAAAGGCTTAAGTAAGAAAAACACTCACACACACACACACACACACACACACACACACACACACACACACACACACACACACACACACACACACACAGGCCTTTAAGAAATATTAATTAAGAAAATATTAATTTCCAGTCACACAAGGGACTAGGAAAGGGAGGAAGAGGCCTAAGGCCTAAGGTTAAAAGGGAAATAAAGGAAGGATTATGGGCAAAAGAGGTTTTGATCCAAGGAAAAGAGAATTAAAACTAAAGAAGTTTGTCTTAATGTTAAGTTGTCTATCTCGCCTTCATTCTTGCTGGATGGGACCGTGTCCCTAGCACCTTATCCCGGGTGGCTTATTGGAACAGACTCTTGAGAACAGTAGAACCAAAGTTGGCACGGTTTCTGGAGACCATGTCCAATTTGTAATGTGAAATGAAGGTATGAGGAGAAGCCCAGGTGGCTGCTGCACAAATGGAATCTATTGGCAGCCTATCCTGAAAAGCTACGGATGTAGCTAATGCCCTAGTTCAATGAGCTCTAGGTCTTGAAGGTAGTTTTTGATGTCTGATCTCATAGATGAAGGTAATTGTAGAGGTGAGCCATCTTGAAAGGGATACTTTAGTAACTGGAAGGCCCAATTTCCCTTCTGCATACGATAGAAAAAGCTGATCAGATTTCCTGAATTGTTTAGTCCTGTCTAAATAATATCTAAGTTGGCGGTGAACATCCAGAAAATGTAGCTTTTGTTCTGACCTGTTGGAATAGTTAGGGGAGATCAATTATTTGGTTTAGGTTTGTTTGAGAGGAAACCTTAGGTAAAAAGAATGGATTAGTACGGAGGGATACCTAAGTAAGGAGGACGACTGCACAGAGCATGGAGTTCAGATACCCTTCTCGCTGAAGTTATGGCTACCAGAAAAAGTGTCTTCCATGAAAGCAACTTCAGAGAACATGAAGCCGCTGGTTCGAAAGGGGGAAGGATTAAGGATGCCAGAACCAAGTTCAAGTCCCATTGAGGCAGGGATCTTTGATTGGAAGTTTGAGAAGAAAAACGCCCTTTAAAAAGGCTTTGCAGAGCTTGTGAGCCATGATGCTGGACTCCGTGACACCTACATGATAATTAGATATAGCAGCCAGTTAAACTCTAATGGTAGATGAAGAAGAGCCTAAATGAAAGAGTTCTGCTAGAAAGTCTAGAATAGACTGGATGGGTGCAGTGAAGGGATCTATATTTCTTGATGTTGCCCAAAAGGAGAAGCGTTTCCATTTGCTATTATAAATCTTCCGGGTGGAAGATTTATGAGAGGCTATCAAGATATCTCGGACCGGCGAGATATTAAGGGAAGCCTGGCTAAGGTCGGAATTGGAGAAACCACGCTGTGAGGTTGAGAGAACGAAGAGATTGGTGCAGCTGGCCTGATTGGTGGGTCAAGGGATCTGGCACTGGGTCCACATGCCAAGGCTGCTCCAAAAGGTAACGATGAAGAAACGGAAACCATATCTGTCGAGGCCAGTAAGGGGCAATGAGGATCATTGTCACTCTCAAGGCGATGGCTTTCTGAATTAGTTGAGTTATCAGTGGAAATGGGTGAAAAGCATACAGAAGTCCCCGGGGCCAATCGTGGACTAGAGCATCTCTGGTGGGATGGCCTGGTAATGGGAAGAGAGTGAAGAAGTCGTGACACTTGCTGTTTTGGGGAGTGGCAAAAAGATCGCAGCAAGGCTGGTCCCATCTTTGGAAAACTTCTTCCAGTACTGATTTCTTCAGAGACCACTCGTGGGGCATGAGAATTGCCCTGCTCAATTTGTCTGCAATCACGTTGGACTTCCCGGGAATGTGCATTGCTACCAGAAAACACTGAGAAGAGATCACCCATTGCCAAAGTCTGAGTGCCTCTCGACATAAGGGGTATGATCTGCTTCGCCTTGTTTGTTGATGTACCACACTACAGACATATTGTCCGTCTGAATTGCAATAGTCCCTGTGGGAAGAGAGTCGTGAAGGGCTTGCAACGCTAAAAGCACTGCTCTCATCTCGAAGACATTTATGTGCAAGAGGCACTCGAAAGGTTGCCACGTGCCCTGGACTGTCCTGCCCTGATAATGCCCCCCCACCCGATCAGGGAGACGTCTGTTGTCAATGTGGCGATGGGGGGGGATGAGTGAAGGGTCTTCCTTGGAGAAGCTGAGATGACGTGATCCACCAAGACAGTTGATTCTTGCATGATTGAGTTATCAATATGGTGTGGGACATCGGGAGCTGTTGGAAGGACCATTGTGTAAACAGCATCCACTGGAGGATCCTCATGTGGAAGCGAGCTAAGGGGAGAAGGGGGATAGCTGCTGCCATGAGTCCTAATACCTTCAAAACTAGTCTGGCTTTGACTTTGTTGCATTGCAACAGAAGGAAAACTTGCTTGCGAATGTCTGACACTCTTTGCTCTGTAAGTCTGGCTGAAAGATTGAGTGTGTTTAATGTTGCGCCTATAAAGGTAATAGATTGACAAGGCGACAAGGCAGATTTTTTGAAATTTATTGAAATGCCTAGTGCTTGGCAAGTTTGGATAGTGAAGTCTCTGGATAGAAGAAGTTGATGTCTGGTGGTGGCAGTAAGGAGCCAGTCGTCTAAATATGGAAACACGTGGAATCCTTGACGTCTCAAGTGAGCCCCAACCACTGCCATGCATTTGGTAAACACTGGGGCTGTAGTGAGACCAAAGGGCAGGGCTCTGAACTGGTAGTGACTGGCTCCCAGCCTGAAGCGGAGAAATCTCCTGGAGCATCTGTTCATCTTGATATGGTAGTAGCGTCCTGAAGATCTATCAAGCACATCCAATTGTCCTGACCCAAGAAGGGTAGAATGGACTGTAGTGTGACCATCCAGAATTTTGTTTTTCTGACATACTTGTTTAAGTTGCTGAGATCCAGAATGGGTCTCCAGTCCCCTGTTTTTGTTACCAAAAGAATTTGGAGTAGATTCGGATCCTTGTTGGTCTGCTGGAACTGATTGGATGGCTCTTTTTGATAGCAACTTTGAAATTTCTAGTGCTGCTTGTTCCCTTAGACTGGGTGGAACGTCTGGAAGGGATCCTTTGGGTTGGGATGGAATGTGAATAAGGGGAATTTTGTAACCCTCGGATATGATCGACTGTACCCATATGTCTTGTGTGAGGGAAAGCCAGGCTATTGGGTACAGGGATAATCTTCCCCCAATTGCCTTCGAAGGTGGACAGCCGGGCAGCTCCTCAAGGATGCTGAAAGGGTTTATCAGAGAAAGTTTCTCTGCTACCCTGGTTTTGCGGACCTCCTCTGCCTCTAGGGTGGCGTCTATTGTTATTCCCCCCTCTGCCTCTAGAAGGGAATCGACCTTGTGCGTCAGATGAGACTCCCTGGGTTTGTTTGCGGAACCACATTTTTCCTCCCCTCTGCCCTTTGGGATAAGGCCTAGAAGGGGTAGAAAAATGGACTCCCACGGCAGAGAGAGTCTTACCTTCGACCTCGCACCTAGTCAATGTATCCTTCACCTGAGGACCAAACAAGGATGATCCATCAAAGGGGGAATTTGTGAAGGATGCCTTGAAAGGGTCCGCAAAGTTGCACAGCCGCATCCAGGCGTGACGTTGTAAGGCAACGCCTGTACCTGCGGCTCTACTCGCCCCATCCGCAGCATATGAGATAAGCTGCATGGAGGAGTTAACGATGGAGTTCAGGGTTGCCAACTGGGAGTTCATTCTGTCTTGGAACCCCTCAGCTGTTGGATCCTTTATCGCTTCACTCATATCCTTGAGTAAATCTCTCTGGAGACGAGTGAAGTGACATAAGTAGTTCAGCGACCGCATTAAAAAGGTCGCTGATGAGAACATCCACTTACCGTACCTGTCCATGGTCCTAGATTCCTTATTAGGAGGATGGACAGGTACCGAAGGGTCGGCTAACTCCTTCTTAGTGGCCACGGCCACCACCATGGCATCGATGGGGACACCTTTGGATAAAAAATCTTTATCTTTAGGGGCAGTAATAAACTTTGACGGCCTCCTCGGGGTGGGTTCCACTGAATCAGGAGCCGTCCAGGCCTTCCTTGCCACCACTTCCATAAGGGGGTCAAAGGGAGGGGACACCCAGGAGGTAGAAAGGCGAGAGCCGAATGCCTCAAGGTACACTGACTCATCCTCTGAAGGGTTAAGGGCTGGCCAGTTCCCCCTCTGTTTCAGGATCTCAAGGATGTCAGCAAAGGAGACATCCTCAGAGGGGGATCGAGGGGAACCTTCAGATTCCTCTAAGGCAGTGTCAGAGGTGATAGACTCAGGGGAGTCAATGTGCTTCCTCTTGCACTGCCTCTTCCTAGGGGGTTCTCCTACCGGGTCAGGAGAGGCCTCGGAAGAGGAGGAAATTCCCAATGGGGAAACTTGAGGAGATGGCTCTCTGCCGTCTGAAGCAAGGGGGTGGGTAGAAATCACCGCAGGCACTGAAGATGGAGGGGCTGACGGAGCCGACTGTGGGGCAGACACCGGTTCTAGCACGCTCCGCATGACCTCGAAGGCACCCCTATCGGGCAATGCCAGAGGTCTCCGCTCCAAAGAGACAAGGACCCCTCGGCACTGACAAGGACGGCTCCGAGGCCGATGTCGGAGCCGAACTCACCAGCGCCAAAGCCCCGAGAGGGAGAGCGGGGTTAGACAAGGGTCCGATGCCACTCGCCCCCTCGGAGCCGACGAGGGAAGCTCGGTGCCGGGATCCCTCCAAAGAGGAGATCGGAGCAGACGACGGAGCCGAAAGGGAAGGTATCGGATCCGACGTGCCGACAGTCATGGCTCCGATGAGCCCCGGTTCCGAGCTCAAAGGATTCGGAGGAGGAACACATTGAGGAACAGAAATAGCCGCTGACTGTTGAGTCGGGCTATGCAGCATTTGGCCAGTGCCTCAGACTTGAGAAGTCTACTCACTACCCTTTGCAAATCGTGGTCAGACAGCCTGGAAGACTGCGAGGAATGCGATCTATGGGTCCGTTCCGAAAGAAGAGGGGATCCTGGTGCCGAATGAATGGAGCCGATGGAGGGGGACCTAGACCTCTTCCTCGAAGGTTGCTCCGATAAGAGTATCGGAGCCAACTGAGTCTTATTAGCCTCGGCTCCGGCCATAGCCGAGGTAACAGTATGAGGCTTGGAAGCATCGGCTCCAGCTGGAGCCGATGTCAGCAGTTTTTATGCTTCCAGAGGACGGCTCTGAAGCCGGAGCCGACTGTCTGGAAGTCTTAGAAGGCTTCCTCAACACAGACTGGGTTGGGGGGCCTTCAGGCTTTAATAAGCCACGCAAAATCAATTTATTTTTGCGTTCCTGCAGGACTCTAGGGCTGAAACCATGGCACACAGCACATGAGTCCTGCAGGTGCAAAGGTCCCAGGTAATACACACAAGAAGTGTGACCGTCTGTCAGAGACATTTTCTGACAGCACGAGTCACACTTCTTGAAGCCTGAGACGTTGGAGTCCTTAGACATACTAAAGGCTTAAGTAAGAAAAACACTCACACACACACACACACACACACACACACACACACACACACACACACACACACACACACACACACACACACACACACAGGCCTTTAAGAAATATTAATTAAGAAAAATATTAATTTCCAGTCACACAAGGGACTAGGAAAGGGAGGGGAAGAGGCCTAAGGCCTAAGGTTAAAAGGGAAATAAAGGAAGGATTATGGGCAAAAGAGGTTTTGATCCAAGGAAAAAGAGAATTAAAACTAAAGTTATACTAAGGTAAGTAATAGGGGTCTAAAGATTGTGAAAATAGAAATAATTTCCACTAACCTGCCAGAGCCGGTAGAAAAGCACCTCGTCAGCTAAGTGGCAAACGAGATCTGGGTAGTTACCGCCTAGCATTATGGGATATAGGGGAGCCTCGAGCCGGTGGAATTAGCTCTCGAGCTTTAGTATTGGCCGAGCCTCGGCTCCGAACCCATCCAGCAAGAGTGAAGGCGAGATAGACAACTTAACATTAGTCTTTTAGAACTGTTTAAGCTAACACCTGAAACGTATAGGAAAATGTTTTCTGAGCATAGATGCAAGGCAGATGACAGTGTGTGTGAATATGTTGCTGAATGAGCACTTATTTCCATAGGTGGGTGAGTGGATGTCAGGTCACCACTTTTGATGGGCTGGCAGACCTTTTGTTGAGGGAACAAGCCCTTAGCACTTTGCCTGAGGACATGAAGATCTGGTTAGCTGATAGACAATGTGCTACTTCAGATGAGTTGGGGAAGAAGGGAGACCTAAACCTGGCAAGCAGGGGCAGCCCTGCACAGGAAAGGGACCCTCAGTACTGCTCATGGGTCTAAAGGAACCCATGGTGAGCAACACAGACTGCCCTGACGGAATCTGCCAGTAGTAGGGGAAGCCAATAGTCCAGGTACATATCCAGGAGCTAGGGTTAAATGCTTTAAATGCAACCAGTGGGGCCATGTGGCATACAGGTGTCCACAGAAGCAAGGTGGGGAACAAAAGGTAAGGGAGGCAGTAAGTGGGAAAGAAAAAATGCCAGTAGTAGGTTGTCTTGAGACAGCAGGGGTACCGCACTACCATCCTGCAGATGTCCTGAGAGGGAAGGATTTTGATAGTGCACTACCCTGTGCTTGTGCAGTTACACGTAGTCAGGCTTGGAGACAAGCAGGTAAGACTGGTAGCCTGGGGGAGACCCAGACAGACTGCATACTTGCAGCCAGGACTTTTGAGGTGGTTATTTCAGGGAGGGAGCTACCCTGTAGTAGTGAGACTGAAGGTGAGCCACAGCTGTTTGGGGGTACTGTTGGTCTGGTGGACAGAGTAACTGCAAAGGTAGAGGTGAGTAGTAGTACCCAGGCTGACAGTGAGGCACCACTTTCAGAGGATGCCAGACTTCCTCTGGAAGGGGAGCTGGGAAGGGTTACAAGGACAGAGTTGAGACAGGCTCAGCTTTCAGACCCTACATTGCAAGGCCTGAAGCAGGCAGCTAGGGTGGCACCTGATTCTCAAGGAAAGGGGGAATCTGTATACTGGGCAAAGGGTTACTATACAGAGAGTGTACCCCTGAGGGAAGGCTAGAAGATGAGAGAGTACAGCAGTTGGCAGTGCCTAGAGCCTACTGTCTGGTGCTTCTAGCCATAGCCCATGATATTCCCTTTGCAGGTCAAATGGGCATAAAACGTACAAAGAGGCGTATTATGCAGAACTTCTATTGGCCTGGAATTTCCATGTAACAGGGTACTGCAGGACCTGTGAGCAGTGCCAAAAGGTAGGCAAGGCAGGAGACAAGGTGAGAGCTCCTTTGATGCCTTTGCCTGTAATTGAGGAGCCACTTCAAAGGGTAGTTTTGGATATTGTGGGTCATCCAAGTACCCCAAGTTCCACTGAGAAAAGGTATATCCTAGTGGTAGTGGATTATGCTACACAATACCCTGAGGCAGTGGCTTTGTCCACCATTGAAGCAGAGAAGGTGGCAAATGCATTGTTAGAGATTTTCAGCAGGGTAGATTTCCCAAAAGAAATACTGACTGACAGAGGTGCCAATTTCATGTCAGACCTGCTGGCTTGTCTGTGGCTGTCCTATGGGGTGAAGCACATGAAGACCACCCCCTACCATCCCTAGACTAGTGGTCTTGTTGAGAGGTTAAACTCTACAGTCAAGTCCATGCTATGGGCATTTGCAGATCAGTTTAAGAGGGAGTGGGACAAATATTTGCCCCATCTGTTGTTTGCTTACAGAGAAGTTCCACAGGAATCCACAGGTTTTTCACCCTTTGAGTTGCTGTATGGCCATAGGGTGAGGGGATCTCTAGATTTAATTTGAGATGAGTGGGAAGGTGAGTGCCTGTCTCATAAGGAGTCTGTTGTGGCATACGTCCTAAACCTCAGGACAAGGCTCTGGGAACTCAAGGGCTTGGCCCAGGAGAACCTGGCAGAAGCCCAACAACAGAAAAAGGTGTGGTATGACAGGAATGCTCGAGCTAGAGAATATGCTGTGGGGCAGCAGGTAATGGTTCTCATTCCTTTCAGACACAACAAGCTGCAAGCAGCTTGGGAGGGACCCTACAACATGGTAAGAAAGCGAAGTGATGATAACTACATGGTGGAACTGCTAGGCAGAAGGCAGGGGCACAAATTGTACCATGTTAACATGATGAAACCTTACCATGATAAGGAGGCCCTTGTGTTGAGCATTTGCAGTGCATTGCAGGAGGAGTCTGAGGGAGATCTGGGGACTGATCTCCTCAGTGAGGCTCGGGCTGACACGTCGGTGGAAGGGGTAGCAATGTCCCAGCAGCTATCTCCTACTCAGGTCTGAGAAATCTGAGCAGTGTTGCAGGAATTTGGGGACATGTTCACTGGGAAATAAGGATGCACCCACCTGGGGCAGCACCAGGTGGATACAGGACCCCAAACGCCTATTAGGCAGGCCCCTTATAGAGTGCCTGAGAGAGTCAAGCAGACTCTGAGGGAGGAGGTACCAGAGATGTTGCAATTAGGGGTGATTCAAGAGTCTAACAGTCCTTGGGCCTCTCCAGTGGTGCTGGTGCCAAAGAAGGATGGCAGCACCAGGTTCTGTGTGGACTACAGGAAATTAAATAGTCACACAGAATCAGATGCTTACCTCATGCCTAGGACAGATGAGGCCCTAGAACAGCTGGGTGAGGCTAAGTGTCTTACAACCATTGATCTTACCAAGGTTTACTGGCAGGTGCCCTTGGCTTCCAGTGCTAGAGAGAAGTCAGCCTTTATGACTCCTTTTAGCTTGTATGAGTTCACAAAGATGCCCTTTGGGATGAAGAATGCCCCAGCAACTTTCCAGAGGCTGGTAGATCATATCCTAGCAGGAGCAGGAGGGTTTACCCTTGCTTACCTAGATGATATTGCCATCTACAGCCATTCCTGGCCAGAGCACATTCAGCATGTTAGGGAGGTGCTGGGCAGACTACAGAGGGCAGGGTTGGCCATTAAGCTGAGCAAATGTCAGGTGGGTATGGCAGAAGTCTCCTGCCTAGGACACAGAGTGAGGAGTGGTAAGATAAGGCCAGAACCTGTCAAAGTGGAAGTCATTCAGGCATGGTCTGCACTTGTTAATAAAAAGCAGGTGAGGTCATTTTTAGGGACAGCAGGGTACTACAGAAAGTTTGTCCCCAGTTATAGTACCATAGCTGCTCCCCTCACAGACCTGACAAGGAAGAAAAGGCCAGATAAGGTAGTGTGGACCCCAGCATGTCAGTAGGCATTCCTGAAGCTTAATGAAGCTTTGGGAGGCCCCCTTGTGCTAGCCAGTCCAGATTACAGCAAATAATTTATTGTGCAGGTGGATCGTTCGAACCATGGGGTGGGGGCTGTACTTAGCCAGATTTCTTCAGTGGGAGAAAAGCACCCAGTGGTTTATCTCAGTTATAGGCTCAAACCCAGGGAAGAGTGCTATGCAGCTGTAGAAAAGGACTGTCTAGTCATAGTGTGGGCACTGCTGAAACTTCAGCCTTAACTGTATGGAGGGAAATTCACTGTTATGACAGATCACAACCCCTAACATGGTTAAACAGAGCCAGCCAGGAAAATGCCAAGTTGCTAATATGGAGCCTGGGGTTGCAAGCATATATGTCCATGCAGCACCGCAGTGGGATTAACAATGCCAATGCAGATGGGATCTCAAGACAGGAAACGGGTTAAGGTATACTCAGATAGACCTAAGTCCCTCAAGCAGTGTTTCTCAAGGGTCACTTGAAAAACTAGCTTGAGTTCTCCGGGGGGGGGGGGATATGTGAAGAGTGGGTGAAGATAGGTGAAGGCTGCCAGCCTAGCCAGATAGAATTTTATAGATAATTCTATAATTTGTAAATATTAATGTAAGCCACAGGGTTATTGTCTTAAATGGTAAAAATAGTGTTACATGTGGAACTGGAAAATAATGTAACAACAGTGCACTCTACTGACCAAATAAAGCATGTTGTGACCCTTTGATGTAAACACGGCTCCGGTCTGTCTAGATGAAGGAGTTATTGCTATTGTTTTAAGGCCAGAGTTAATGGCCAGAATTTGCATGCATAAATGTCCTTTATTGCTCTGGTTTCTGCCCAGAAGCGAAGAATGTAAATGTAGTTTCTGTTAGCCTGGGAAACTAGGGAAGTGAGAAGTATGATGTAATGTGAACCAGAAATGTGATTTTAAAAACAGAGAAAATAAGAGAGCATTAAGCATTTTTGTCTTGACCATCTAGTGCAGCACTGCCTTTGCTCTATATGTAAGTTTATCTTAGACTTGTGTTTCTCTTAGAAATAGCGAGAAACTAGAAATATTAGACTAAGGGTTTTTCTGTGATGTCAGAACTGTACTACTGAATTATTTTAAGTATTTCTCTGTGATTTCTGAACTATTGACTAGCACTGCACATTAAGGAGTATTGTCTTGTGTTTTTAGTATTTATTATTAAATATTTTTAAACCTTTCAACTGTGACTATTTTGCGTAGAGTTAATTTAAGCTCCAGAGTACATTGCATGTATATAGTGATTACTGTCCAAGTCACTCCAAATAAGCCTTGCTGTACAGTCGCACTTACCATTTGGATAATAATATTGCACAGTAATAATTGGGCACCCTTTTAAGGGCCTTTGAGTAGCTGATAAATATTAGCTGGGTGGTAGCAGTGATAGCTACCGTATATTCTGGGTAAAAGGGGCAAAGCTGGAAAGCCTGTGCCAGCCTTCCCATGTGTGTGTGTGTTTGTGTGTGTGCCTGTGAGATACTTGGGCAGGGACACGAAGCACTGGTTGGACAGAGAGGTTACTGGAGGCTTTAGCCTGCCCACTAGGCTGAGATCTGGACCTTATAGTTCATAGGTTCATAGGTTCATACTAGGCTATCTGCCCTAGGGCATTTATAAGCCTAGCCAGAATGTGTTTGGCCACCCATTTTAAATTAATTTTGCTATGCCCTTTTTCGAGGTTAGTATACTGTGCCTCTGTCTAACAGTGACACAGAAGTGATACCCGGGTTAAACCTACGATCTCCCATCCACTCATCAAGATTCCTCTTGAAGAGAGTCAATGAGGGACTCTGCCTAACCTGGACTGGGATTTTATTCCAGAGTGAAGGAAGCCTCTGGGTTATGAATCTGTCCCTCCACCATGTCCTATTTATTTCAGTGCTGAGGTTCAAGTCTCTCGAGCACATAGCTTGATGTGATTTGGATTTTCTGAGGTGCAGCATGTCCATTAATTCTGGGTTGGACATGGCTTTATACGTCAAGCACAGATCGCCCCTGAACAGGCGGTATGCCACTGAGTAGAGCTGGAGTTTCTTTAATTGGGCAGCATATGGCATCTGTTTGAGCCCTTTGATCCTCTTGGTGAGGTACTTTTGGGGTTTTTCCAGTTGCTGCAGGTGTCTGGTAAGGTACATCCCAAAAGAGGCATTGTACTCAATTATGGGCCTGATGAGGGATGAGTAAAGAGGCACGATGACCTCCCCTGATCTAGATGTGAATCCCTTCATGATTAGGTGGGCTATATAAAATGTTTTTCTAACCACTTTAGCCACGTGGTTGTCAAATGAGAGCCTGCTATCAACTTGGGTCCCCAGGTCCCT
The DNA here is from genome assembly GCF_019279795.1 of Protopterus annectens. Classification (NCBI taxonomy): domain Eukaryota; kingdom Metazoa; phylum Chordata; order Ceratodontiformes; family Protopteridae; genus Protopterus; species Protopterus annectens. The sequence continues at coordinate 1,972,665,519 of NC_056728.1, forward strand.
AATTACTTCTTCTGTACTTAATGGATTACCACCTATGTGGTAATTTGTGGGCACTTTGTTTTTGCCAAATGGGATGACTATACACTTTTTGGTGTTTAGCTTGAGGCCATGGCTCTGGCACCAGTTGTCTATTTCTATGAGGCCCTTTTGGAGGATGCTTGTGTCGGCTGGAGAGTCGATTATGGTGCCCAGTTTGCAGTCATCTGTGAACTTGGTCAGCCACAGTCCTTCCGTGTTGGCCTGTACCTCCGAGAAATATATACCGAACAAGAGAGGTCCCAGGACTGAGCCTTGTGGGACGCCACTTGTAACTGGTTTGGAGTCTGACATGGATCCAGCAATTCTAACCATGTGGGTTCTGTCCTTGAGCCAGTTTGCAACCCATCTAGTGACATAGGGGTTTATATTTAAGCTGGTGAGCTTATCTATAATGCCCGAGTGGGGTATTGTATCGAAGGCTTTTGCGAGGACCAGGTAGGCTGTGTGGACCACCTTCCCCTCATCAATGGCCTTGGTGACTGTTTCAAAGAAATCAACCAGGTTTAAGAGGCAGGATCTGCCCTTAACAAAGCCGAACTGGGTAGGATCCAGTGTCTGTAGGTTCCCAATATCTTTATTTATGAAGTCCATGATGATCCTTTCCATAGCTTTGCAGACCAAGCTAGTCAGGCTTATGGGGCGATAGTTTCCAGGATCCGTTGAGGCACCACCTTTGTGGAGATGGACCACTGTTGCTGTACGCCACTCTTTGGGTACATATCCTGTGTAGTAAGGCTGAGATTGCACAGTAGTTTTATGTGTGGGTTTAGCTCTTCTTGGAGTTTATGTAGGACGCAGCCTGGGACACCGTCTGGTCCCATTGATGCTGTGTTTTTTGCTTTGGAGAGGGCGGCTCTTACCTGAGCATCTGAGATGTCAGGGGGGCAGCACTCTGCTGGGATAGATATTTGCCCTTTTGGTGGGGAGGGGGGGAGAGGTTTGCGCTGAACCTGTCAGCTAGGATGTTGGCAATGTCTGTGGGTTCGGTGTATTTTTTGTCATTTTGGACTAATTCTGAGCATATCTGGGAATTCCCACCCAGGTTCCTAATATAACTAAAGAAAGCCTTGTGATTATCCTTAGTGTCCTGTGCAATTTTTCTCTCGAAGCTGGCCTTAGACGATTTTATGAGTGCCTGTAGTTTTTTGCTAATACTGATCTGAGATGCCTTCCCTTTTTGGGATTTTGCTCTATCATTTAGTAGCTTCCTCCTTCTATTGTATAGTTTGTTTATGGCTGGGGTCCACCAGACAGGACGTCTGCCTTTGGATGATTGGGTCTTGGTTTTATTTGGGATTGCATGATCCATGCATTCCTGAAGGTGTTCATAGAATGCATTTATAAAGGATTCTGCAGTCTAGGCCGTATTTTCCACAGGCCTGGGGGCTTTGAAGGATTCCACCTCGGTTTTGAGGAGTGTGAAATTTGCTTTAGAGAAGTTTTTCGCTGTGGTGTTCTGGGCAGGAGGTGGGGTCGGGATGTGAATATCCAGTGAGATTAGTTTATGGTCTGATCTTACCAGTGAGGGATACACTTCTGGTCTGGAGCATAGAGTCCCCATGTTGGTGATGATCAGGTCCAGTATGTTTTCCCCTCTCGTGGGAGTGGTAACAAGTTGTTCCATAGCATTTGAGTTTATAAATTCTAGGAACCTTTGGGCTAGGGTGTTGGAGCTAGAGTAATGCTCCCAGTCTATGTTTGGGTAGTTGAAGTCGCCCAATATAATGGTGTTTGGAGAGACCTTCATATTCTTCAGTGTTCTCAGGAAGGCAGAGTGGGGTTCCTGGGTTTGGGAGGGTGGTCTGTAGCAGGTTCTAAATTGGAAGGCAGTTTTACCCACTGTTAGTTGCACATGGATAGTCTCTGATGCTTCGTGCTGTGCCACCAACCTGGAGGTGTGGGTATCTTTGACGAATACTGATACTCCCCCTCCTTTTGTGGTTCGGTCCAAGTTTTGGGGCCGAAAAGCATGGTATGAGATATAACCTGGTAGTGCTGGGGTGCTCTCAGGAGCCTTGAACCAGGTTTCTGTTACTGCACAGATATCGATGTTCTCCATGCTAAGGAGAGTTTCGAGTGCATGCATCTTGAGGTTTAGACTTCTGGCGTTGAGTAGCATTACTCTTAGTTTTTTATCCCTTGTGATACCTATGGAGGTGGGTTTGTCTTTTGAGCCTTGCCTAAAAAAGGCACTATGGGGGTAGCAAGAGCCTTTGCCAATATCTGAAAGCCCAGGGGTGACAGGTGCAAGCCGTCCCTAGCTAAGCATCGTGGCCTGTTGAGCATGTCATCCCAGGCTGACAGGCATTGGATCCCCTTTGAATGACACCAATACTTAAGCCAATTGTTGAAATTGATCATCTTGTCTTCATATTGTGGCATCATTCTTGGTGAGGGTAAGATGCTACTCAAGGTCAGGGTCATACCGGCCTGGGCCACATGCTCAGAGACCTCCTCTCTGTCTCTTTTCATGTAGTCCAGGGAGGCACATCTCAGGTCATTCACACCAGCATGGACAATGACTGAGTCATATTTGTACTTGCCTTGGAGTGACCTGAGTGCTTGTGTTATGTGGCGGATCCTTGCGCTCGACAGGCTGCTCACCGTGACCTTCTCCTTGTTCAGCCTGGTGAGCGGGACGTCAGTGTGCCTGATGATAGAGTCACCTATTACAAGTGTATCAGGTGTGTTGTTTAGCCTTAAGGGCTGTGACTGTTCGGCACACTGGCTTTGTGAGCTATGTGTTGCACGTGTTTTGTTTTGGGGTAGTGGTTGCTTGGGTGTCTGCTTTGGAGGTCTCTGCTGCTTAGACAGATTTTTATTTAGAGCCTCCGAGTATGTTTTTGTGTGTTTATGTGTTTGGTTTGCTGTTGTGGTAGGTTTATGTGAGACTGGAATTGTAGTGAGTGTGGTTTCCTTCTCCTCCTGACTGGTTATGCCAGTACTGAGTTGAGAGAGCTTAACCTCCAGTTTGGCTATATGGATGCATCTCTCACACGTGTTGGAATTTGTTGGGAGGAGGAGAGGGTTGTCTGTGTACATGAGGCAGTTGTAACATTGCCTCAAGATTCCCAGATTCACCAGCTGGACCGGAGAGGAGATTGACAACTGACCTTTGGACATGCTAGAATAGTATTGGGAATTCCTTTATAATTGAAAAAAGGGCCAATGGGGAACAAGGTACTCAAGGGGAGTTTGTGAGGGTGTAGTGCTTTTAATTTTTTAGTGCTGACTTATATAATTGCTTTAGTGAGCAAGTGCCAGGTAACTTAAATGCAATGTGTTACAGGTAACTTAAATGCAAAAATGACAAACAGTAACTTTCTTTTAAGTGAAACAAGGAAATAAGTACAGTAAGCAATGCAGGTATCAGTAGGGATCCACAGAAGCGCTGACAAGCCGCGTTTTAGGTGGTATTAGCGTTTCAGGGAAATAACAAGCAAACAAACAACAAGCATACAAACAAAGCTAGATTCAGCAGGCCTGGATCTTGTCTATGCTACAGCAAACAAGGTGTACCAATTTCAATAAGATACAGTTCAAATATTCAGGCACTATAAACCTTTAACCAAAAATTCCCAGCTCAGAATGGCAGAGTCCAGCCTCTTCTCCCACAAGAGTGCAGACCACGAACCTTCTTAATGTAAAATAACTGGCCTGAAGCCCAAGTGCCTAAACCAGAACTAATACACTTTTAGAATAACAGACACTGAGCCCTCAATAAGCAGTTCCCAACTTAGAAGGATGTAAGCTACCTGTCCTGCCACCACAGTGCAGGCCACAAACCTTCCTAATATAAAACAACTGGTCTGAAGCCCAAGTGCTTAATCTAAAAGACTTAGAATGATAGCTACACTTTAATCAAGTTACTAACAAGCAGTAGTAAATACAATTGAATACTTTAAAGAATGCCTGGATTAGTGCTCAAGTTATACAAACAAAGCTAGATTCAGCAGGCCTGGATCTAGTCTACGCTACAGCAAACAAGGTGTATCAATTTCAGTAAGAAGCAGTTCAAATATGCAGGCACTATAAGCCTTTAACCAGAAATTCCCAGCTCAGAAGGGCAGAGTCCAGCCTCTCCTCCTACAAGAGTGCAGACCACAAACCCTTTTAATGTAAAATAACTGGCCTGAAGCCCAAGTGCTTAAACCAGAATTAATACACTTTTAGAATAACAGACACTGAGCCCTCAATCAGCAGTTCCCAACTTAGAAGGATGTAAGTTACCTGTTCTGCCACTACAGTGCAGACCACAAACCTTCCTAATGTAAAACTACTGGTCTGAAGCCCAAGTGCTTAAACTAAGAGGCTTAGAATGAGTTACACCAAGCAGTAATAAATACAACTGAGTACTTTTAAGATGACACAAAAGCAAAGTTGTGCCAGTGGGGAGACTTATTGGGGACCAGGAGAGCAAGGGAGCGACCAGCCATGGATTGACTGTGATCTCTGTGAGTTCTTAAGGGAAACTGCACTTTACTGTGTCTATTTGTTATCCTTTCCTCCTATATGAGATGCCCCTCACTGGTGTTAGTGGTGGGGACTGAGACTCCTTGATTGCTGGGCCAGGGTATGGGCATCACAGTGACCATGGCCAAAGGGGCAGGCAGAACAATGGGTGACCCTGAAGAAGATCCAGGGACCAAATCTACCATAGCAAGGAATCCCTGCGCGCCCGGGATATGGGAATGGGGTGAGTCAATGGAAGATCTATCAGTGACCACTGAACCTAAAGGGTCCATTGAAGTACCCTCATGTGCAACTGGGCCATGGGAATGAGGGTAATAGTGGCTGCCATGGACCCTAATGCCCGTAAGACCAATTCTGCTCTCAGCAATTGAATTTGAAGGATACACAAGACATGAAGTTTCAGAGACTGGATTCTGTCTGAGGTAAGGAAAACCTTGGTTTGAGTTATGTCGAACTGAGCTCCGACAAAATTTAGAACGTGAACAGGAGTCAGTAGGGATTTGTTGAGATTGAGGGTTATGCCCAGCTGGTGGGCTATTTGAAGAAGGGAATCCCTTGCTTGGCAGAGTCGATGCCTGAATGGGGCAGAAAGGAGCCAGTTGTCCAGAAAAAGGAAGACCTGGAATCCCTGCAGTCACAGGTGAGCCACTACTAGTGTCATCACTTTGGTGAAAACCCTGTGGGCTGTGGTGAGACCAAAGGGGAATGCTCTGAACTGATAATGACTGGCTCCCAGCCAGAAGTGGGGGAACCTCTGAGAGCACCTATCCATCTTGATGTGGTAGTACACGTCCTGGCTTGATGGAGCCCATCCAATCATTCCCCTACAGGAAAGGCAGGACAGAGTGAAGAGTGACCATCTGGAATTTTGTCTTGGCAACTGACAGATTCAAGGTGGAAAGATCCAAAATGGGTCTTAAGTCCCCAATCTTCTTTGGCACTAAAAAGAATCTGGAATAGATGCCTAATCTGGACTGGTCTAGGGGGATGGGCTGGATAACTCGCTTTTCTAGCAGCTTTGCAATTTCTAGTGCTGCATCCTCCCTTTGTACAGGTGGAATGTCCAGGATGTGTTTGGGGGAAGCAGTGGATGAATGAAGGAAATTGAATAGCCTCTGGATATGATCTGCAACACCCAGCGATTGTCTGTGATTGACTCCCAGGCTGTTAGGTGTAGCAAGAGGCGTCCCCTGACTGACTCCAGAGTTGAGCAGCGAGGCAACCCTCCAGGGCTGCGGTGAGGGACTGTCTGAGAAAGACTCTCGAGTCCCATGATTCGTCAGGACCCCTCTACCTCTGGGGCAGTGTCTGTCACAACCTCCTCTGCCTCTGAGGGAAGCAGAGTCCAGAGCATCCTGGAAGTAGCCCTGAGATTTCCGGAACCACATCTTTTTTGCCCCCTGCTGGTTGCTTGAAAAGGTCCATTGAGGGGTCAAGAAGCGGATTCCGATGGCAGACAGAGTCTTCCCATCTTTCTCTCTCTGGACTAGAGTGTCACATACTGACTTTCCAAAGAGGGTGGAACTTTTGTACAGGGCATTAGTGAATGACACTTTAAACTTTAGAAGGATGTAAGCTACCTGTCCTGCCACCACAGTGCAGGCCACAAACCTTCCTAATGTAAAACAACTGGTCTGAAGAAAAGGCACAAAGATGGAGCCAGGCATGGCGCCTAATGGCAACGCCTGTCCCGGCCACTCTAGCGGCACCCTTCATAGAATGAGAGAGAAGGAGCACAGAGGTGTTAGCAATTGACGTGAGGGTGGCCATCTGAGAAGAGAAAACCTATTTGTCCTCCACCGACATGGAACCCTGGGTAGACTCAATGATCTCTTTGACTAGGTATCGCTGAAGTCTAATTATGTGTGCCATGTAGTTCACGCACGTACTGAGAACGTTCCTGAAGCATGCACCAGCTTCCCAAAACAGTCCATCATCCTGGAATCTTAGTCTGGCAGATGGACCATAGAGCTCTCCTGCGCAAACTCCTTCTTGGTTGCTGCTGCCACAACTGTGGCATCAACGTAAGATGAATCTTCCGACTGCTGTGGTGAAACTGCCGAAACAAAAGCAAATACACAAACTACGACAGGTGAATCACCAAGGCTAACGATAATTATACCATGACCCCTCCATTAATGTTCCAAAACGTGCACGCTGATTGGCCAGCGTGCATGTTTTAAATCGACTTATACTAATGGAAAAGGGTCCGGTCGCCCAGACTTTTTCCATTAGTATAAGTCTTTTTTAAAACACTGTCTTGCTATGTTAAAGGAGTTTAACATAGCGACACAGGTTTAAAAAAAGCAACAGAGATCTCCGTTGCTTTTTTTAAAGCTGTCTCGCTATGTTAAACTCCTTTAACATAGCGACACAGTGTGTAAAAAGCAATGGAGATCTTGCTTTCTCCCGTTGCTTTTTTTTTAAAACCTGTCTTGCTATGTTAAAGGGGTTTAACATAGCAAGATAGCTTTAAAATAAGCAACGGAGATCTCTGTTGCTTATTTTAAAGCTGTCTCGCTATGTTAAACCCATTTAACATAGCGAAACAGTTTGTAAAAAGCAACGGAGATCTTGCTTTCTCCGTTGCTTTTTTCAAAACTGTCTCACTACGTTAAATGGGTTTAACATTGCGAGACAGCTTTACAATAAACAACGGAGATTCTCCGTTGCTTTTTTTAAAGCTGTCTCACTATGTTAAACCCATTTAACATAGCGAAACAGTAAAAAGCAACGGAGATCTTGCTTTCTCCGTTGCTTTTTGCCCACAGCTCTGATGTACTGTGTAGGCATACGCATGCGCAGTACATCATAACTGCCGCGGAATACCAGACAGCTGTGGAAGGGCAGCAAGGAGGCATTATACAATGCCATTATTTAAGAAAAGTAGTTTTTTTTTTCTTAAATAATGTCATTGTATGATAGCAATAACCCACTTCTGGGTGTGGGTAATGCTGGATTTACCCACGGTTGGCTTTGTTTTGTCCCTCGGGCTTCGCCCACGGGACCAAACCATGCCAACCATGGGTAAAGAAGAAGTTATGTACTCATCATAACGTTCCATCTGAGTAGGTATCTTCATTTGTCTGCAACCTTTGGGTATCAGATCCGATCTCGGATCTGAGCCTGCAACTTATTTCACAGCTAATAGATCCAAGCTCCTAGCTCCTCCCCTTACCCATAATCCCCTGCTAACCCTGACTGACCTCAGATCAAGTTTTCCCTTATATAAGCAGCTAACAGGCTAAATACGTCCCGAAAGGGACTAAGGGAAGGACATCCAGACCTAAAATTTCGAAGGTCAGGGGGAAGGAGGGGGGGATGGTTGCAGACAAATGAAGATACCTACTCAGATGGAACGTTATGGTGAGTACATAACTTCTTAATCTGAAGTAGGAATTTCATTTGTCAGCAACCTTTGGGACAGAGTCCCCAGCTACCTAGATCTTGGGCGGCCATTATGGAAGGATGTTCCGAAGCACTGCGGAGCCAAAGGATTCTCTCCCTCTGGAGATAACATCCAGCTTATAATGGTTAATAAAAGTATGGGATGAGGACCAAGTGGCTGCAGAGCAAATATCATCCAAAGATACTCTAGACCTAATGACAACAGAGGTAGATATAGAGCGAGTAGAATGTGCACGTACTGCCTGAGGTGCGGGCCTCCCAGAACTTTCATAGGCCAAGAGAATGCACTGTGAGATCCATCGTGATAGAGTGACCTTAGAAACAGATTTACCTAAGTTAAATTTGGCAAAGGAGATGAACAACTGGTCGGATTGTCTATGACCAGCCGTCCTATGATTGTAGAAGCGCAGTTGTCTATGCACATCTAACGAATGCAGTCTATATTCTCCTTTGTTTTGATACTTAGGAAAGAAGACAGGCAGGTTAATAGATTGACTGATATTAGCCTCTGAGGCCACCTTGGGAAGAAATGAGGGATTGGTCCTGAGGTATACTCTATCCTGGTGGAAGGCCAAGTACGGGGGTTTTACGCAAAGGGCCTGAAGCTCAGAAACTCTTTTTGCTGAAGTAATAGCAACGAGGAATGCCATTTTACAAGATAGGTGCTTAAGATCAACCGAAGCAGCAGGTTCAAAAGGGGGAGCTGTCAAGGCCTGTAGGACTAGTGATAAATCCCAAGGGGGTACAATGTCTTTGATAGGGGGTCTGAGCAGGAAGATACCCTTGAGAAAGGTTTTGCACAATTTTGCCATGATGAAAGGCCCTGATTCATGTCCCACAAGATAATGAGAAATAGCTGCTAGTTGAACCTTGACCGTTGAGCAGCTAGCCCCCTGATGAAAAAGACCTGTAAGGAAATCCAACACAGTCGGCAACTGTGCTGTGAAGGGATCTAAATTATGATGTTCCGCCCAGATGGAGAAACGCTTCCACTTACTGCGATAGACCCTTTTAGTGGAAGGTTTGTGTGCCGCTACTAGTATGGCTTTAACTGGGGAAGAGATACATGGAGTCCTGACTAGGAGTGGAACTGGAGCAGCCAAGCTGTCAGCTTTAGGCTGTCCAGATTCGGGATCGGAAGACCTAGTGGATGAGATATTAGATCCGGTAGGGGATTCAAATCCAAGGATGATTCACCAGATGAGACCACAGGTAAGGGAACCACATTTGACGAGGCCAGAATGGGGCAATGAGGATCATTATGCTCCCCAACTGACTGGCTTTCTGTATGAGTTTCAGCGTCAGGGGTAGAGGAGGGTACGCATAAAGCAGACCGGGAGGCCAAGCATGCGCCAGAGCGTCTCTCGGGGATTCCCCGAAGGGGGGAATTAAAGCGAAGTAGCTGTTGCATTTCGTATTTGAGGGAGAGGCAAAGAGATCACAACAGGGTTGCCCCCACATGGCAAAAATCCGCTTCGCTACCTGGGGATTGAGAGACCACTCGTAAGGTGAAAGGATGGTGCGGCTGAGTCTGTCCGCCAGTATGTTGGACCGTCCCGGAATGTGCGTTCCAATAAGAAAGCGGTTGGTGGAGATCGCCCTTTCCCACACTCTCATGGCCTCTCGACAGAGAGGATAGGACCTGGTTCCCCCCTGTCTGTTGATGTACCAAACAACTGACATGTTGTCCATCTGTATCGCAATAGTTCCTACAGGAAGAAGGTTGTGAAGTGCCTGCAATGCCAAGAGCACCGCCCTCATCTCCAGAACACTGATATGCAATGTGTGTTGTTTCACATGCCTTGGACCATCCTGCCTGAGCAATGCCCCCTCCACCCAAGGAGAAATGTGTCCGTGGTCAACATAGCGAGGGGAAGAGGCGTGGAGAAGGGACGTCCCATATGGAGGTCCGGGGATGAAGCCACCACAAGAGAGCCCTCCTGCAAGCCCTGCTGAGGGGAATAGGATGGCTTAGGGGGTAGTGTAGAAAGGACCACTGGACTTGAAGGGTCCATTGCAGGACCCTCATGTTCAGATGAGCCAATGGCAGAAGAGTGATTGCCGCTGCCATGGAGCCTAGAGCCCTCAGGACCAACTCTGCCAGTGGAGCTTCTAATTGGAGGATGGCCCGCACATGAAGCCTCAGGCTTTGTAGTCGTTCCACAGTCAGGAATGCTAGAAGGTTCCTCGTATCTAACTTGGCCCCTATGAACTCTATCACCTGGGTCAGAGCAAGAGAAGACTTGTCCATGTTGATAGTGATGCCCAGCCGGGGGGCAAGTTGAAGGAAGTAGTCCCTGGCTGAGCAGAGTAGATGCCTTGTCGGGGCGGACAGGAGCCAGTTGTCCAGGTATGGAAAAACCTGTATTCCCTGGAGTCTCAGGTTGGCCGCTATCACTGCTAATACTTTGGTAAACACCCTGGTGGCTGTGGTGAGACCAAAGGGAAGGACCCTGAACTGGTAGTGACTGGCTCCCAGCCGGAAGCGGAGAAACCTCCTGGATCATCTGTCCATCCGAATGTGGTAGTACGCATCCTTGAGGTCTATTGAGCACATCCTGTCATTCTCCCACAAAAAGGGGAGGATGGATTGAAGGGTGACCATCCAGAATTTTTCTTTGGTTACTAACAGGTTCAGAGAAGAAAGGTCGAGAATTGGCCTTAAGTCCCCCGTCTTTTTTGGCACCAAAAAAAACCTGGAGTAAAACCCTAATCTGAGCTGGTCTGGGGGGACGGGTTGGATGGCTCTTTTTCCTAGGAGCTACTGAATCTCTGCAGCTGCTACCTCCCTCTGATCGGGTGGTACATCGTGGAGGTTTCTGGCTTTGGGGATGTGATACAGGGGAATGTGGTAACCTCTGGATATGATACGAAGCACCCAGCGATCCATAGTGATGGACTCCCAATCTGCCAGGTGCCTCGAGAAATGCCCCCCCGACTGCCTCCAGAGTGGAGCAGTCAGGCCACCTCTCAGGGTTGCTGCGTGGGCCAGTCAGAGAAGAATTCTCTGGACCCAAAAATTTTCGGGCCCCCCTCTGCCTCTAGGGCAGCGTCCTCCCTGTCCTCCTCTGCCACGGAAGGACTGGTTGTCTGGAGCAGGTTGGGAATGTTGTGATTTCCGGAACCACATCTTCTTCTGTCCCTTTTGGTTCTTGGAGAAGGACCTCTGGGGGAGCAGAGAAGTGGACTCCGATGGCAGACATCTTCCCGTCCTTTTCGCTCTGGACTAAAGTCTCGCGAACGGTCTTGCTAAATAAGGCAGAACCATCAAAAGGGGCATTCGCAAATGACGCCTTAAAGGGTTCCGTGAAGTCACAGTGTCGGAGCCAGGCCTGGCGTCTCATGACTAGGCCTGCTCTGCTGGCTCTAGTGGCTCCCTCTGTGGCATGGGATAAAAGCTGCATAGAGGTATTCGATATTGATCTTAGAGTGGCCATGCGAGTGGAATACAACTGCTTGTCTTCCGCCGACATGGACTCCGGGGGGGGCAGCATACTCTTTGATAAGGTCTCCCTGCATCCTAATGACGTGTGCCATGTAGTTCAGGGATCTTACTGAGAAGGTTGCTGAACTAAAGACCCGCCTCTCTAGGCAATCCATCAAGCGGGACTCTTTGCACGGTGGATGCACAGAGGGGCTTTCCTGACCTAATTCTCTCTTGGTGGCTGCCGCCATCAACATGGCATCTACGGGGGGACTCTTGCTCCAGTGGGACCTCTTCGAAGGGGGGCTCAGAATCTTATCGTGGCACTTGGGAACTGGCTCCACAGTGTCCGGCTCCTTCCATGCCCTGGTGGTAATCAGGTCCACCAGGGGGTCAGCCAGAGGGGACACCCAAGGGGTAGACGGGCCTGCTTCGAATGCCTCCAGAAACACGGATTCTTCAGAGGAAGCCTTGGCGGCAGACCACCCCCCCGATCCTAAGCATTTCCATGATGTCTCCGAAGGAGACATCCTCGGGGGGGATCTTGGTGAGCCTTCCCCCTCATCCAAATCCGTATCTTCTGTTAAGGACTCGGGGGAGTCCACGTGCCTCCTCTTACACTTTCGCTTGTGAGGAACATCCTCGGGGGGGGCTGTCCGAGGAAGACCACCAGCAATGTCCTGTTCCAGTGGAACAACCTGAGATGTCAAAGCAGGCTGTCCCTGAGGCCGAGTGATGGAAGCCTGACCCAAACGAGAGGGAGTGCGGGATGGAGCCGTAGCAGGGAGCGGGGGCCTGGATGCCCTCAACAGTGCCCTCTCCACCACTTCAAATGCCAAGGGAGAGCCGCTCTCAGTGGGATCCGAGAGCCGACCCTCGCCCGGATCCGAAGGGTGGATCGGAGCCGGCGCCGAGACCATCGGATCCGAGAGACCAGTGTGCTCCAACGTGGATGGAGCCGAAGGCACACTAAACCTCCCAGATCCAAAGCTCAGAGCACGACTCCGAGAGCTCGGATCTGACAAGGATGGATCCGGCAAGCTCGAGGGAAGAGACGGCACCGTAGTACCCGAAACTGTCGATGCCGACCCGACCCCGGCTCAGACGCTGCCCGGCTCCAAATGCTCCGAACTCGGGAAGCGGGTCGGAGAAGGAGCTATCGGGGCAAAATAGGGTGTTGAACTCCGCCCCGGAAAGGGGGGGCAAGAGTACTCCCATCTGCATTTGGGCCTGGATGAACCTGTGTTTTAAATATCAAATGTACAATTATATTTACTACATTGCAGCATTATTTCTAGTTTATTCAAGTCTTGCTTAAGTAACATTTGATTGTTCATTTTACCTTTAATATGATGCTTTTCTGACTTTCTTATTATCAGTTAATTGACTGAATAATTGTTAATTGAATTACCTAAAGTTGTATATAAGGGATGACAAAGTCACTTATTTTGTACTCTGATGATGCCCCATTCGAGTGGGTGAAAGCGCTTAGTATCTTGGATTGTGGAGCTATTTTATCCTTTTTCCGTTTGTGATCTGGTACATGTTCAATAAAGGTTTTTGTGAAGAAATTCCAGGACTCAAGGTTTGCTGAAATTAGCTTACTAGTCTGTTGTGCTCCGATTTGTATTGGCCTGGATGAACCTTCTCATCACCCGGTCCAAATCGGCTTCAGATAGGCTGCACGTTGATCTCGACGAGGCCACCAAGGCTGGCCGGGAGTGCCGCCTCAATGACCTCGATGGAGATCGGGTTTCCCCCTCCTCAGGACCCGGTGAGAAGCATGGAGACCGGGTCCAAGAAGGAGGAGACCTAGACCTGGAAGACCTAGAGGGAGAAGCCCGCTTAGCCGGGGGGGGGCCGATGCGGAGGCCTCGGCCCTCCGCTTGTGGTGCTTCTCCCTCTTCTTTTCCTTCCTGGCCTCCCCCTTCTCTGGCGCAGAAGCGGGAGTTTGAGTCGCGGCTGGGGGGAGAGAGGCAAGAGTGGCCACCACCATAGCCTGGGAGGAGGCCACAAAAGTACCGGAGGCTGAGGCCGAAGCCGAATCCGGGGGCAAAAGTCCCGCTAGGATCAGCCTCGATCTCCGGTCCTTCAGTGCCCTGGGGATGAACGCAGCACAAATCGCGCAACCAGAGGATAGGTGTTCAACCCCAAGGCACCGGACTCACCGAGTGTGGCCATCCGCCGGAGAGAGCTTATGGCCACACTAGGTGCACTTCAAAAAAATCAACTTTGGGGCCTCAGACATGACTACTTAAAATAAACACACTCACACGTAAGGCCCCAACTTACAAGCACACACTCACACACTACGAACCAGCGAAGGGTGGGGAGGAGAACAAAATTTACCACAAAAAACAATTAAATATAGGATATTTAACACTAAGGAACCTAACCACACACACTTTAGGGAGATTTACAGGTAATAAGCAATGAAAACCACTTATCTGAGCAGGAGCTCATAACCTAGCTGCTGAGTCTAAGCGCGGCAAACTAGATCTGAGGTCAGTCAGGGTTAGCAGGGGATTATGGGTAAGGGGAGGAGCTAGGAGCTCGGATCTATTAGCTGTGAAATAAGTTGCTGGCTCAGATCCGAGATCGGATCCGATACCCAAAGGTTGCTGACAAATGAAGTTCCTACTTCAGATTCCAGCATTACCCACACTCAGGCGTGGGTTATTGCTATAATATCCAATGACTGGAAAAATGTAGCTGAAGAACAGGTCCACAAAAAAAGGCTAATTTCTGTTCTAAAATAGATTTAATAAATCCAGTTTAAAAGAAATTGAGAAAATAAAAGTCCCTGAGTGCTCACAGACGATAAGCACTTTCAGAATAATCTTTATTAGTGAAATCCCGAAAGTGGGGAGTCCATTTTAAAATAGATTTAATAAATCCAGTTTAAAAGAAATTGAGAAAATAAAAGTCCCTGAGTGCTCACAGACGATAAGCACTTTCGGAATAATCTTCATCAGTGAAGATTATTCCGAAAGAGCTTATCGTCTGTGAGCACTCAGGGACTTTTATTTTCTCAATTTCTTTTATACTGGATTTATTAAATCTATTTTAAAATGGTAATGTGATGGTTTTTGTGGACCTGTTCTTCAGCTACATTTTTCCAGTCATTGGATATTTATCGTTAGCCTTGGTGAATCACCTGTTGTAGTTTGTGTACCATGGCAACAATGGGGGATCCCCTGGTCCAATAAGTCCTGTCTGACAGTGCACTCAGTACCTTATCAGGATGTTTGGGGATCGGCTCCACCATGTCGGGCTCCTTCCATGCCTGAGATGTAATCAGATCCACCACTGGATCTGTGGGAGGGGACACCCAGGATGTAGAGAGTCCTGCGCCAAACGCCTTCAGGAACACTGACTCATCTCGGTTGGGTTTCTGGACAGACCACCCCCCTCACTGATGAAGCATCTCCATGATGTCTCCGAAGTAGACATCTTTGACGGGTGAAGGGGGGAACCCTCCCCTTCCTACAAACTGGTGGCCTCCATGAGGGACTCTGGTGGGGAGTCTAAGTGCCTCCTTTTGCACTTGCGTTTTTGAGGAACCTCCTCAGGGGGTCTCTGGGGAGGACTTGAAAACATCAATCTGTTTCTGTGGGGGAACCCCCTGGGACAGAGAGGCAGCAGGCTGGCCCCGAGGGGCCAGCATGGCAAAATCCAGACCAAATACAGAGGGAGTCAGGATGGACTCCAAGGACGAAAGCGTTAGGGGTCTCAATGTGAAGGTAAGAAGTTAGGGCAGAAAAACTACCAACTTACCCAAATACAGTGTCTTAGAGCCCGGACCATGATCTGAATGATAGCGCGGCAAACAAGATCTCAAGGAAGGAGAGAGACAGGGATATTATGGATGGGGGAGGAGCTTGGAGCTCGGATCAGATGCTGGAAATGTGGCCGAGTTGGATCTGTGCCGGATCCAAGTACCCACAGGCTGAAGACAAATGAAGACAACAACATCAGATCAAATATTTTCCATATACATCTGTAAATCTTTCTAGTGGAAGCATTACGGGAAGAAAAAAGTATATTATGGACAGGGGAGGAGAGGCTAGGTTGCCTGGCTATCAATGGAAGTGGAGAAACCATGGGGTCAGCTTCAGGCCTGATCTGTCCGGGTGAATCATGTCTGTTGGGTGAGACAGAAGGTCTGGAATTGGATCCAGAATCCATGGAGCATAAACTAGATGAGGCCAAAGAATAAGGGCAATAAAGATGGCTTTGCTCTTCAACAGAGATGCTTTCTGGAGAAATTTGAGGATTAAGGGGGTTGGGGGATATGCATAGAGGAGACAGGGGGAGAACAATTGTAAAGGAGAGCTGGGGACCAGGGCAAAAAACCTGTTGCACTTGTTGAGGTGAGATGCAAAGAGATGGCAGCAAGGTTGTCCCATTTGATGGAATATCTTTTCCACAGCTCTTATGTTAGGAGACCACTCATGAGGTAAAAAAATGGACCTGCTCAACTTGTCTGCTATCACGTTAGATTTCCCTGGAATGCTGCTATCAGAAATCGATTGGGTGAGATCACCCATTGTCACACTCTCAGAACTTCTTGACACAAGGGATAAAATCTGGTTCCTCCTTGTTTGTAGATGTACCATACCACTGTCATACTGTCCATTTAAATCGCAACAGACTCAAAAGGGAGAGAATCTTGAAATACCTGCAGTGCGAGGAGTACTTGCTTTCATTTCCAGAACATTGATATGCGAGTTGGCCTTTTCAGGAGATCATGTGCCTTAGACTGTCTTTCCCAAGAAGTGCCCCCATCCAATTTGGGAAGCGTCTGTGGTCACTGCAGCTTTGGGATGAGGTAGAATGAAGGGACAGCCTTATAAAACATTATCTGATTGAATGCCACAAGAACTATTTGCTTGCCTGAGTTATCCTGATCTGAGTGGTCATCTGTTGATGTAGAATGGACCACTGAGTTGCTAAGGTCCACTGAAGCATACTTATATGGTATCTTTCTAGTGGAACTAGAACTATCACAGCAGACATTGACCCCAAGGCTTGTAGAATCAATTGAGTTGATAGAGAAGAATTTTGAATTATCTTTTTGACTTGGAATTGAATAGTTTCCAACCTTGGTAAGGGGAAGGGAGGCTGTTACTGATACCATGTAGACCAAGGCTCCCAAGAACTTTAATGTCTGTAATAGTTCTAACTGAGATTTGTTATAGTTGATGGCAATTCTTAGATGATAGCAGATCTGGAGTACATATTCTCTAGCTTTTATCAGAAGATGCCTCTGAGCCAGTCATCCAAATAAGTACAGAAACTCCAAAATTTCTGCAGTCTCAAGTGAGCTGCTACTACTGCCATGCATTTAGTAAACACCCTGGGGGCTGTGATAAGGCCAAAAGGCAGTGCTCAGAACTGGTAATACCTAGCTCTAAGATGGAAGCGTAGGTATCTACTGGATCATCTGTTCGTTTTTATGTGACAGTACACATCCTGAAGATCTACTGACCACATACATTCATCCTTGTGCAAGAAAGGCCTAATGGACTGTACCATGATCATCTGGAACATTTGTGTACTGAATCAGTTTATTCAGGTTGCTAAGATTCATGTTTTCTTTGACACTAAAAAGAATCTTGAGTAAGTTCCAGATTCTGTCAGATCTGGCAGGACCTCTAGGATGACTCTTTTTCTAGCAGCTTTTTTATTTCTCATCAAAAAAGTCAATGTCAAAGTGAACTTTATTGTCATTCAGACCACACAACAGTGCAACTGAACAAAATTGTATTACTTCGAACTCAGTGTGCATACCACATTTACTATTAATGCAACAATAACACATATACTAAAGCTAATCCCACAATAACAACAGTAAGACATGTATGCAGTGCAGTTACAAGTACAATGACATGCACCAAGACTATTCCACTTACACGTCTTCGTCAGTACCCAAAATGTTGCACAGATAATATATTGCACAGGTCAAAATCAGACAGATTTCAAATTGCACAGAATACTAACTTGACATATTGCACAGAATCTTAATTTGGCATCATTAATATTGCACATAAGGTATAAGATTGTACTCTCATAGAGTTATTGCCTATGTCTGTGAATTACTTCAGCGTTGTAACTCCAGATCTCCATGACTAGCATGGTGTGTGTTAGTACTGTAGTTCAGAAGTCTGATGGCTCGTGGAAAAAAGCTTCTATTAAATCTGGTGGTTTTGCAATATAAGCTACGGTATCTCCTACCTGAAGACAAACACGAGAACAGACCATGGGCAGGGTGAATGCAGTCTTTGACTATTTTCATGGCTCTGCTGAGGCACCAAGCAAAGTGCAAATCCTGGATAGATGAGAGCATGGACCCATTAATTCTCTCAGCCACTTCACCACCCTCTGCAGAGATTTGTGATCTGAAACCATGCAGTTTCCATATCACACCAAGAAATTACTTGTCAGGATGCTTTCGATGGTACCCCTGTAGAAGGTTGTGAGAAATGAAGGTGGTAGTTTTGCACTCCTCAACCTTCTTAGTGTAGACGCTGTTGCGCCTTCTTGACAATGTGATTAGTGTTTATTGACCAAGATAAGTCTTCAGCAATATGCACCCCCAGGACATTGGTGCTCTTCACCCTTTCCACTGCTTCTCTTTTGATTGTGAGTGGAGAATGAGCCTTGCATATCTTCCAGAAGTCTACTATTATCTCCTTTGTTTTATTCAAATTGGAAGCCAGGTTGTTGTTGTCACACCAGACAATCAGTTGGTTCACCTCCTCTCTGTAAGTTTTTTGTCACCATTGCTGATGAGACCCACCACTGTAGTATCATCCGCAAACTTAATAATGTGGTTTGTGTTGTATCTAGCGATACAGTCGTGTCAGCATGGTGAACAGCAAGGGACTCAGAACACATCCTTGAGGCACTCCAGTTTTCAGTATAATGCTCATCGAGGTGTTGCTGCCTACGCATAACTTTTGTGGTCTACCAATAAGAAAATTCAGAATCTAGTTGCACAAAGGAGTGCTAACAACCCAGATGGACCAATTTCTCAATCAGATGTTGGGGGATGACCATGTTGAAGGTCAAGCTGAAGTCAATAAATAAGATGCAGACATAGCAGTTTTCTAGAGCTGCTGCTTTCCTCTGTTTTGGTGGAACATTAGGAATTTTGCTTAATGTTGACAGAGGGGGCAGCGAAAAGGGACTTATATAACCTCTGGAAATAATCCTCTGCACTTGTTTAATTTATCCAAGTCTTTTGGGTTTCAAATACTATGACAGGAATGGACCCCATTTCTAAGTCAAAACATGATTAAAGTTCAATTAGCATTGTTTCATTCTTTGATGTTAGCCAAAAGTGCTATTCGCAGCACCTGCAATGTGCCCAGTAATCCTCTGCACCCATATATCAGTTTTAATGTCTAGCCAGGCTCTCTGGTGCAGAGATGGATGACCACCAACTGCCTCCAGAGGTGGGCAATCAAGCCTCCTTTCAGGAGCACTGATAGAGATTGTCAGAGAAAGAGTATCTGGACCTTTGGTTATGTGGACCTCCTGTTCTGCACAGGTGATGTCTTCCATTACAGGTCCCCCTCTGCTACTAGGGGAACTATCTCCATGTCGATCTTGGAAAGGACACTGAGATTTTCTGAATCACATTTTTTGACCACTTCAATGATTCAAAAAGAAGGTTCTTTGAGGGGTTGAAAAACGTAAGCCCACTGCAGCAGGGTGTTAACATCTTGCTCACATTTGGAGAGTGTGTCCTTTAACTTAAGGCCAAATAAGAAGTTATGTACTCACCATAACGCTCCATCTGAGTAGGTATCTTCATTTGTCTGCAACCTGTGGGATACGGATCCGATCTCGGATCCGAGCCGGCAACTTCTATCATAGCATAGATCCGAGCTCCTAGCGCCTCCCCCTTACCCATAATCCCCTGCCTGCCCTAACTGACCTCAGATCAAGTTTGCCCCATAGCACAGCAGATAAAAGGTGTCCCAATGGGAACATATGCTAATAACACAAGAACGATCATATTGGTCAGGGGGAAGGAGGGGGGGATGGTTGCAGACAAATGAAGATACCTACTCAGATGGAATGTTATGGTGAGTACATAACTTCTTAATCTGAAGTAGGAACTTCATTTGTCAGCAACCTGTGGGACAGAGTCCCCAGCTACCTAAATCTTGGGTGGCCTTCATGGAAGGATATTCCGGAGCACCGCAGAGCCAAAGGATGCTCTACCTCGGGAAACAACATCTATTTTATAATGGCTGATAAAAGTGTGAGATGAAGCCCAAGTGGCTGCGGAACAAATGTCATCCAGTGGAACCCTAGCTTGAAAGGCCGCAGAAGTGGCAACGGCCCTAGTAGAATGAGCATAGACTCCTTGAGGTGCAGGCCTCCCCGAGCTCTGATATGCTAAAAAAATACAACTCGAGATCCATCGAGAGAGAGAAACTTTAGAAACTGACTTTCTGAAATTACTTTTGGCAAAGGAGATAAACAACTGATCGGATTGCCTATGATCAGCAGTTCTATGGATATAAAAACGTAGTTGTCTGTGTACATCCAAGGAATGTAGCTTGTACTCTCCTTTGTTATGAAAGTTGGGGAAAAACACTAGGAGACTGATGGATTGATTGATGTTCACTTCTGAAGATACCTTAGGTAGAAAGGACGGATTGATCCTGAGGTAAACCCTATCCAGGTGAAAAAACAGATATGGTGGTTTGATACAAAGAGCTTGCAATTCCGATACTCTTTTGGCTGAAGTTATGGCCACCAAAAAGGCTGTCTTCCAAGAGAGAAATTTGAGATCAACCGTGGCCGCCGGTTCGAATGGGGGACCAGTCAAGGCCTGCAAGACTAAGGATAAATCCCATGGAGGTACCACCTCTTTAACTGGGGGCCTAAGGAGGAAGGTACCCTTGAGGAAGGTCTTACACAGTTTGGAAGTGATAAGAGGGCCAGACTCTTGCCCCACATGGTAGTATGAGATTGCTGCCAGTTGTACCTTGACTGTGGAAGAACTAGCCCCCTGGTGAAAGAGAGAGGTTAGAAAATCTAGAATCGACGATATCGGGGCTGTAAAAGGGTCTAAACGATGGTGTTCTGCCCAAATGGTGAAGCGTTTCCACTTACTCCGATAAACCTTCCTGGTGGAAGGCTTGTGAGCTGCTACAAGAATGGCTTTGACTGGTGATGAGATGCTGGGAGTCCTTATGAGGAGTGGAACTGGAGCAACCAAGCTGTCAACTTGAGGTTGACCAGGTTTGGAGTCGGAAGACCGAGAGGATGAGAGATGAGATCCGGAATGGGATCCAGAATCCATGGTGGCTACACTAGGTGAGACCATAGATAAGGGAACCACGTCTGATGAGGCCAGAATGGGGCAATGAGGATCATTTTGCTCCCCAGCTGCCTGGCTTTCTGTAATAATTTCAACATCAGGGGAAGAGGAGGGTAAGCATAAAGCAGACCGGGAGGCCAAGCATGAACTAGAGAGTCTCTCGAGGACTCCCCCGGAGGGGGGATCAGAGCGAAGTAATCATTGCATTTCGTGTTTGAAGGAGAGGCAAAAAGATCGCAACAGGGTCGCCCCCATCGGGCAAATACTTGCTCTGCAACTCGGTGGTTGAGAGACCACTCATAAGGAGTCAGGATAGTATGACTGAGCCTGTCCGCTAGAATGTTGGACCGTCCCAGAATGTGCGTTGCTATGAGAAAGCGGTTAGTGGAAATCACCCATTCCCACACTCTCATGGCCTTGCGGCAAAGGGGGTAAGACCTGGTTCCCCCCTGTTTGTTGATGTACCAGACTACCGACATGTTGTCTGTCTGTACCGCAATTGTCCCTACTGGAAGAGAGTTGTGTAGTGCCTGCAACATCAAAAGCACCGCCCTCATCTCTAGGATGTTGATATGCAAAGAGTTCTCTATGTCGTTCCATGTGCCTTGGAATGTCCTGCCTGAAAAATGCCCCCACCCCAGGCGAGAAGCGTCCGTGGTCACTGTGTCGACTGGCGGAGGTAGTGAGAAGGGACGCCCCGTGTGGAGGTTGGGAGACTGGAGCCACCACAGGAGCGATTTTCTGCAAATCTTGCTTAAGGAAATGGGGTGAGACAGGGGGTTGCGAGACAGGGACCATTGTACCTTGAGGGTCCACTGCAGAACCCTCATGTTCAACTGGGCCAATGGCAGCAGAAGGATTGCAGCCGCCATAGATCCTAGGGCCCTCAGGATCAATTCCGCCAAAGGAGTTTGCAGTTGAAGGATGGCCTGTACGTGCAACCTCAGGTTCCGAAGCTGATCTAGAGTCAAGAATGCAAGCATCTGTCTGGAATCCAGTCTCGCCCCTATAAAATCCAGCATCTGTGTAGGGATGAGAGAGGATTTGGTCATGTTGATGGTTAATCCTAATAGTGGAGACAGAAAGAGAAAATAGTCCCTGCATGAACAAAGTAGATGCCTTGTTGGGGCTGTGAGGAGCCAGTCGTCCAGGTATGGAAAGACCTGAATTCCCTGGAGTCTCAGGTGGGCCGCTATTATCGCTAGGACATTGGTGAACACCCTGGGGGCTGAGGTGAGACCGAAGGGGAGGACCCTGAATTGAAAGTGACTGGCTCCCAGCCGGAAGCGGAGGAACCTCCTGGAACGCCTGTCCACTAGAATGTGATAGTACGCATCCTTGAGGTCTATAGAGCACATCCAGTCGTCCTCCCGCAATAAGAGGAGGACGGATTGCAACGTGACCGTTCGGAACTTTTCTTTGGGTACCACCAGGTTTAGGAGAGAGAGGTCGAGGATGGACCTCAAGTCCCCCATCTCTTTTGGCACCAGAAAGAACCTGGAGTAAAACCTTATCCGACTTGATCTGGGAAGATGGGCTGGATGGCTCTTTTTTGTAGAAGCTGCTGAATTTCTGCAGCAGCCGCCTTCCTTTGACTGGGTGGGACCATACCTCTCAACCTGGAAACATCAGAAATCTGGACAAAGCCCATGAAAAATAGGTACAAATCTGTACGCTGATTAACATAAAATTTGCATACATGATTACACAACCCCGCCCACTCCAGCAGAATTATGGGATACCAAGTTTCAAACGCAAACTGAAGAACAGAACCAAAATATAACACCAGAGTCCCTCTGCGGCCATTCCAATGCCCCATTACCTGGCTATTCCACCCCATTTACCATAAACACTAATATATGCATAGTGCATACTGCTTTTTATTTTTTTTTTACATTCTACAGCACAATGCACAAACACCAATAGCTATCTACTAAACAAAACAATACTGTCTCACAATGAAAATCGACTTGGCTATAATGGACAGCAGCTTGTAATTATTATTTTAGCTTTGCTCCCATT
This sequence comes from Protopterus annectens, assembly GCF_019279795.1. NCBI lineage: Eukaryota > Metazoa > Chordata > Ceratodontiformes > Protopteridae > Protopterus > Protopterus annectens. Next base: position 1,972,688,228 of record NC_056728.1, read on the forward strand.
TAACTGCACTTAGTGCATGTTAATGTCTTTTATAAGCCCTATTTTTCCACATGCTTTTCTGAACTTAGAAACCTTGCCCAAATCTTGTATTCCTTTAACAGTGACCTGACCACAAACCACAGGATCACTTTTAGCAAGTGATAAACATTCAGAACTATTATAAAAGGGTATAGACGGATCAAAGAAGCAACAACCACTTTTATTTGGTCTGCCTTCCTACGATCAAAAACTTTTAGTTATGTACTCACCATAACTTCAGATGTTTGGGATCCATCTCGCCTACATTCTGACTGATGGGTTCGGAGCCGATCCCTCGGCTCCGACTCGGCACGCTTATGCCAAAGAGCGAAGTCTCTAATTGGCTGAGCTTACTATATCCCAGGATGCACCACTACCAGTCCCCCAGATCTAGTTTGTCCGCATACATGCACACATGCACGCCCTGCTTATATAACATCGTCAGATGAAACAAGATAAACAGTAAAACTCAAAACCGTTCAATCTCTTCTGATCTCCAAGGCAGGGGGAAAGAGGGTGGGTTTTAGGAATGTAGCGAGATGGATCCCAAACATCTGAAGTTATGGTGAGTACATAACTAAAAGATGTTATGTGATCCTATCTCGCCTACATTCTGACTGATGGGACAGCGTCCCTAGCACCTAAATCCTGGGTGGCTCACTGGAAAACACTCCTGAGTACCGTGGAACCAAATGATGCTCGTCCTTTAGATGCCACATCCAATTTGTAGTGGGAAATGAAAGTGTGCGGATTGGACCAAGTAGCCGCAGCACAAATTTCCGATATAGCGAGCTTGGAATGAAAAGCTATAGAAGTAGCCATAGCTCTGGTAGAATGAGCTTTGATAGATGTTGTAAGTTGCTTATTCGAAGAAGAATAAGCCTGAGTTATGCAATCTCTGATCCATTTGGAGATAGTAGCTTTTGTGATGGTTTGACCCAATTTATTATCTGAGAAGGACACAAACAACTGGTCTGACTTACGAAGTTGCTGAGTCCTGTCTAAATAGAAGCGTAATTGCCTGTGAACATCCAATTTATGGAGAGTGTATTCTGCTTCATTGGAGAATTTTGGGAAGAAAACTGGTAGCTCTAGAGATTGTTGGAGACAGAAACTAGAACAGACCTTTGGGACAAAGGATGGATTAGGCCTAAGTGATACTCTATCCTTGTGGAAAATCAAGTACGGTGGCTTAATAGACAGGGCTTGAAGCTCTGAAACTCTTCTTGCAGAAGTAATTGTAACTAAGAAGGCAGTTTTCCAAGACAGATATTTTAACTCACATGTAGCAGCCGGTTCGAAAGGGGAAGATGTTAATGCGCGAAGCACCAAATCAAGATCCCACGGAGGCACAGGATGAAAAATTGGGGGTCTTAATAGGCCCGCACCTTTAATGAAAGTTTTGCATAGTCTGCTGCTCATCAATGGAGGATCCATGGATTCGTGGAATTTAGAGATAGCCGCTAGTTGGACTTTAATAGTAGAGACAGAAGATCCTTGATTAAACAGGGATGTTAAGAATTTCAAAACCTCTGGGACAGGAGCAGTGATAGGGTCTAAGCCCTTGAGTTGAGCCCAGAAAGCAAACCTCTTCCACTTACTGAGGTACAATTTGTTAGTGGTGGGTTTGTGGGCCGAAGATAAAATGTGAACAACTTCCGGGTCTAGTGTGTGACTTCTGACTAAAGTCGGAAGTGGAGGAGCCAAGCTGTCAATTTCAAAGATCGAAGGGACTGATGCTGATGTCCCGACTGATGAATTAGCAGGTCCGGAATTAGGTCTAAAGTCCACGGATCATCCACCGCATGCTTCTTCAGGTAAGGAAACCATACCTGACGAGGCCAGTATGGGGCAATCAGTATCACTGCGGACCCCAATTGAGAAGCTTTTTGAATGACTTTGGAGAGAAGTGGAATCGGAGGAAAGGCATAAAGTAGCCCTGTTGGCCAAGGTTGTGCTAGAGCATCCATAGCTGGTACTCCCTGATGTGGGATCAAGGAGAAGAACCTTTGGCACTTGGTGTTCAGTGGAGTTGCAAATAGGTCGCAGCACGGCGTCCCCCATCTCCTGAAAACCTGAGCTGCTACTGTTTGGTTTAGAGACCACTCGTGAGGAGATAGAATTGTCCTGCTCAATTTGTCTGCCAATATATTTGACCTTCCCGGGATGTGGGTCGCTACCAAGAAGCGGTTGGTAGCTACAGCCCATTCCCACACTCTCATGGCCTCTCTGCAAAGGGGGTATGATCTGGTCCCTCCTTGTTTGTTCAGATACCAGACCACCGACATGTTGTCTGTGTGGATGGCGATGATGCCCTGAGGAAGAAACTTGTGTAAGGCCTGTAGGGATAGAAGTACAGCCCTCATCTCCAACACGTTGATGTGGAGAAGAGCTTCATCTGGAAGCCAGGAGCCCTGAACTAGCCTGCCCAGACAATGCCCCCCCCACCCTATCTGGGAGGCATCTGTCGTCAGGGTAACCACTGGAGAGGGAATAACAAAGGGGCTTCCTTGATTCAGATTGGATGTCTGAAGCCACCAGCGAAGGTCCCGTTTGCATATTTCCGTAATCATGATGTGATGATTGAGGGGAAGATCCTGAAAGGACCATTGAGTTGACAATAGCCACTGAAGAATCCTCATGTGCAATCTTGCCAGAGGAACTAAAAGAACCGTGGCAGACATTGAGCCTAAAACTTGTAGAACCATCCTGGCTGGGGCTTTGGATCTCGAGATCAGAGCTTGAACTTGGCCCTGTAAAGTTTGGATCCTTTCGGCAGGAAGAAAGACGCATCAATCTTGAGTCTATCTCTGCTCCTATGAACCTTATGCGTTGAGAGGGCAGCAAGACAGACTTTGACCAATTGAATGTAATCCCCAGGGTAATACCCAGGAGATAGTGGCTTTGAGGTTGTCCATTAGTAGATGCCTGGTGGTGGCAGTCAGGAGCCAGTCGTCCAGATAGGGAAACACTTGGAATCCAAGACTTCTCAGGTGAGCCGTCACTACTGCCAAACACTTGGTGAACACCCTGGGGCTGTGGTGAGACCAAAGGGCAGAGCGCAAAATTGGTAATGACTGACTCCCAGGCTGAAGCGCAGATACCTCCTGGACGCCTGATGTATCGGTATGTGATAATAGGCGTCCTTGAGGTCTATGGAGCACATCCAAACATCCTTCTCCAACAATGGGAGAATGGATTGTAACGTGACCATTCGAATTTGGATTTCGTGACGGATTGGTTCAGTCTGCTGAGATCCAATATTGGTCTCAGGTCCCCTGTCTTTTGGCACTAAAACGAACCTGGAGTAATTTCCTGATCCGATCTGGTCTGTGGGGACCGGTTGGATGACTCCTTTTTCTAGCAGCTTTAAAGCTTCTGCGGCTGCCATTTCCCTTTGACTGGGTGGTGGGTCCGGGATTCTTTTGGACGGTGGGGGCGAGTATGTGAATGGGATGGTGTAACCTCCGGCAATGATCCGAAGCACCCATCTGTCCTGAGTGATTGACTCCCAGGCTTTTAGGTGCTTGGTAAAACGACACCCGACTGGCTCCGGAGCAGCACAGCCGGGCAATCCCTCATGACGTGTGGGAGGCTGAAGAGCCACGAAAGGACTCATGGTCTCCAGAATTGCGGGCCCTCTGCCGCCTCTGGGACGGCGTCTCCCTGAAAAATTTCCCCGTCCTCTGCCTCTGGAAGGGGAATCTTCCTGCTGTTGGGAGAAAAACTTACGAGATTTGCGGAACCACATTTTCCCTCCTTTAGCCTTGGGGTAAGGCCGAAGGGAGTGGAATAACGGGCACCTACGGCAGATAAAGTTTTTCCCTCTTGCTCACAGCGGGTAAGGGTGTCTTTAACCTTGGGTCCAAACAAGGAGGACCCATCAAAGGGAGCGTCGGCGAAGGAAGATTTGAAGGCCTCCGCAAACTGACACAAGCGGAGCCAGGCTTGTCTCCGTAGAGCCACGCCTGTGCCTGCCGCTCTACCCGCCCCTTCGGCCGCATAGGAAATGAGCCTCATGGATGAGTTAGAAATTGACGTAAGGATAGCCAACTGAGAGCTAACCGACTGGGCTAGCTGCTCAGGTAGGTTACCCGAGAGGGAATCTGACAACTCCTTGACCAGATCCCTCTGAAGCCTGGTAAAATGTGCCAAATAATTCAGAGACCTTAAAGTAAAGGCCGCTGAAGTCAGGGTGCGCTTCCCGTACCTGTCCATACTCCTAGACTCCTTATTAGGAGGATGGACGGACGTTGAAGCCTCTGCCACGTCCTGTTGTGTAGCAGATGCCACCACCATGGCATCTACAGCCACGCCTTTAGTGAGGAACTCCTTCTCGCGGGGACCAGAGAAAAATTTATTTGGAGGAGAAGGGACTGGTTGCACGGTATCTGGATGTTCCCACGCCCGACAAACTAAATCCAGAAGCTCGTCGGGCGGAGACACCCAGGAGGCGGAGGGCTGAGCCCCAAAGGCCTTGAGGAGCACTGACTCATCAGCAGAGGGGTTTGGATATCCAGCCGCCTCGTTGTTTGAGGATCTCTAAGATGTCTGCAAATGAGACATCATCCGAGGACGACTTCGGGACCCCTCTGCATCATCAAGATCAGTGTCTGATGTAATAGACTCGGGGAGTCCACGTGCTTCCTCTTGCACGATCTCTTCCTTGGGGTTCCTCCGAAGACAACTCCGAAGAACCCTCAGGAGGAGGGAACCCCAATGGGGTAACCTCAGGCCCCGGGCTCCGCTGACTACGGACAGGGGAACTGCCAAAGACCCAGTCTCCACGCCCAGGAAGGTGCTGGTAAAGCCGGAGAGATGGCAAGAGGACTTGGCCAAGGCACTCCTCATGGCTCTGAAAGCCGGACCCCAGAATCCTGGGAGTGTCCGGTCCCGAGCCGTGATAGCCGACGGAAGTCCCGCAGCCGGCACCGAGGGAGGCTCGGAACCGAAAGCATAGGTCCCGAAACATCACCCCGGGTCCAGCCGAAGAAGTCCGCGTACCAAACTCGGACCCGAAGGCCCGGGTTGGAGTAAGGGTCGGAGCCGACCCTAAGATCTCCACCGGCTCCAACAGCACCTGCTCCGACGGAGCCAAAGCAGTCGGAGGAGGAATGGCAATGGGGTGGGCCAGGGTCATCGGCTCCGAAGCCAACTGGGTCGGAACCGAAACAAATTTTGGAAGACTGGGGACTGGAACAGTCTTTGGAGCACCCTGTCTATATCAGAATCTGACATCCTCGAAGACCGAGAGGAAACAGAACGGGTTCGAGACGGCCTCTCCAATGGCCCCAAAGGACTAGGGGACCGGCTCCGAGGTGACTCGATGACTATCGGCGCCGAAGGAATACACACACCAGATTCCATCGGTGCCGAGGTGGACTTCGGCGCCGAGGAGGAAGTGTCTGAGCGGGCGACCCTTGTCGGCTCCGAGACCAGTGGAGCCGACGAAGGTGACCCGCCTCTCGATGCCCCAGCCATCGGCTCCGAAGCCAGAGGAGTCGATACTGGTGGCATCGAGGCAGACCGTTCCGACCTCGGCTCCGAAGTCCTTGGAGCTGAAGGAGAGGCCTGCCTATGTCTGTTGGCGGTCGGATCCGACGGACTGGTCGGAACCGACGCCCTTTTCTTTTTAGCCGGAGAAGGAGAGGATGCCAAGGCTTCTTCAAAAGAAGGTTTAATTAACCCCTTAAGAATCAATTTATTTTTCCTCTCCTGGAGGACCCTTGAGGAAAAAGCGTGACATACGCTGCATGACTCCTGTAAGTGTTTTGCACCCAAACAATACACACAGAGCGAGTGATCGTCTGTGATGGACATTTTGAAATTACATTTTGTACATTTTTTAAAGCCCGAAGGCCTAGGATTCTAAGACATTATGGTAAGACAATTTCAGTAATCTTTGACAGGAAAAATACAATTACTGACTTACTGATGACTACAGTTATCGCTTAAAAGCGCAAATGACAGGGAACTTTGAAAACCCTGTAAGTTTTTAGGAGGGTTGACTGACCGGGAAGGCCCTAGATGAAGGGGGCCTAAACCAAACTCAACCCAATCACACAAAAAAAGTCTTCAACAAATCCAAACACACACAATGAGAAGAATAGCCGTTAAAACAGCTTTTTAAGACAAAAACAGCAAAAAACTGACAGAAAAAGTTAGTTAAAATAACTACTCAGCTCAGCCAGCTCGAGACCACGTCTTCGCAGGTTAGCAGCAAACGAGATCTGGGGGACTGGTAGTGGTGCATCCTGGGATATAGTAAGCTCAGCCAATTAGAGACTTCGCTCTTTGGCATAAGCGTGCCGAGTCGGAGCCGAGGGATCGGCTCCGAACCCATCAGTCAGAATGTAGGCGAGATAGGATCACATAACATCGTGCCTGTGCATTTTACTCTAAGGAAAATGAATATTGTTATAACCCCTTTCCATAATGAGTACATACATACAATTTGCTTCAGCACTTAGCCACCAATCTATAATTAGGTCAGAAAGACATAATGATTACTCTGAGTACTGATTTATTATCTTTGCCCATTCTGTCAGTGCTTCCAACACTAAGCATTTTGAAAGTACAATTATTTTGTCTTTTGGCAGTGTAAGTTGCTGACTGCTATGCTACTGTATGTGATTAATTCCATCAGGGGCAACACATTCCAGTAATTATGAAGAGATAGCATGACCTGATTAGTTAAGGTGCTTCAACAGTTTACAGAACTGTAAGGCAATCAGGTAACACCTTAAATGAAAGTACATTAACAATACACATGTCCATGTATAATCTACAACTTAACCTAAAAAATAACCTTCATGATTCAAACTAGCTAGCGTCAATATCCTGATCCTACAGACATTGCCAACATACTGGCTGACAGGTTCAGTGCAAACTTCTCCCAAAAGGAGAGATATCTATACCAAATGATTGCAGCCCCCCAAACATCTCTAACGCCCAAGTGAGAACTGCTCTCTCCAAAGCAAAAAAACACAGCATCCATGGGACCTGATGGTGTCCCCGGCTGTGTGCTCCACAAACTCAACGAGGAATTAAACCCACAGCTAGGACAGCTGTTTAATCATAGTCTCACCTCTGGATACGTACCCAGGGAGTGGTGCACTGCGACAGTAGTCCCACTTCATAAAGGCGGTGCCTCCACCGACCCTGGAAATTACCGGCCCATTAGCTTGACAAGCCTTATCTGCAAAGCCATGGAGAGGATCATAATGGATCTCATAAATAAAGACATAGGGAATTTGCAGACTTTGGATCCAACCCAGTTTGGCTTTGTCAAAGGCAGATCATGCCTTTTAAACTTGGTTGACTTTTTCGAAACAGTCACCAAAGCCATTGATGAAGGAAAGGCAGTCCATACAGCCTACCTCGATCTGGCGAAAGCCTTCGATACAATACCCCACCCGGGTATCATTGAAAAACTCATCAGCCTAAATGTTAACCCATACATCACAAGATGGGTTGCAAACTGGCTGAGTGACAGAACCCACAGGGTCAGAGTTGCTGGCGCCATGTCAGACTCAAAGCCTGTCACAAGTGGTGTCCCACAGGGCTCAGTCCTGGGCCCACTCTTGTTTGGCATCTACTTTTCCGAAGTACAGGCAAACACAGGAGGGTTATGGCTGACAAAGTTTGCAGATGACTGCAAACTGGGCGCCGTAGTCGAAAACACATCTGACACAGATGTCCTTCAGAAGGGTCTCACAGAAACGGATAACTGGTGCCAGAGCCATGGCCTAAAGTTAAATGCCAAAAAATGCATAGTCATACCCTTCGGGAAAAACAAGGTAACCCCTAGCTACCATATAGGTGGCAATCCACTGAGCACAGAAGAAGTTATTAGGGACCTGGGGACCCAGGTTGACAGTAGCCTGTCATTCGACACCCATGTAGCTAAAGTAGTTAAGAAGACCTTCTGCATTGCCCACCTTATCATGAAGGGATTCACATCTAGATCAAGGGAGGTCATAGTTTCCCTATACTCATCACTCATCAGACCAATGATTGAGTACAATGCCCCATTTGGAATGTATCTGACCCGACATTTGCAGCAGCTGGAGAGGCCACAAAAGTTCCTCACCAAAAGGATAAAGGGTCTCAAAAATCTGTCCTATGCTGCCCGACTGAAAGAACTTCAGCTCTATTCAGTCGCCACTTGCTCAGAGGTGACCTGTGCCTGACATACAAGGCCATGTCAAACCCAGATTTGATGAATATGCTTCACCTCAAAAAATCTAGATCCATCAGAGCCACAAGGGCGGGAGACTTAAACCTCGACACGGCTATTAATAGGACGTGCTGGAGGGATAGATTCATCACCCAAAGACTCCCTATGCTGTGGAACAAAATCCCGGTATATGTGAGGCAGAGCACCTCGCTGGCCTTGTTCAAGAGAAATCTTGACCAATGGATGGGAGATCGCAGATATACCCCAGGGATTACCTCAGCGTCACTGCTCGACAGAGGCACAGCAAAATAATGGGTATCGTTCCCCATACTGAAGGGGTGGCGTAAGCCACAAAACTATGGGCTAGGCTTGTAAATGCCCTCGGGCAGATAGCCTAGTATAAACCTATGAACTTATGAATAATGTGCTACTACTATAGTTTAATGAATATGCACCACAGTATGCTACAGAACCAGTTTGCAGCTGCCATTTTATGAGCTAATCCAAGCAAATTACACACAGTAAGGCAGGTATAGCTTGATAAAGCAAAAATAAATAAATAAATAAAATATGCTTGTCTTTACTAGCACCACATTAGTATGAATAGTGTTCATAATTTATATTCAAAATGTTTTCAAAAATCGACCATATCTGAAGGAAATATAATCATACCTTAAACCTTACACAAAGGCAGGCTAGTATATTATTTTCTTAAAGGAGTACATATACATTTATCACATATGCAGAAAAATTCAATAAGAATTTGAAAGACCTTCAGTTATTTATTTTTTCTTCTCTGTGAAATGTTAGCTATTAAATTCTTACTTGACTTCCATGCTGCTTCAAAAAGAAAACGGATTTCTCACACAACACACACAGAGAGCAAGAGCAGTTCCTGGCTTACATAAAGAAGTTTGTTCCCTTCTGGTCTGGCATGTTACCTTAAAGAAGCTCGACGTTCACTGCTGGGTGCTGGCATTTTTTTGTAGCTAAATTTATCGACTTCGTTCCCGGCTTACATAACGCTTCCTTCCCACTCAGACCGGTAAAGCTGCTTTCTGTCATTGGCTCCGCAGTCCGGACTCCGCACGCATTCAGACCAGGTAAAGCTGCTTTTTGAGACTCCATTCGCACTCCCCAGCTTACATAAAGCTGCTGCTTCCCGCCCGCTCGCATTTTTGAAAAGTAACGAAAAATGTATTAGAGCATAATTTGCCGCCAGCCGGAAAGCTTCTTCCAGCTCAATTCCGACTGGCTGGATGGCCTGATGGTGCTGACGTCATCGCGCACGTGATGACGTCAGCACCAACAGCACGAAAAATTAAAAAAATTCAAAAACAAAAGGGAAAAAAAATCGGAAATGAAGGGGTGCCACTCGGGAATCGTGACACTCCTTCATATGGACCCCAAAACTCGGTAAAAACCGAGTAAATCGGTATGGTTGGGAGGTTTGGGTGGGACATCGGGAAGGCTTCTGATTCTGGGGTTTACTATGAAGGGAATTTGGTAACCTCTGGATATAATACGAAGCACCCAGCGATCCATTGTTATGGACTCCCATTTTCCCAGGTGCCTCGAAAAACGCCCCCTGACTGCCTCCAGAGTGGAGCAGTCGGGAAACCCCTCAGGGGTTCTGCGTGGGCCTCTCAGAGAACTGTTCTCTGGACCCAAAATTCCTAGGACCCCCTCTGCCTCTGGGGCGGCGTCCTCCCTGTCCTCCCCTGCCACGAGAGGACTGGTTGTCCTGAGCAGACTGGGATTGATGCGATTTTCGGAACCACATCTTTTTCTGACCTTTTTGGTGCTTGGAAAAGGACCTCTGTGGCGTAGAGAAGCGGACTCCGACGGCAGACAAGGTCTTCCCATCTTTCTCACTCTGGACAAGAGTGTCGAGAGCGGTTTTGCCGAACCGTGCAGAACCATCAAATAGGGCATTCGCGAATGACACCTTAAAGGGTTCTGAGAAGTCACAGTGACGGAGCCAGGCCAGTCTCCATATGACAAGCCCGACTCCGCCTGCTCTAGCGGCTCCCTCCGTAGCATGAGACAACAGCCGCATAGAGGTGTTAGAGATAGAGTGGAGGGTGGCCATTCGGGAAGAGTACAGATCCTTGTTTCCCTCCGACATGGACCCTGGGGGGAAGCAGCATATTCCTTAATTAGATCCAGCTGCATCCAAATAACGTGTGCCATGCAGTTCAAGGCCCTCATAGAGAAGGTCGCTGAACTGAAGGCCTGCTTCCCAAGACGGTCCATCGCGCGAGACTCCTTGCTCGGAGGATGAACCGTGGGGCTCTCCTGAGCCAACTCTTTCTTGGTGGCTGCAGCCACCAACATGGCATCCACAGGGGGACCTCTGCTCCAATGTGATCTCTCTGCAGGGGGGCTCAAAATTTTGTCTGGGCACTTGGGGATCGGCTCTACGGTGTCCGGTTCCTTCCAAGCCCTAGAGGATATGAGATCCACCAGGGGGTCGGGTGGAGGGGACACCCAAGAAGTAGATGGTCCTGCCTCAAATGCCTCAAGGAATACGGACTCGTCAGAGGAAGCCTTGGGGGCAGACCACCCACCCCTGATTTTGAGCATTTCCATGATGTCTCCAAAGGAGACATCCTCGGGGGGTGACCTAGGGGAGCCTTCCCCTTCATCCAAGTCCGTATCTTTGGTGAGACTCTCAGGGGAGTCCATGTGCCTCCTTTTGCACTTTGCCTTGTGAGGAATTTCCTTGGGGGGGCTGTCCGAGGAGTCCTCACGGGCTGTATCCTGTTCCACTGGAACTCCTAAAGGCACTGAGGCAGGCTGCCCCGAGGGCCAGATGAGGGGAGCCAGGACCAGATGAGAAGGAGTGCGAGAGGTAGCCGAAGCCAGGACCGGAGGCCTGGAAGCATTCGACAGTGCCCTCTCCACCGCAGCGAAAGCCGAGGGGGAGCCACTCTCTGATGGATCCGAGATCCGACTTCCACTCGGATCCAAAGCGGGGATCAGACCCGGCGCCGAGAACGTCGGATCCGAAGGACCAGTGTGCTCCGACCGAGACGGAGCCGAAAGTACACCGAATCCCTCGGATCTGAAGCTCGGCCCACGGCTCCGAGAGGTCGGATCCGACAAACTCGAGGGAGCAGTCAGAGCTGACGTGCCCAGCATGGACGGCTCAGAACTACCCCCGGATCCAACGTGGCTCGGCTCCGAGCCCAGAATGCGGATTGGAGAAGGAGCTATAGGAGCGAAAAAAGGGGTCAAGCTCCCTCCCTCCCGGAGGAGGAGGCAAGAGCACTCCCATCTGCATCTGAGCCTGGATGAATCTCCTCATCATCCGATCCATGTCCGCATCAGACATGCTAAAGGTGGACCTCGACGAGGCCACCGAGGCAGACCTGGAGTGTCGCCTCGATGACCTCGACGGGGACCGGATCACCTCCTCCTCGGGTCCCGGGGAGAAACAATGGGATCGGATCCGAGGAGGAGGAGTTCGAGAAGACTTGGACGGAGAAGCCCTCTAAGCGGGCGGGGCTGATGAGGAGTCCTCGGCCCGCCGCTTAAGGTGCTTCTCCCGTCGGTTTTCTTTCCTGGCCTCCCTATCCTCCAGAACCGAAGCGGGAGGTTGAGTCCCGGTCGGAGGAAGGGAGGCAGGAGTGACCGCTACCGGGGGGGGGGGTAGCGGGCACCGAAGTACCGGAGGCCGAAGCAGAGTCTGGGGGTAGAAGGCCCGCCAGAACTAGCTTCGCCCTTCGATCCTTGAGTGCCCTGGGGTTGAACGCCATGCAAATCGTGCAACTCGAAGAGAGGTGTTCAACCCCAAGTCACCTAACGCACTGAGTGTGGCCATCAGCCGGTGAAAGCTTGTGACCACACTCGGTGCATTTCGAAAAAATGGCTTTAGGGGCCTCCGACATTACTGTAGTAAAGCACACTCACTAGGCCCCTAACACTCAGTCACACACATGCTACGACCAGCGGGGGAGGGAGAAATATTTTAAATTAAATTAAAAATATACGATATAAAATAGTGTAAGGGTAAACCTACCACACACACAATCAGTCACTCAGAAAGAAGAAATAAAATACTTTTTCTCTCACAAAAATGCTAAGAGCTCTAAACCAAGCTGTTGCCTGAAGAGCGGCAAACTAGATCTGAGGTCAGTTAGGGCAGGCAGGGGATTATGGGTAAGGGGGAGGAGCTAGGAGCTCGGATTTATGCTATGATAGAAGTTGCCGGCTCGGATCCGAGATCGGATCCGTATCCCACAGGTTGCTGACAAATGAAGTTCCTACTTCAGATCAAAGAATTTCCTTCAAAGGTTGCAATGACAAAGGAGGACTTGAAGGGCTCCACAAAATCACACAAGCGCATCTAGTCATGCCCCCTAATGGAAAGGCGTGAACCTCCCGCCCTTGATGTACCCTCAGCTGCATGTGAAATAAGCCTCATGGATGAATTTGTGATCAATTGTAGGGTAGCCAACTGTGAAGCAATAGAGCTCTGTGCCTCAAAAGTACTGGTTCCAGAGAGGGATTTTGAGAGTTCTTTAAATTCCTCTGCAATCTAGTAAGTGTGCCAAATAATTCAACAACATGAGTGCAAATGTTGCTGAAGCATATACACACTTTCCAAATCTGTCCAATGTCCTGAACTCCCTGTTAGGGGGATGGACAGATGAACCCTGTTCTACACATTCTTTCTTTGTGGCCACTGCTATGAACATGGCATCTACTGGTACTCCCTTGCTCCAAAACTCTCTTACTTTTGGTGGTGCCAGGATACTGTTTAGTCTGTTCAGGATCAGCTCAGCAGTGTCAGATTCCTTCCACACCCACCTAGAGATCAAGTCACTGAACTCATTGGTGGGCAGAGTCACCCATGAGGTAGATGGGCCAGAGACAAAGGCTTCAAGGAATATGAATTCCTCTTGGGAAGGGTTATAGGTAGAATAACCACCTCTTTGCATGAGGATTTGCAGGATGTCTCCAAAGGACACATCATCAGGTGGTGATCTTGGGGACCCTCAAAATCAGTATCTTCAGAGACTGACTCTTGAGGAGAGTCTATGAGTCTCTTTTTGCAATTTTTCTTTCTAGGGACTTCTTGCTTGGTGGGATGCTCCAGAGAAGTATCGGAAGAAATAAGTATACCCTGCTGGGTAGCCGGGAGACTCTGGGATGACTGTCCCTGTGGAGTAGAGTAAATATGATCAAGGCACACTGATATATGGGATCCAGAGAGCAGATCTGAAAGGGGTGGAAATGTCCATCCTCCAGAAGCAAAGGACACTTTCTCTCTCTCCACCACTTCAAAGGCAGAGCACTCCAGGGAGATGGAGGCTGGTGGAACTGAGAAAACATGTTTCCGGACCTTCAGCTCCCTCTGACCCGAAGGCAGTCCACACAAGACAAAAACTGAGGCCGAACTGTCCAATGCTGAAGCTCTGAGAAGCAGAGACTGCTCTGACAACTTTGGAGTCAACTACAAATGACACTTCAGCATCAAGAGTTGTCCAGCGCTGAGAATCTAGGAACTGGTGCACTCAGAGAATATATTGGAGCCAAAGATGCAGCACTCTTTGGATCCAACACAGACGATCCTGGAAGACTCAGATCCAAGGGCTCCGAAACCATGGGTTGGATCAAAGAAAGACCCAAGATGGGCAGTGTAGCTCTAGTAAAGGTGTCTAGATCTGAAGGGGTAGGAGCCGTGCAAAGTCCCACCTGAACCTGTGCCAAAAGGAACTTCCTCATCATTCTCTCCATGTCAGCTTCTATCAGAATTCTGGAAGAACAAGAGGATGAGGCCAGTGATGGGGACCTGAATGTCTGTGTCTATCCTAAAAAGGAGATGGCATTCAGGAAGGGAGCGGATCAAAAGACTACACATACCAAGCTCGAGGTAAATATTCTGGATTTAAGACTATTGGATCCAATAAAGCAGATCGGACAGTCAATGCTGACGGATCCAAAGATTTAGTTTTTGGATCCAACCTTTTTGAAGTTTTTCAAGCAGGCTCTGCTGCTGGATCAGAGGACTGAGTGGAGGATCCAACAGATCTGATGGCCTTTTTATGTGCTCTTTTTTGTCAGGCTTGGAGGGCTGAGCTACAGATAGTGCTTCCGAGAAGGTCGTAGGGAGAAGACCTTTCAAAATAAATTTATTCTTTCAGTCAGCATGGGAATTGAACACTTTGCAGACCTCACAATCAACTTTTTAAAAGGGCAGAGACCAAACAATAGGCATACAGATTGTATGCATCAGACAGTGGAATCTTGTATCTACACTGCTTACAGTTCTTAAAGCCTGAAGGCTTTTCAGCCATCTTAATGAACTATCTACTAAGATAGAATACAGAAGAACCTTTTTTTGTTTTATAGAAAGGAAAAAGAAAAGAAATGGGAGAAGAATCTACCAACTTTCATAATCGAATGGAAAGGAAAAGGAAAATATGAATAATGATAATTTAGAAATACACTAAATTAGTGTACCATAAGGAAGGATATATATATATATATATATATATATATATATATATATATATATATATATATATATATATATATATATATATATATATATACATACATAGAAGGCAAGGCCAGAAAAATATAAGTAAATAAGTATGCAATTCACTTAGCTAACGCTCGAAAGCTCACAGTGACTATGTCCATATGTCAAGGAGGCAAACAAGATCTGAGGTTTGTTAGGGGGGATACAAGATTATGGGTAAGGGAGGAGCTCAAGAGTTCCAGTAGCCATGAGTTGTAAAAAGTGGTAGTGTCAGATCTCAGGCTCAGATCCAAACCCGATTGTTGAGGAATGAATGAAAATTGTCAGCATCAGATCCCATGTTCAGGACTCTTGACATTTATGAAAAGACTCTGTAAAGATAAGAGGGCTAAATAAGGAAAAATGTGAATGCTTTACAGTCTGCAGTGTACTATCACTGGATCTGGACACTTTTTAAACTTCCCTAAAGCTATAGATAATATAAAGGGTAAGGTAGAGTACTGATAAGTGAGTCAGACACAGAATCTGAAAAATTTCTTGAACGTGAAGGGATGTGATGATAAAAAAAGAAGTTATGTACTTACCATGACATTCCATGTGAGTTGTTCATCTCACCTTTATTCTTATACATTGGTTCGGAGTTGAACCATCGGCTCCGAGTCAGCCTCTTTACTAGCTAAAGATCTCAGAGTAGCTCAAGGTCATGCCCCTATCCCTTGATGCCCTCTGTCCTACCTCAGACCTAGTTTGCTGAACTCAGCACGAACAGGTATAACTCAGTAAATACTCCAGCCGGAGTAAGAAGTCCCAGAACAAGACTACCAAACCCCAAGTCTACTTGTTCTTCAAAACCCTGGAGGGGGAAGGTGGGTGGGAATGTCAGAATAAATGGGAGATGAACAACTCACATGGAACGTTACGGTAAGTACATTAAATAATAACTTCTTTATGTGAAGTTGTTCAGTCTCGCCGTTTATTCTTACACATGGAAAGCGTCCCAAGCATCCTAATCCTGGGTGGCTCAAGGGAGTATATTCCTGAGGACAGTGGAACCAAAGGAAGCTCTGTCCCTGGAGGCCCTGCCCACTTTGTAATAAGTGATAAAGGTATGAGGCTTAGACCAAGTGGCATCTGCACATATAGAGTCCAAAGGTAAACGAGCAGTATAAGCTGAAGAAGTGGAGACGGCTCTAGTTGAATGGGCCTTCACACCATGCTCTAATGTTTGGTTCGCTGAAGAGTAGATACGTTTAATGCAGTCAGTTAACCATTTGGAAATGGTAACTTTAGAAACTGGCAATCCCTTCTTAGCGTCAACACGATACACAAAGAGTTGGTCAGATCTTCTAAATTCTTTTGTCCTGTCCAAACAGAATCTCAATTGTCTGTGGACATCAAATGTATGCAACATGTATTCCAACTGATTAGAATGATTCCCAATAAGCAAGATAACAGTAGGAGTCAACAGATGTGGCAACACTCGAATGATCACGAACATAAAAGTGTAAAAAACGTTTTATTTTGTATGGTAAGCACTTTCACTAAATAGCTTCATTAGACCATGTAACTAGCTATTGCAGAGCATTTAAAAACTTAAGAAAACCAATCAAAAAGTTCATATAAAAATGACATCACATCCTACTAAATCACTACATAATGCTAACAAAGCCCCTAGTGGATACATTTGATAACAACTTGAGAAATCACGAAGACAATATGTATAGTAAACCTAAACAAAACTGAAGCTGGTGTTTAATTGAATGATAGCAGTTCAGTTTACATAAAATAAGAAGTTAGAACATGTCATCACCAACTTATATTTCAACTTCTAAAATAGAAAGTCGTTTATATAAAACTTAGCATTAGTTACAATAGATGCAGGAAATAAAGGATCATTCCATGTACACCTCTTATTGTATATAAACAAATCTGCATCAAAATAACTATAACAGCAATTTAGCTTAAGAAAGATGTATAGAAAAATAAAACTAGTTATCTGTAGGCATAAATAAATAGGCATCATAATGATAGTCAAACAGCACTAACCAGTTAACTGCTACTGTTTTCTTGCTTATTGGGACTTATTTCTGTTTTACCAAAAGTCATATTATGTTCCTCCCTGGAACGGTAAAAAGAAGTTATGTACTTACCATAACGTTCCATGTGAGTTGTTTATCTCGCCTTTATTCTCACTGATGGGTTCCGAGCCAATCCTTGGCTCTGACACGGCAGATAGCAAAGCTCAAGGTTTGCCAGTAGCTCGAGACCAAGCCCCTTATCCCACAATGCACTGTTGGAATTACCTCAGATCTTGTCTGCTGTGAGGAGCAGTATATATATATATATATATATATATATATATATATATATATATATATATATATACCCTTTTATTTATTTCTACCAAGAACACTTCCTGAAGGGGCAGAAGAAATATTGAATAACCAGGATGGTACTAGCCTCTAAGTCGACAGTCAGCCAGGAGGGGGAAGGCGGGAGGGACATGAGAATAAAGGCGAGATAAACAACTCACATGGAAAGTTATGGTAAGTACATAACTTCTTTATGTGAAACTGTTAAATCTCGTCGTTTATTCTCACTGATGGGTAGCGTCCCTAGCACCCTCAATCTTGGCTGGCTCATGGAAGTATGTTCTTCAGTACCGTGGAACCAAAGGAAGACCTGTCCCTTGAAGCCTTATCTACTTTGTAATGCGTGACAAAGGTATGAAGCTTAGACCAAGTGGCTGCAGCGCAAATATGGTCAAGGGGCAATTTAGCTTGAAAAGCAGAAAACGTAGAGATGGCTCTGGTAGAATGACCTAGGTTTGTGTGTTAGTGCATGTTCGCATTCTCATAAACAAAGGATATATAGTCAGACAGCCATTTAGATAAGGTTGTTTTAGCCACTGGATTGCCTTTCCTGGCTTCTGAGAAGGATATAAAAAGTTGATCTGATTTTCTAATATCCTTAGTTCTGTCAAGATAAAATCTGTGCTGTCTGTGTACATCAAGTTTGTGGAGCATGTATTCCAATTTGCTAGAGTGGTTGGGAAAAAAGACTGACAGCTCAATGACCTGATCTATATTTGATTCAGAACAGACTAAGTAAAAATGAGGGGTTTGTTCTGAGAGATACTCTTATCCGCATGGAAAATCATGTAAGGTGTTCTGATAGATAATGCTTGAAGTTCTGACACTCTGCGGGCAAAAGTAATGGCCACAAGAAAAATAGTTTTCCAGGATAAATATTTGAGATCACAAGAAGATGCTGGTTCAAAGGGGGGAAGAATAATTTGAGACAGCATAAAGTTTAAATTCCAGGGAGAATAGGGAATTTTGATAGGAGGTCTCATGTGAAGAACGCCTTTAAGAAAAGTCTTAGATAATTTATGGCCCATAACATTTGAGCCACCAAACCCAAGGTGAAAATTTGAGATGGCAGCTAACTGGAATTGAACTGTAGCAGCCGCTGCCCCTTCCTTAAAAACCTTTGTCAAGAAATCTAAAATAGATGATAATGGAGCTCAGAAAGGGTCAATTTTATGCGTGTTGGCCGAAACTGAGAATCTTTTCCATTTACTGCCATATAATTTCCTGGTAGATGGCTTGTGAGGAGACAAGAGAATTTGTCTTGTATCTTCTGAAATTGAATGAAGCCTGGCAATTAGGGGAAGTGGATTAGCCAAGCAGTCAGTTTCAGGGACTGCAGTGAAGGATGGAGTTCCCCTGATGGGTGCGTCAGAAGGTCCGGAACTGGGTCCAGGATCCATGGAGCTTCCAACAGATGATGGTGGAGAAACGGGAACCAAATCTGTCGAGGCAGTAGGGGGCTATGAGAATAACAGTCCTTCCCAGCGATTTTGCTTTCTGTAAAAATCTGGGTATCAATGGGAAGGGTGGAAATGCATAAAGGAGACCCAGGGGCAAATTGTGTAAAAGTGCATCTCTCGGGGGATGACCGGGAGGTGGTATTAGGGCAAAGTAGCTTCTGCATTTTGAATTGATGTGGCTGGCAAAGAGGTCGCAGCAAGGCTGGCCCCATTTGTGGAAAATCAACTCCGCAACCTGTTGTTTGAGAGACTACTCATGAGGGAGCAATATTGCCCTGCTTAGCTTGTCCACTATCACGTTGGATTTCCCCCGGATGTGCATTACTAACAGAAAATGCTGGGATGACACAACCCATTGCCAGACCCTGAGGGATTCTCGACAAAGGGGGTAAGACTTGGTTCCGCCTTGCTTGTTCAAGTACCAGACTACTGACATGTTGTCCATCTGAATTGCAATAGTTCCTAGAGGGAGAGAGTCCCGGAAGTACTGCAACACCAGAAGTACCACTCTCAACTCTAGAACATTGAAGTGCAGATGTGATTCTTGATCTACCCATGTGCCTTGGGCAGTCTTTCCCTGAAAATGCCCCCCCCCCCATCAGGGAAGCATCCGTGGTCACAGTGGCTACTAGGGGAAGAACAAAGGGTCTTCCGATTGTGATATGAAGAGATGTCAACCACCACCGAAGGTCTCTCTTGCAAGAATCCATGATGAGAATCATGTGGTGCATCAGTAGTTTCTGGTACGACCACTAAGCAAAGAGGAGCCATTGAAAAATTTGCATATGCATCCTTGCGAGTGGTATAGCCAGGATTGCTGCCACCATCAAACCTTGCACCTTCAATACCTCTGCTGCTGTAGCTTTGTTCTTTGACACCAGTGAGCTGACGTGTTGGCAGAGAAGTGAGACTCTTTTGATAGGAAGACGTAGAGTGGTAGTTGAGGTATTTAACTCTGCTCCTATAAAAACGGTATGCTGCAATGGCAATAAGGCAGACTTTTTGAAGTTGATTGTAATGCCTAATTGATGGCAGAGTGTCAGAGTGTATTGTGTTGCCTGAGTCAATTGATGCCTGATGGTAGCAGTAAGGAGCCAATCGTCTAGGTATGGAAACACCTGGAATCCTAGACGTCTCAGGTGAGCTGTGACCACTGCCATGCATTTGGTGAACACTCGGGGGCTGTAGTGAAACCAAAGGGCAGAGCACGAAACTGGTAATGATTGGCTCCCAGCCAGAAATGCAGATGATCTCTGGAGCATCTGTGCATCTTCATGTGGTAGTATGGGTCCCTGAGATCTATGGAGCACATACAATCGCCTTTCCCTAGGAAGGGAAGAATGGCCTGAAGCGTGACCATTCAGAACGTCTCTTTCTTTACGAACTGGTTGAGTCTGCTGAGGTCCAACATAGGTCTCCAGTCCCCTGTTTTCTTTGGTACCAAAAAGAACCTTGAGTAAGTTCCAAATCCAACTTGGTCTGCTGGGACTGGCTGGATGACTCTTTTTTTCTAGCAATCTGTGGACCTCTACAATTGCTTGTTCCATGAGATTGGGTGGAGCACCTGGGATTCTGTTTACAGGAATGGGAGGGGAAGAGAACGGTATGAAATATCCTCTGAAAATGATGCTTTGTACCCATGTATCTTTTAGTTATGTACTTACCATAACTTTAGATGTTTGGGATCCATCTCGCCTACATTCAATACTGATGGGCTCAGAGCCGATCCCTCGGATCCGACTCGGCACGCTATGCTATAGAGCGAGGCCTCTTATTGGCTGAGGTATTTCTTATCCCAGGATGCACCACCACTAATCCCCCAGATCTTGTTTGTCCACATTCATGCACACATGCACAACTTGTTTATATAACATTGTTAGATGTTTCAAGATGAAACAACAGGATTCGGACCTTCTGATATCCTCTGATCTCCAAGGCAGGGGGAAGGAGGGTGGGTTATTGGGAATGTAGGCGAGATGGATCCCAAACATCTAAAGTTATGGTAAGTACATAACTAAAAGATGTTATGTGATCCTATCTCGCCTACATTCAATACTGATGGGACAGTGTCCCTAGCACCTAAATCCTGGGTGGCTCATTGGAAAACACTCCTGAGCACTGTGGAACCAAATGAAGCTCGTCCTCTAGATGCCACATCCAATTTATAGTGGGAAATGAAAGTGTGCGGGGAAGATCATGTAGCCGCAGCACAAATGTCACTAATGGCAAACTTAGAATGAAATGCTACTGAAGTAGCCATAGCCCTTGTAGAATGAGCTTTGACAGAGGTGGTAAGCTCTTTATTAGAATAAGAATAAGCTTGAGTAATACAGTCCCTGATCCATTTGGCAATAGTGACCTTTGTGATGGCTTTGCCCAATTTATTGTCCGCAAAGGATACAAACAACTGATCTGTTTTCCTTGTTTGTTTGGTCCTATCTAAATAAAAACGCAACTGCCTGTGGACATCTAATGTGTGGAATATGAATTCCGCTTTGTTAGAATACTTCGGAAAGAAGACTGGAAGTTCTAATGATTGTTGTAGGCAGAAACTGGAACAAACTTTAGGGACAAAAGATGGATTTGGCCTGAGAGATACCCTGTCTTTGTGAAAAACCAAGTACGGAGGTTTGATAGACAAAGCTTGAAGCTCTGAAACCCTTCTGGCAGAAGTAATTGCCACCAGAAAGGCAGTCTTCCACGATAGAAATTTTAAATCACGTCGCTGCCGGTTCGAAGGGAAAGGAAGTTAAGGCGCGTAACACCACATCGAAATCCCATGGAGGAGCAGGATGAGAAATCGGAGGTCTTAAAAGCGCAGCACCTTTCAAGAAGGTCTTACATAATCTGTTGCTCATTAAAGGTGGGTTTATAGATTCGTGAAAATTGGAAATAGCTGCCAATTGAACCTTGATGGTAGAGACTGAAGAGCCTTGATTGAAAAGAGAAGTTAGAAATTTCAGTACTTCTGAAACAGGAATAGTGATGGGATCCAGGCCCCGGAGTTGAGCCCAAATAGCAAATCTTTTCCATTTGCTAGAATACAATTTCTTTGTAGCAGACTTGTGGGCCGAAGATAAAATGTGTACAACTTCTGGATCCAATGTATGACTCCTGACTATCGTCGGAAGAGGTGGAGCCAAGCCGTCAGTTTTAAGGTGTGTAGGGACTGGTGGAATAGTCCCGACTGATGAACCAAAAGGTCTGGGATCTGATCCAGGAACCATGGACCTTCCAGAACATATTTCCGAAGATAGGGGAACCATACTTGACGAGGCCAGTAAGGAGCAAGCAAGATCATTTTGCTCCCCAAGAGAGATGCCTTTTGGATCACCCTGGGAAGGAGAGGAACTGGGGGGAAGGCATAAAGCAAGCCGGAGGGCCAAGGATGGGCTAGTGCATCCCTGGGGCTCTTCCCCGGAGCCGAGGTGAGGGAGAAGAACTTTTTGCACTTCGCGTTCAGTGGAGTCGCGAAGAGGTCGCAACACGGAACTCCCCATTTGCTGAAAATCTGATTTGCAACTGTAGTGTTCAGAGACCATTCGTGAGGCGAGAGGATGGTTCTGATCAGTCTGTCGGCTATCACATTGGACTTGCCCGGGATATGAGTAGCCACTAGAAAGCATTTGGTCGACACTGCCCATTCCCAAACTCTCATGGTCTGTCTGCAAAGAGGATAGGATCTGGTCCCTCCCTGTTTGTTTAGGTACCAGACAACTGACATGTTGTCTGAGTGAACGGCAATTACGCCCTGAGGGAGGTAATCGTGAATGGCTTGAAGGGACAGAAGCACCGCTCTCATTTCTAGGATGTTGATATGAAGTAGGGTCTCTTCTGGGTACCATTTGCCTTGGACTGACCTGCCCAGGGAATGCCCCCCCCACCCCATCTGGGAGGTGTCCGTGGTCAAAGTGGCCGCAGGAGGAGGTGGAACAAAGGGTCGTCCCTGATCCAAATTGGAGGGCACTAGCCACCAGCGAAGGTCCCGTTTGCAGGTTTCCGTGATCCATATGAGGTGACTGAGAGGGAGTTCCTGAAAGGACCACTGAGCTGAAAGAAGCCACTGGAGAATTCTCATGTGTAACCTTGCCAGGGGAACTAGAAGAACCGTGGCGGACATGGATCCCAATAGCTGCAGGACCATTCTGGCTGGGGCTTTGGATCTGGGAAGTAAGGCTCGAACTTGAGCCTGTATGGTTTGTATCCTGTCTGTAGGTAGATAGACCCGCATTCGGTTTGAGTCTATCTCTACCCCTATGAACCTTATGCGTTGAGATGGCAGCAACACAGACTTTGGCCAATTGAAGGTGATTCCAAGGGAATTGCCCAATGATATTGTGGCTTGTAGGCTCTGCAATAGCAGATGCTTGGAGGTGGCAGTTAGGAGCCAGTTGTCTAGATACGGAAACACCTGGAATCCCAGACTTCTCAGGTGAGCAGTCACGACCGCCAAGCATTTGGTGAACACCCTGGGGGCTGTGGTGAGATCAAAGGGCAACATGCGGAACTGAAAATGACTGCCTCCTAGGCTGAAGCGCAGATGTCTCCTGGACGCTTGATGTACCATGATATGGTAATAAGCGTCCTTGAGATCTATGGAGCACATCCAAACACCTTTCTCCAGCAATGGGAGAATGGTTTGTAGGGTGACCATTCGGAACTTGGACTTTTTGACTGAACGGTTTAGAGTGCTGAGATCCAAAATGGGTCTCAAGTCCCGGGTCTTTTTTGGCACCAAAAAGAATCTTGAGTAAGTCCCTAATCCAATCTGGTCTGCGGGGACCGGTTGGATGACTCCTTTTTGTAGCAGCTTTGAAACTTCTGAGGCTGCAGTTTCCCGTTGACTGGGTGGCGGGTCCGGGATTTTTTTGGACTGAGGTGGAGAGTGAGAGAAAGGGATGGTGTAACCTCCGGCGATAATTCGAAGCACCCATCGGTCCTGAGTGATACCTTCCCAGGCTTTTAGGTGCTTGAAACGACCCCGACTGGCTCCGGAGCTGCACAGTCGGGCAATCCCTCAGGGACTGTGAAAGGCTGAAGAGCCATGAAAGGACTCACGGTCTCCAGTGTTGCAAAGGCCTCTGCCGCCTCTGGGACGGCGTCTTCCAGAAGAATTTCCCCCTCCCCTGCCTCTGGAAGGGGGATCGTCCTGCTGTGAGGGGTAAGACTTTTGAGATCTACGGAACCACATTTTCCCTCCTCTTTTAGCCTTGGGATAAGGCCGAAAGGGAGTGGAAAATCATGCCCCTACGGCAGTCAAAGTCTTACCTTCTTGCTCGCAGCGGGTCAGTGTGTCCTTTACCTTGGGTCCAAACAAGGAGGACCCATCAAAGGGGGCGTCAGCAAAGGAAGACTTAAAGGCCTCCGCAAAATGACACAGGCGGAGCCAGGCTTGTCTCCGTAGAGCAATGCCTGTACCCGCCGCTCTACTCGCCCCTTCGGCCGCATAAGAAATGAGCCTCATGGACGAGTTAGAAATGGACAACAGTGTAGCCAGCTGAGAGCCAACCATCTGGGCCAGCTCCTCAGGCAGGTTACCCAAGAGGGTATCGGAAAGTTCTTTAATCAGATCCCTCTGAAATCTGGTAAAGTGCGTGAGATAGTTCAAGGACCTTAAAGTAAAGGCCGCTGAACTTAGGGTGCGCTACTGCCGATCCATGCTCCTAGACTCCTTATTAGGAGGATGGACGGACGTGGAAGCCTCTGCTACATCTTGCTGGGTAGCAGATGCCACCACCAAAGCATCTACAGCCACACCTTTAGTCAGGAACTCTTTTTCCAGGGGTGCTGACAGGAACTTATTAGGACGAGCAGGCACCGGTTCCACAGAGTCTGGGTGTTCCCACGCCCTTCGACAGATCAAGTCCAAGAGCTCTTCGAAGGGTGGAGACACCCAGGAGGCGGAGGGCTGAGCCCCGAAGGCCTTAAGGAACACCGACTCATCAGCAGAAGGGGGTTTGGATTGCCAGCCGCCTCGTTGTTTAAACGCTTCCAGGATGTTTGCAAAGGAGACATCATCTGAGGACGACTTAGGGGACCCTTCTGCATCATCGAGATCAGTGTCTGATGTAAGAGACTCATCAGGGGAGTCAACGTGCTTCCTCTTGCACGATCTTTTCCTGGGGGGTTCCTCTGAAGAAGCTTCAGAAGGACCTCCAGGAGGGGGGAAACCCCAGTGGGGGTAACCTCAGGCCCCAGGGCTCCGCTGTCTAAGGACAGGGGGACTGACAAAGACCCAGTCTCGGTATGCAGGGAAGGAGCTGGGGAGACCGTGGAGGTGGCCAAAGATGATTTGGCTAACGCACTCCTCATAGCCCTGAAGGCGGGACCACCAGAATCCTGGGAGGGTCCCACCTCCGTGGCCACGATGGTAGATGGCACTCCCGCAGCCGACGCACCGAGAGGAAGGCTTGGGA
The DNA here is from genome assembly GCF_019279795.1 of Protopterus annectens. Classification (NCBI taxonomy): domain Eukaryota; kingdom Metazoa; phylum Chordata; order Ceratodontiformes; family Protopteridae; genus Protopterus; species Protopterus annectens. The sequence goes on from NC_056728.1 coordinate 1,972,713,166, forward strand.
CCGAAAACATCAGTCCCGAAGCGTCCCCCCCAGGGCCGACAGAAGAAGTCCGCGTACCGAACTCCGACTCAAGGGCCGGAGTTGGAGAAAGGGTCGTGCCCCGCCCTAAAACCTCCATCGGTTCCACCAGCACCGGCTCCAACGGTGCCGAGGCTGTTGGAGGAGGAACCATAGTAGCAGGGTGGACCATCGGCTCCGAAGCCGAATGGGCTGGAGCCAAAACTAACTTTTGAAACACCGGAGACTGGAAGAGTCTTAGGAGCACCCTGTCGATGTCCGAATCAGACATCTTGGAGGATCTAGATGACACCGATCGGGTCCGAACCGATTTCTCCATCGGCTCCATAGGACTAGGGGACCGGCTCCGAATGGATTCTATCACTATCGGTTCCGAGGGAGATCTCAAAACAATTTCCCTCGGTGCCGATGAGGACTTCGGCGCCGAAGGGGAAGAGTCTGAGCCGGAAGCCCTTATCGGCTCCAATATCAGTGGAGCCGATGAAGGTGATCCGCCTCTCGATGCCCCAGTCCTCGGCTCCGAAACCAGAGGGGTCGAGACTGGAGGCATCGAGGCAGACCGTTCCGCCCTCGGCTCCGAAGACCGTGGAGCCGATGGGGAAGCCTGCCTAGGTTTTTTGGCAGTCGGTTCCGACAGACTGGTCGGAGCCGACGCTTTCTTCTTTTTTGAAGGAGAGGAAGAGGAAGATAAAGCCTCCTCGAAGAATGGCTTAATCAACCCTTTTAGAATTAATTTGTTCTTCCTCTCCTGGAGGACTCTTGATGAAAAGGCGTGACACACGCTACATGACTCTTGTAGGTGCTTGGCGCCTAAACAATAAACGCACGAGGAGTGGTCATCCGTTATGGACATTTTATAACCACACCTTGCGCACTTTTTAAACCCAGAGGGTCTATGCTCTTTAGACATGCTAACTCTAAGATTAACAATAATAGACAAAAACTAGCAAGTTCTAAGTTTAAAATAAAGGTTTTTTTTTTTTTTTTTACCAACAATACAGTAATAATATGCAGAACACACAGAAAAAAGAGGGTCAAGACCCTCTAACTTAAGCAGGTACTTGACACACAAATAAAATGCTAGAAATAGAAAATAGGGGAAGGCCCCTCTAACTTAAACGGGAAACCTTCCCTTAACGAAAAAACACAAATTCCTCAACAGATTTAGATAAACACACTCGTACTACAACAATAGCTGTTAAAACAGCTTTTGGGTTCAAAATAAGCAAATTCCTGACAGGAAAAGCCTGAATAAAAATAGAAGTTATGTTCTTACCATAACGTTCCATGTTAGTTGTCTTCTTCTCGCCTTCTTCTTGCTGGATGGGTTCGGAGCCGACCTCGCCCACTGCCACTCTAAAAGCTCGAGAGTTGGTTCCACCGGCTCGAGGCTCCCCTTATATCCCACAATGCTAGGCGAGAGTTACCTCAGATCTCGTTTGTAAGCTAATCCCAGCTTATAATAGTAACAGAATAACTCTAAACAGAGTCCACCTCTAACAACAGGAAGAAAGAAGGGTGACCTACATCCTGATCCAGGAAATATGCACAACAGCATATGCCTAAGAAAGAGGTGGTAGAAAGAGAGGTCACAATCAGAACTCCTCTAGGTCTGTCCAGGCCAGGGGGAAGGAGGGTGGGGTAAGAAGAAGCGAAGAAGACAACTAACATGGAACGTTATGGTAAGAACATAACTTCTATATGTTAAGTTGTCTATCTCGCCTTCATTCTTGCTGGATGGGACCGCATCCCTAGCACCTTGTCCCGGGTGGCCTAACGGAACAGACTCCTGAGAACAGTGGAACCAAAGTTACCTCTATGCCTAGAAGCTAAGTCCAACTTATAATGAGAAATGAAAGTGTGAGGAGTAGCCCAAGTAGCCGCTGCACAAATGGTGTCAATAGGCAGTCTGTCTTGGAAGGCTAAGGAAGTAGCCAAAGCTCTGGTGGAATGGGCCTTAGGTTTATTAGGCAGTTTTTGGTGTCTAATTTCATATACAAGGGAAATCAAAGATGTTAGCCATCTGGATAATGATACCTTTGAAACTGAAAGTCCCTTTCTGCTTTCCGCATAGGAGACAAACAGCTGATCAGATTTTCTGAATTGTTTCGTTCTATCCAAGTAGTACCTCAATTGACGATGAACATCCAGGCAGTGTAATTTTGTTCAGACCTATTGGAATATTCTGGAAAAAAAGACAGGAGGTCAATGCTTTGATTTAGATTTGACGTCGAGACCACCTTAGGCAAAAAGGACGGGTTAGTTCAAGGATACTCTGTCCTTATGAAACAATAGATAAGGAGGTCGACAGCTGAGTGCTTGAAGCTCTGAAACTGTTCTAGCTGAAGTAATAGCTACCAGAAAAAGAGTCTTCCATGATAGCAATTTTAAAGAACAGGAGACTGCAGGTTCGAAAGGGGGAAGAATCAAAGAAGCAAGAACTAAATTTAGGTCCCAAGGAGAAGGAGGATTTCTTATAGGAGGTCTGAGAAGAAAAACTCCTTTCAAAAGGCTTTGCAAAGCTTGTGGGACATTAAGGCAGAATCAGAAATACCCACATGAAAGTTAGAAATAGCTGCCAATTGAACTTTAAGAGTAGAGGGAGATGAACCTGCATGGAAGAGTTCAGCTAGAAAATCAAAGACTAATTGGATGGAAGCAGTGAAAGGATCTATGTCCTTTTCTTGAGCCCAAAATGTGAAGCGTTTCCACTTGCTCAAATAAATCTTCCGAGTGGAAGATTTATGGGAAGCTATCAAAATATCTCGAACAGAGTGAGATAATTGAGGAAGCCTGGCTAAGGTTGGAACTGGAGGAACCAAGCAGTGAGGTTCAGAGAGGGAAGGGAGCGATGTAACTGACCCGACTGATGGATCAACACATCTGGAACTAGGTCCAGATGCCACGGTCGCTCAATAGAAATTGATGTAGAAAGGGAACCACACCTGTCGAGGCCAGTAAGGAGCAATGAGGATCAATGAGGCCTTCTGAGCGATAGCTTTCTGTATCACTTGAGAGATTAGTGGGAAAGGAGGAAATGCATACAGAAGTCCCGGGCCAAACTTGGACTAGAGCGTCTCTGCTGGGTTGGCCTGGTAAAGGGAATAGAGTGAAAATTCTCTGCACTTGCTGTTTTGGGGAGTAGCAAAAGATCGCAGCAAGGCTGACCCCACTTGAGGAAAATTTCTCTCACAACAGAGTCTTTCAGAGACCACTCGTGAGGCATGAGAATAGCTCTGCTCAACTTGTCCGCAATTTGATTGGACTTCCGGGATGTGCGTTGCTATCAGAAATCGCTGAGAAGAAATCGCCCATTGCCACAGTCTGAGTGCTTCTCGACACAGGGGTATGACCTGGTTCCGCCTTGTTTGTTGATGTACCACACTACAGACATATTGTCTGTCTGGATTGCAATCGTTCCCAAGGGAAGAGAGTCTTGAAGGGCTTGCAACGCTAAAAGCACTGCTCTCATCTCTAGAACATTTATGTGCAAGTGGCATTCGTTTGGTTGCCATGTGCCCTGGACCGTCCTGCCCTGATAATGCCCCCACCCGATCAGGGAGGCATCCGTTGTCAGAGTAGCAACGGAGGGTGGAACAAAGGGTCTTCCCAACAAGAGCTGAGGGAAGACATCCACCACATGAGATGATTTTTGCACGCTTGCGTGATCATAATGGTGTGAGACATTGGAAGTTCCTGGTATGACCATTGAGTAAAGAGCATCCATTGAAGCATCCGCATGTGGAATCTGGCTAATGGAAGCAGAGGTATGGCAGCCGCCATAATTCCCAACACTTTCAGAACTAACCTGGCTTTGATTCTGTTGTTGTTGAAAAGGAGTGAGACCAGTTTGTGAATGTCTGTTATTCTCTGATGTGTTAGTCTCGCAGACATGTCTACTGTGTCTAGATTTGCGCCTATGAAAGTAATAGCACGACAAGGCGACAAAACAGACTTTCCGCAATTTATTGAAATGCCTAGCTTTTGACAAATGCGAAAAGTGTAATCCCTGGCCATCAGAAGGAGATTGGTGGGAGCTGTGAGGAGCCAGTCGTCCAAATATGGAAACACCTGGAATCCTTGTCGTCTCAGGTGAGAAGCTACCACTGCCATGCATTTGGTAAACACCCGGGGGGCAGTGGTGAGACCAAAGGGCAGGGCCCTGAACTGAAAATGACTGGTTCCCAGCCTGAAGCGGAGGAATCTTCTGGAGCGTCTGTTCATTTTTATGTGATAGTACGCATCCTGAAGGTCTATAGAGCACATCCAGTTTCCTTTGCCCAAGAGGGGAAGAATGGATTGCAGCGTGACCATCCGAAATCTTGTTTTCTTGACTGATCTGTTCAAGATACTGAGATCCAAAATTGGTCTCCAGTCCCCTGTTTTCTTTGGAACTAAAAAGAACCTTGACTAGATTCCGGATCCTTGCTGGTCTGCTGGAACTGGCTGAATTGCTCTTTTTGCAAGCAGTTTTGAAATTTCCAAAACTGCTAGATCCCTTTGAGCGGGTGGAACATCTGGAAGGGATTTTTTCGATTGGTTTGGAATGCGAAGAAAGGGGATAGAATAGCCTTCGGAAATGACGGACTGTACCCATTTGTCTCGAGTCAGGGATAGCCAGGCTTCTGGGTACAGTGACATTCTTCCCCCGACTGCCTCCGAAGGTGGGCAGTCGGGCAACACCTCAGGGATGCTGAAAGGGCTTGTCAGAGAAGGCTTCCCGATTGCCCTGGTTCTGCGGACCCCCCCTGCCCCTAGGGCGTCTACCATTGTTATTCCCGCCTCTGCCTCTGGCGGAACGACTCTGTGCGTCAGGCGAAGTCCCTTGAGATTGTTTACGGAACCACATCTTTCCACCTTTCTGGCCTTTGGGGTAAGGCCTAGAAGGAGTAGAAAAACGGATTCCGACGGCAGAAAGGGTCTTGCCATCAGTTTCGCACCTAGTCAAGGTTTCTTTCACTTGAGGACCAAAGAGAGATGATCCATCAAACGGGGAGTTAGTGAAAGACGCCCTGAAGCGGTCCGCAAATTGCATAGCCGCATCCAGGCATGCCTACGTAAGGCCACACCTGTCCCTGCGGCTCTACTCGCTCCATCAGCGCGTAAGAAAGAAGACGCATGGAGGAGTTGGTTATGGAGTTAAGGGTAGCCAGCTGCGTGTTCATCTTATCTTGAAAACCCGCAGCTGTAGGGTCCTTTAACATTTCACTCGCTTCCTTGATCAAGTCCCTTTGAAGACGAGTAAAATGGCATAGGTAGTTCAGCTTAACGCATGGTAAATGTCGCTGACGAGAACATCCGCTTCCCGTACCTGTCCATGGACCTAGATTCCTTGTTAGGTGGATGGACAGGTACTGAAGGATCAGCTAGCTCCTTCTTAGTGGCAGCAGCTACCACCATAGCATCCACAGAAACTCCTTTTGTTAAGAACTGTTTGTCTGCTGGTGCCGTTATGAACTTGGAGGGTCTCCTGGGAGTGGGGTCCACTGAATCAGGAGCCGTCCATGCCTTCTTAGCAACCACCTGCATGAGGGGGTCAAAGGGGGGGGATACCCAGGAGGTGGAAGGGCGAGAGCCAAACGCCTCAAGATACACAGATTCATCCTCCGAAGGGTTGAGGGCTGGCCAATTTCCCCTCTGTTTCAGGATCTCTAGAATGTCTGCAAATGAGACATCTTCAGAAGGGGAACGGGGGGAACCCTCAGAATCATCTAAATCTGTGTCCAACGTGATGGACTCAGGTGAGTCAATGTGTTTCCTCTTACACTTCCTCTTCCGAGGGGGCTCTTCTGCCAAATCAGGAGAGGCCTCGGAAGAGGATGAAATCCCACATGGGGTTCCTGAGGAGCTGGCTCTCTGCGGTCCGGGATGAGGGAGTGAGTCGACTTGACCTGAGGCACCGTGAGGGAGGGGCAGGAGGAGACTGTGGAGGAGAGCCAGGCTCTAACACACTCCGCATGACCTCGAATGCACCCCTGTCAGGCAAAGCCAGAGGTCCCCGCTCCGAGCTAAGAACCTCCTCGGCACTGACAGTGATGGCTCGAGGCGATGTCGGAGCCGAACACCAGCGCCGAGCACCGAGAGGAGAGGGGGTCGGACAAGGGTCGATGCCACTCACCCTCGAGCCGGCGAAGTCGGCGCCGAGATTCTTCCAATGAAGAAATCGGACGGCAGCGGAGCGAAGACAATTGTATCGGCTCCGGCTATCACAGTCTCGGTTCCGCGACCCGGCTCCGAGCTCAAGAGAGTCGAAGGAGGAATATATTGATGGACGGGGCAGGCATCGACTGATGAGTCGGGCTCTGAAGCATCTGGGCCAGTGCCTCGGACTTAAGAAGTCGACTCACTACCCTCTGAAGGTCATGATCCGACAGCCTCGATGACCTAGAGGAGTGAGATCTTTAGCTCCGTTCAGACAGCAGGGGAGATCCTGGAGCCGAATGAACGGAGCCAAGGGATGGTGACCTGGACCTCTTCCTAGTTGTCGGCTCCCAAGGTCTGGTCGGGGCCGACAGGAATTTCTAACACCTGGCTCCAGCCGGAGCGAGGAACCAGAGAAACTGTGGACTGAGACTCATCGGCTCCAGCCGGAGCCGATGTAGGCAGAGGTTTAGAAACCTTAGGTCTCGGCTCAGTTGTCGGAGCCGAAGACCTAGATGCCTTAGAGGGCTTCCCTGTAGAAACAGAAAGGGAATCCTCTGGCTTGAGTAAGCCTTAAAATTAATTTATTTTTTCTTTCCTGCAGGACCCTGGGGCTGAAGCCATGGCACACAGCACAGGAGTCCTGCAGGTGCAAAGGTCCCAGACAGTAGACACAAGAAGTGTGAGCGTCTGTCAGAGACATTTTCTGACAGCACGCATCACACTTCTTGAATCCGGCGACCTTTGCTTCCTTAGACATCTCTAAAGGTGTAATCACACACACACACAACACACTAATTACACCCTGTCAAGTTTAAATTATAATAAACCACTAACTAGGTTTTTAAAATTAAGAAATAACACACACACTCCACTAGGGAAAAGAAAAGGCCTGTAGGCCAAGGGAAGAACTTAAAGTTCTTGAGGAAAAACAGGAATTTTTAGAAAGGGATAAAATTTCTCTAAACTAAGGAAATAAGTAAAATATTAAAATTAAAGGGGTTTTAAAGACTAACTTACACAAGAAAAGTCACTTACCAAGAACCGGTGAAAACCAACACCTCGATAGCTGTAGCGGCAAGCGAGATCTGAGGTAACTCGCCTAGCATTGTGGGATATAAGGGGAGCCTCGAGCGGTGGAACCAACTCTCGAGCTTTTAGAGTGGCGAGTGGGGCCGAGGTCGGCTCCGAACCCATCCAGCAAGAATGAAGGCGAGATAGACAACTTAACATCAGTACTTAGCCCAGCCAAGTTTGAGACCATGTCCTAGCTTGTAAGCGGCAAATGAGATCTGGGGGATTAGTGGTGGTGCATCCTGGGATAAGAAATAGCTCAGCCAATAAGAGGCCTCGCTCTATAGCATAGCGTGCTGAGTCGGAGCCGAGGGATCGGCTCCGAGCCCATCAGTATTGAATGTAGGCGAGATAGGATCACATAACATCTGATGTTATGTTTAGCCAGGCTTCTGGGTACAAAGACAAGTGACCCCCAACTGCCTCCAGAGCCGAACAGTCGGGCCCCCTTTCAGGGGTGCTGGTAGGGTTGACCGGAGAACTGATCCCTGTAACCCTGTTGCTGCCGACCCCCTGTGTCACGGGGGTGGCATCTTCTGTTATAACCCCTCCTCTGCCTCTACAGGGCCTTCTCCATGTGTGTCCTGAAAGGCTCCCTGTGCATTTCGGAACCACATTTTCTCTCTCCTAGGGCCCTTGGGGTAGGGCTGGGTAGGGGAAGAAAAATGGACTCCAACGGCAGATAAGGTCTTGCCTTCTTGCCCACACCTGGTTAAAGTTTCCTTTACTTTGGGCCCAAACAGTGATGAACCATCGAATGGGGTGTTGATAAAAGAGGACTTAAAGCATTCCGCAAAGGAACAGAAATGCATCCAGGCTTTTCTTCGAAGAGCAATGCCCAAACTAGTGGCTCTACTCGAACCATCAGCTGCATAGGATACGAGACGCATGGACAAGTTTACCACTGAATTTAGGGTAGCGAGATGGACGTTGACTTTGTCGGCCACACCTGCAGCTACTGTACCCTGGAGAGTATCTCCTAGCTCTTTCAGGAGATCTCTTTGAAGTCTCGTAAAGTGGGTTATGTAGTTCAGTGATGGCAGAGAAAAAGTCAGTGAACTAAACATGCGTTTCCCATATCTATCCATGACCCTAGAATCTCTGTTAGGAGGATGGATAGATGTGGATGTCTCAGACACTTCCTTTTTGGTGACTGCAGCTACCACTATGGCATCAACAGGCACTCCCTTTGTCAAAAATGGCTTGCCCACTGGGGCAGACATGAATTTATTGGGCTTACGATGAACAGGTTCCATGGCCTCTGATGACTCCCACGCCTTACAAGAGATCAGTTCCATGAGCTCGTCATAAGGCGGAGACACCCAAGACGTGGAAGGTTGAGACACAAAAGCCTACAAGAGCACAGACTCATCCACAGTAGGGATCTTGGACTGCCAATCAACCCTCTGACTAAGGATCTCTAGTATCCCTGCAAAGGAGATATCCTCAGAGGGGGATTGAGGAGACCCTTCTGACTCATCCAAGTCCGATTCATATGTCAAAGACTCCTGTGGGGAGTCTAAGTGCCTCCTCTTACACAGTCTCTTCCTGGGCACCTCCTCAGTGTGAGGGATCTGGGGAGGTCTCAGAAGAGCAGGGGACACCCTGTGGGGGATACTTGAGGCTCGGGGTCTCTACGCTTAGGAGGACCAGTAGACGAAGCAGCAGACACAGGAGCTTGAGGGGTGAGGGAAGGCTAAACCGATGCTGATGTTGTCTTTGGAGACAAAACTCTCCTCATAGCATAGAAGGCACCATGGCTCCGACGAGAAGGAGTGGATGGACCTGAAAGTACTGTCTGATCCTCCCACACTGAAACCCTGGGCTCCGAGCCCGAGCTCATCCAAGCCAAAGCCCCGAGAGGAAGAGTCAGCACCAACAAATCGGTTTGACTATCCTTCCCGGACCCGATGGGAGAGCGTCGGCTCCTAGAGTCCTCGGTCGGTGCCGAGGACATCCGAGTAGATGGAGCTGATAACACCAGTGTGAGTATCGGCTCCAAGGGTTAGACGATCACTGGTTCAGTTTCCTTCAGCTCCTAGAGTCCAGTACGGCTCGGAGGAGGTGTGGACAAATCCGGTTCCATGGACTTCGGCACCAACAAGCTGGTCAGGGCCGACAATAATTTGGCAAATACTGGTGCCTGTAAAAAGCTTCTGCACTAGCCAATCCATGTCTAAATCTGAAAGGCTGACTGAGGAGTTAGATGAATGCACCGATGGTGCTGACTGGAGCAGAGGAGAAGAAGGAACTTCAGAGACTGGCTCCAGTACTGAGAGCTGGCTCTGAATCAACAGTACACTCGGTTCTGAGGTCTGTGGAATCGATGACCCTCCCTCTGAAATTTTCGCCTTTTCTGCCACTTTAGGTTCTGTAGATTTTGTGGATTTTGAGGATTTGGAGGATGGGCTAGTACCCTCATGGCTACCGAACACCTCAGAAAAGGAATGCTGTAGTAATCCTTTACCTATAAGCTTCCTCCTTCTCTCCAAGAGGACTCTTGAAGAAAATGAATGGCAAATGCTGCAAGTGTCTTGGAGGTGCTTAGCCCCCAGACAGTAGACACATTGAATGTGTCCATCAATGACGGACATTTTCTTCCCACAATCTGGGCATTTTTTGAATCCCGATTTAGGATGTTATTTTTCCTTGTCATCCGACATAATTAAGTAAAACAAACCAGTATACTGCAAAAAGTAAAACAGTAAAGTCCTTACTTAATTTGTAAAGACCCACAAAACAACTAAGCCCAATCAGGGCACTATCTATAACAAATAACTATAGATTACAGATATAGGGCTAAAGAAGCCCACAGAGAAAAAACCCTGACTATTAGAAAAAGATTAATAAGTCTAATAGGGCTAAAGGCCCACACAAACCAACTAAGCCAACAGGGCACTAACTATCTAAAAATAGAAGTTATGTTCTTACCATAACGTTCCATGTCATTTGTCTTCTTCTCGCCTTCTTTCTTGCTGGATGGGTTCGGAGCCGATCCTCGGCTCCGACTCGGCCACTCTAAAAGCTCGAGAGTTGGTTCCACCGGCTCGAGGCTCCCCTTATATCCCACAATGCTAGGCGGTAATACCTCAGATCTCATTTGTAAGCTAGGCCCAGCTAGGAGAAAAACCCAGAAAACACTGGAAAGGGGAAACCCACCTCTATAAGATGACAGAAGGAAGGTGACCTACAACCTGATGAGGGAATATATACATAACACAGTATATACATATACCAATAGAGGTGGTAGGAAAAAAAAGGTCACAATCAAACTCCTCTAGGTCTGTCCAGGCTAGGGGGAAGGAGGGTGGGACACAAGAAAGAAGGTGAGAAGAAGACAACTAACATGGAACGTTATGGTAAGAACATAACTTCTATATGTTAAGTTGTCCATCTCGCCTTCATTCTTGCTGGATGGGACCGCGTCCCTAGCACCTTGTCCCGGGTGGTCTATCGGAACAGACTCTTGAGTACAGTGGAACCAAAATCAGCTCTGTGTCTAGAAGCTAGGTCAAACTTATAATGAGAAATGAAAGTGTGAGGAGTAGCCCTTGTAGCTGCTGCACAAATCGTATCAATAGGCAGCCTGTCTTGGAAAGCTATAGAAGTAGCCAAAGCTCTAGTTGAATGAGCCTTAGGTTTGCTATGTAACTTTTGATGCCTAATCTCATACACAAAAGAAATCAAGGACGTAAGCCATCTGGAGAGTGATACTTTCAAAACTAGAAGGCCCTTTCTGCCTTCTGCATAAGAAACAAACAGTTGGTCAGCCTTTCTGGTCTGTTTGGTCCTATCCAAATAATACCTTAATTGCCGATGAACATCTAGCCATTGTAATTTTTGTTCAGACCTGTTAGAATAGTTAGGAAAAAACACAGGAAGGTCAATGTTTTGATTTAGATTTGTCTGAGAGGCTACTTTGGGTAAGAAAGATGGGTTGGTCCGTAAGGATACCCTATCCTTATGAAACAAAAGATAAGGGGATCGACTGCAGAGTGCATGAAGCTCCGAGACTCTTCTAGCCGAAGTAATGGCTACCAAAAAGAGTGTCTTCCAGGATAGCAATTTCATTGAACATGAAGCTGCAGGTTCAAAAGGGGGAAGAATCAAAGATGTGAGAACTAAGTTAAGGTCCCAAGAAGGAGGAGGATTTTTGATAGGAGGCTTGAGAAGAAAAACTCCCTTCAAAAAAGCTTTACAAAGCTTATGAGACATGATGGCAGAATCTGAGATTCCAACATGAAAGTTAGAAATAGCTGCCAATTGAACCTTAAGAGTAGAAGGAGAGGAACCTGCGTGGAATAGTTCGGCTAAAAAATCAAGGACCGTTTGAATGGGAGCAGTGAAAGGATCTATGTCCCTTCCTTGTGCCCAATAGGAGAAACGTTTCCACTTACTAAGATAAATCTTCCGAGTGGAGGATTTATGGGAAGCTATTAAAATATCTTGAACTGAGTGAGATATTAGAGGAAGCCTGGCTAGGGTTGGAATTGGAGGAACCAAGCAGTGAGGTTCAGAGAGGGGAGGGCGATGTAACTGACCCGACTGATGGGTCAAAAGATCTGGAACTAGGTCCAGATGCCAGGGTTGCTCCAACAGAAAATGATGCAGAAAGGGGAACCAAACCTGTCGAGGCCAGTAAGGGGCAATGAGGATCAAGGAAGCTTTCTGAGCGATGGCTTTCTGTATCACTTGAGAAATTAGTGGGAAGGGAGGAAATGCATACAGAAGTCCCCGGGGCCAAACTTGGACTAGAGCATCTCTGCTGGGATGGCCTGGTAGAGGAAACAGGGTGAAATAATCTTTGCACTTGCTGTTTTGGGGAGTAGCAAAAAGGTCTCAGCAAGGCTGGCCCCACTTCAGAAAAACTTTTTCCAAGACTGAATTTTTCAGAGACCACTCGTGAGGCATGAGAATAGCTCTACTCAATTTGTCCGCAATGAGATTGGACTTCCCGGGGATGTGCAATGCTATCAGAAACCACTGAGAAGAAATCGCCCATTGCCACAGTCTGAGTGCTTCTCGACATAGGGGGTAGGATCTGGTTCCACCTTGTTTGTTGATATACCACACTACAGACATGTCCGTCTGAATTGCTATCGTTCCCATCGGGAGAGAGTCTTGAAGGGCTTGCAATGCTAAAAGCACTGCTCTCATCTCTAGAACATTTATATGCAAGTGGCGTTCGTAAGGTTGCCATATGCCCTGGACTGTCCTGCCCTGATAATGCCCCCCCCACCCGATCAGGGAGGCGTCCGTTGTCAGAGTAGCAACCGGAGGGGGAGGGACAAAGGGTCTTCCTAAGAAGAGCTGGGGGGAAGAAATCCACCAAAGAAGATGATTCCTGCATGCTTGCGTAATCACAATGGTGTGGGACATTGGAAGTTGTTGGTATGACCACTGTGTGAAGAGCATCCATTGTAAGATTCTCATGTGAAATCTGGCTAATAGAAGTAGAGGGATAGCAGCCGCCATAATCCCCAGTACTTTTAGGACTAATCTGACTTTGATTCTGTTGCTGTGGAAAAGAAGAGAGACTAGTTTGTGTATGTCTGCTATCCTTTGGTCTGTGAGTCTCGCAGACATGCTGACTGTGTCTAGATTTGCGCCTATGAAGGTAATAGCACGACGAGGCGACAAAACAGACTTTTCGCAATTTATTGAGACACCTAGCTTTCGAAATATGCAAAAAGTGTAGTCTCTGGCAAGTAGTAGAAGATGCTTGGTGGGGGCTGTAAGGAGCCAGTCGTCTAAGTATGGAAACACCTGGAATCCTTGACGTCTCAGGTGAGAGGCAACCACTGCCATGCATTTGGTAAACACCCAGGGGGCTGTGGTGAGTCCAAAGGGCAGGGCTCTGAATTGAAAGTGACTGGTTCCCAGCCTGAAGCGGAGAAATCTCCTGGAGCGTCTGTTCATTTTTATATGATAGTACGCATCCTGGAGGTCTATAGAGCACATCCAGTTTTCCTTTCCCAATAGGGGTAGGATGGATTGCAACGTGACCATCCGAAATCTTGTTTTCTTGACAGACTTGTTCAAGATGCTGAGATCCAAAATGGGCCTCCAGTCCCTGTTTTCTTTGGAACCAAAAAGAATTTGGAGTAGATTCGGATCCTTGCTGGTCTGTTGGAACTGGCTGAATGGCTCTTTTTGCAAGCAACTTTGATATTTCTAACGCTGCTTGGTCCCTTTGAGCGGGTGGAACATCTGGAAGGGACTTTTTTGATTGATTTGGAATGCGAAAGAACGGAATGGAATAGCCTTCGGAAATTATGGACTGTACCCACTTGTCTTGAGTTAGAGATCACCAGGCTTCTGGGTACAGAGATAATCTTCCCCCGACTGCCTCCGAAGGTGGACAGTCGGGCAACACCTCAGGGATGCTGAAAGGGCTTATCGGAAAAGGTTTCACGATTGCCCTGGTTCTGGACCCCCTGCCTCTAGGGCGGCGTCTACCATTATTGTTCCCCCTCTGCCTCTAGAGGGGAACCGACTCTGTGCGTCAGGCAAAGCCCCTTGAGATTGCTTGCGGAACCACATCTTTCCACTTTTCTGGCCCTTGGGGTAAGGCCTAGAAGGAGTAGAAAAACGGACTCTGACAGCAGAAAGAGTTTTGCCATCCGTCTCGCACCTTGTCAGGGTTTCTTTCACTTGAGGACCAAAAAGGGATGATCCATCAAATGGGGAATTAGAGAAAGACGTCTTAAAGGGATCCGCAAAATTGCATATCCGCATCCAGGCATGCCGGCGTAAGGCCACACCTGTACCTGCGGCTCTGCTCGCTCCATCAGCCGCATATGAAAGAAGGCGCATGGAGGAGTTATCTATCGAATTGAGGGTGGCCAGCTGAGCATTCATCTTATCCTGAAAACCCGCAGCTGTTGGATCCTTTAACATCTCACTCGCTTCCTTGATCAAGTCTCTTTGAAGACGAGTGAAATGACAGAGGTAGTTCAGCGAACACATTGAAAAGGTCGCTGACGAAAACATCTGCTTCCTGTACCTGTCCATAGACCTAGATTCCTTGTTAGGGGGATGGACAGGCACTGAAGGATCAGCTAGTTCCTTCTTGGTGGCAACAGCTACCACCACAGCATCCACAGAAACTCCTTTAGTCAAAAATTGTTTGTCTGCTGGTGCTGTAATAAACTTTGAAGGTCTCCTGGGGGTGGGGTCCACAGAGTCAGGAGCCGTCCAAGCCTTTTTTGCTACCACCTGCATAAGGGAGTCAAGGGGGGGGGCACCCAGGAGGTGGAAGGGCGAGAGCCGAACGCCTCAAGATACACAGATTCATCCTCCGAAGGGTTGAGGGCTGGCCAATTCCCCCTCTGTTTTAAGATCTCCAGGATGTCTGCAAAGGAGACATCTTCAGAGGGGGAACGGGGGGAACCTTCAGAATCCTCTAAATCTGTGTCAGAGGTGACAGACTCAGGTGAGTCTATGTGCTTCCTCTTGCACTTTCTCTTCCTAGGGAGCTCTCCTGCCAATTCAGGAGAGGCCTCGGAAGAGGATGAAATCCCCACAGGGGTTCTTGAGGAGCTGGCTCTCTGCGGTCTGGAATGAGGGAGTGAGTAGAAATTACCTGAGGCACCGAGGAGGAAGGGGCGGACGGAGCCGACTGTGGAGTTGAACCAGGTTCCAACACACTCCGCATGACCTCGAAAGCACCCCTGTCAGACAGAGCCAGAGATCTCCACTCCGAAGAGCTGAAAACCTCCCTCGGCACCGACAGTGATGGCTCCGAGGCCGATGTCGGAGCCGAACTCACCAGCGCCGAAGCACTGAGAGGGAGAGCGGGGTCGGACAAGGGTCCGATGCCACTCACCCCTCGGAGCCGAGAGGAAGTCGGCGCCGAGATTCCTCCAATGAAGAAAGCGGAGCAGGCGGCGCCGAAGACAATTGTATCGGCTCCGCGCTGCCACAGTCTCGGTCAGCGCCCGGCTCCGAACTCAAAGGAGTCGGAGGAGGAACATTTTGAGAAATAGGATTAAGCATCGACTGCTGAGTCGGGCTCTGAAGCATTTGGGCCAGTGCCTCGGACTTTAGAAGTCGACTCACTACCCCTGAAGGTCATGGTCCGAAAGTCTCGATGACCTAGAGGAGTGAGATCTATGGCTCCGTTCAGACAGCAAGGGAGATACTGGAGCCGAATGAACGGAGCCAAGAGGCGGTGACCTAGACCTTTTCTAGTTGTCGGTTCCGATAATTTTATCGGAGCCGACTCAGTGATTCAACACCTCGGCTCCGGCGGAGCCGAGGAACCGAAATAAGAGTTCGAGTCTCATCGGCTCCAGCGGAGTCGATGTTGTAGCAGAAGCCTTAGGTGTCGACTCAGAAACTGGAGCCGGCGACCTAGAAGGCTTGGAGGGTTTGCCGAAGAAGAGTCGGGGACCCTCAGGCTTCAATAAGCCTCGTAATATAAGTTTATTTTTTCTTTCCTGCAGGACTCTTGGGCTGAAGCCATGGCATACAGCACAAGAGTCCTGCAGGTGTAAAGGTCCCAGGCAGTACACACAAGAAGTGTGACCGTCTGTCAGAGACATTTTCTGACAGCACGAGTCACACTTCTTGAAGCCTGAGACCTTTGAATCCTTAGACATTTTCAAGGAAAAAAGTGTAACCACCACACAACACAAACACACTGATTACACTATCCACTAAGGTTAACTAAAATTAAACTAATAAATTTAGTTAGTTTTAGTTTTTTTTTTTTTTTTTTTTTTTATATCCCTACAAACACATACACTCACTGATAAAGGGGATGGAAGGGCCCGAAGGCCTAAGGAAAGAACTAATAAGTTCTTGAGGAAAAAAGGGTGGATAAACCGGAAGGAAAGGGTCAAAATCCACTCAACTAAGGGTAATAACGAGTAAAAACTAAATTAAAGGGGCTTAAATTAACTATAGAGTAATCTATATGAACTGACCTGAAGCCGGTAGAAACAACACACCTCGATTGCTGTAGCGGCAAACGAGATCTGAGGTATTACCGCCTAGCATTGTGGGATATAAGGGGAGCCTCGAGCCGGTGGAACCAACTCTCGAGCTTTTAGAGTGGCCAAGTCATCCAGCAAGAATGAAGGCGAGATGGACAACTTAACATCTATAGATTCTATTATCTAATTATAAAACACTAACACAACTATCTTATAAAAAAAAAAAAGGAGAGTTTTTTTTTTATATAAAGTTGCTGTTTTTTTATCACAAAAGGTCCGAGCTAGCTGGATCACTGAGATCTCTTTTGCCGTGGCAATCTAGATCTGAAGTAATTCCAGCAGTGCATTGTGGGATAAGGAGCTTGGTCTCGAGCTACTGGCAAACCTTGAGCTTTGCTATCGGCTGTGTCAGAGCCGAAGATCGGCTCCAAACCCATCAGTGGGAATAAACGGCGAGATTTAACAACTTCACATTATTAGTTTTATTCATGATTAGAATGATTACTGAAAAAGGTTGGAAGTTCAATAGTTTGGTTCAGATTGTCCCAGAACACACCATTGGCAGGAATGAAGTATTAGTCCTCAGTGATACTTTGTCTAGATGGAACACCAAATATGGGGGTTTAATAGAAAGGGCTTGAAGCTCAGTTACCCTGCGTGCTGAAGTAATGGTCATCAAGAAAATAGTCTTCCAAGAAATAAACTTCAACTGACAGGATGATGCAGGCTCAAAGGGGGGAAGAATAATATGTGACAGCACAAAATTTAGATTCAAGGGGGTAAAGTATTGTCTAAAAGGCGGCCTATATATATATATATATATATATATATATATATATATATATATAGAGAGAGAGAGAGAGAGTAAAAATGAATAGGGGTTAAACAAGGAATGGCCTAAAAGCAACCGCTCTTTAAAATACAAAAATGACACTAGTCAATTTAAATAAAGAACTGAAAAAGGCTAACTCGCCTAAAAGCAGTATAACTGGAATGACTTTAGATATCTAAAGAATTATAAGCAGAAAATTGCCAAAAAACAAATAAATATAAATCAACTGGCCCGAGCTGTCCGGTGACCTTGCAATCAGTTGCAGCAGCAAACTAGATAAGAGGTAGGACAGAGAGCATCATGGGATAGGGGCCTGGCCTCAAGCTACTCTGAGATCTTTAGCTAGTAAAGTGGCTGACTCGGAGCCGATGGTAAGAATAAACGGCGAAATTGAACAACTTTACATTTAAAGTTATGAACTCACCATAACTATACATCTGTGTTATCCATTGACATTCTTCTTCAAAGTATGGGTCTCAGATCCAGCCTTTGGATCTGTCTTGGTTTATCTCTTAGATTCTTGGATCAGACTCTCGAGCTCCACGATTTACCCACAATGCCCCTTACTTGCCAGTTTATCTCAGATCGAGTTTGCTGCTGCTAAATATACCAGAAGGCTTAAATATTTATCATAATAACTATAGCAAAAAACAGAATAGAGGCTTAAACTAGGAACAATGGTGCCCATATACTTCACTAGGTCACTCCCAAAGGATAAGGATAGGGGAAAGGAGAGTGGGGAGTTGAGGAAGAATGAAAATGAAGAACACAGATGCATAGTTATGGTGAGTACATAACTTTAATATCTGACGTTGCCATTTTCATTCATACCTCAATGTATGGGACAAGTCCCCAGCTACGATAATCTTGGGTGGCCTTCATGGAAGGATATTCTGGAGAACCACAGGGCCAAAAGCAGCCCTGTTTTTTGATATAATGTCCAACTTGCAATGAGCAAAAAAGTATGGGAATTAGACCAAGCAGCCGCAACACAAATGTCATCAATTGAAGCTCTAGCTCAAAAGCAGATGTAGCCATGTATTTAGTTGAATGAGCCTTTGGAGATTTAGGTAAAGAAAAATCTCTTAGAGAATACAGAAATGAAATGCAATCTGTTATTCATTTAGTTAAGGTAACTTTAGATACTGGTTTTCCCAGTTTGTTTTTAGCAAAGGAAACACACAGTTGATCAGTTTTTCGAAACCTTTTGTTCTGTGTAGGTAGAAAAAAGAAGTTATGTTCTTACCATAACGTTCCATGTGGAGTGTTCATCTCGCCTTTGTTCTTACACACGGGTTCGGACCCGATCCTCGGCTCTGAGTCGGCCGCATAGCAAAGCTCTGCATCTTAGAGAAGCTCGAGACTAGGCTATATCCCACAATCCTCCCTGCCATTACTCAGATCTAGTTTGCAAGTAAACCAGACCAACGAAAAACCTCAGTTGCTAAGGCTACACACTGCCACAAAAAACTCAGAGACACTATCTCACTTAACAAATTAACTAAGGGTAGCGAAATATACCCCATGAGGCAAGAAACAATAAACCCGGAAGGGGTTAAGGCATTTCGACCAGACTCTAGTCCTACTCGTTCTTCCAAACACATGAGGGAGGGAAGGGAGGGAATGTAAAAACAAAGGCGAGATGAACACTCCGAATGGAACGTTATGTTAAGAACATAACTTCTTTATGTGAGAGTGCTCAATCTCGCCGTTTGTTCTTACACACGGGTAGCGTCCCTAGCTCCATCACCCTGAGTGACTCATGGAAGAAGGTTCCTAAGCACAGTGGAACCAAAAGATGTCCTGTCTTTGGAGGCTTTGTCAACCCTATAATGAGCAATGAAAGTATGTGGTTTAGACCACGTGGTTGCTGCACAAATCGTGTCCAAAGGCAGACGAGCTGCATGAGCCAAGGAAGTGGAAACTGATCTGGTAGAATGGCCCTTAGGTTTGGCAGGCAAGGCCTGATACGACTTAGAATATACAAAGGCTATACAATCAGTAAGCCATTTAGATAGTGTACGTTTTGTAACTGCCATGCCCTTTTTATTGTCTGCAAACGCGACAAAAAGCTGATCTGTTTTCCTGTAATCTTTAGTCCTGTCCAAATAAAATCTTAGTTGTCTGTGGACATCCAAATTGTGCAGCATATACTCCAACTTGCTGTTATGGTTTTTGAAAAAGGTTGGGAGTTCTATGGATTGGTTAATATTCGTGATAGAACATACCTTAGGAAGGAAAGACGGATTTGTTCGCAAGGAGACTCTATCTGGGTGGAAAATTAAGTAAGGCGGCTTGACTGATAGTGCTTGCAGCTCTGAAACTCTTCGAGCTGAAGTAACAGCTACGTGAAAAAGTGTCTTCCATGACAAGAACTTCAGGAGGCAAGAAGAGGCTGGTTCCAAGGGTGGCAACATTAGTTGCGACAATAATAAATTTAAATTCAATGGGAATAAAGGGTCTTTGACGGGCGGTCAAAGATGGAAGGATCCTTTCATAAAAGCCTTACAAAGCCTGTGGGACATAATAGGAGAACCGTCCTCACCAACATGGTAGTTGGATATGGCCGCCAACTGTACTCTTAGTGTGGAAGTAGAGGCTCCTTTGTGAAAAAGGATGGATAGAAATTCTAGAACTTTATGTAAAGGAGCTACTAGGGGGTCCAAGTGTTGCCTAGATGCCCAGTATACAAAGCGTTTCCATTTACTCCTGTAGAGTTTTGTAGTGGAAGCCTTATGAGAGGCAACCAGAATGTGTTGAACTGCCGGAGAAAGTAGATCAGACCTGGCTAGGCAGGGAAGTGGAGCAGCCAAGCTGCTAGTTTGAGGGATAGAAAAGATGGGTGAGGAACTCCCGACGAATGGGTCAGCAGATCTGGTACTGGGTCCAGGATCCACGGTTCCTCTGTTTGATGGGCTCGAAGAAAGGGGAACCATATCTGTCGAGGCCAGAAAGGGGCTATGAGTATAATTGTCCTTTCCAGGTTCCTGGCTTTCTGAAGAAATTTGGGAATCAAGAGGGTAGGTGGAAATGCATATAGGAGACCCGGGGGCCAATTGTGTATCAGTGCATCCCTGGGGACATCCCCCGGAGGGGGTAGAAGGGCAAAATAGCTTCTGCATTTGGTATTCATCGGGGAAGCAAATAGATTGCAGCAAGACTGGCCCCATCTGCGGAAAATTCTTTCTGCCACCTGCAGCTTGAGGGACCACTCATGAGGTAACAGGATGGCTCTGCTCAACCTGTCCGCAATGACGTTGGATGACCCCGGGATGTGCGTTGCTATCAGAAAGTGACCCGTGGACTCTGCCCATTGCCAAATTCTCATGGCCTCTCTGCATAATGGGTAAGATCTGGTTCCCCCCTGTTTGTTTATGTACCAGACTACAGACATGTTGTCTGTCTGAACTGCTACTGTTCCTAGAGGTAAGAAGGTTTGAAAGTGTTGCAACACTAGGAACACCACCCTCATTTCCAGAACATTTATGTGCAGGTTGTACTCCATGTTGGACCATTCCCCTTGGACTGTTCTTCCCTGAAATAGTCCCCCCCATCCTATCAGAGAAGCATCAGTGGTTATCGTGGCCGTCGGATTGGGTAGAACAAATGGATGACCCATAGTGAGATCCTGAGTGTACACCCACCATGAGAGGTCTCGTTTGCAAGAATCTGTTATCAAAATCTCGTGCACTAGGGGTAACTGCTGGAATGACCACTGCATGAACAGCAGCCATTGGAGGAGCCTCATGTGCAAGCTCCCCATAGGGACTGCAATCAGGGACGATGCCATGAGTCCCAAAACCTTCAACACTAGTTTGGCCGGGGCTTTCCTGCTGTGCAGTAGAAGAAGAACCTGTTCCTTGAGAGATGAAGCCCTTATTGAAGGGAGCTTTACCAGTGTTAAACGTGTATCTAGGTCTGCTCCGATGAATGAAATATGCTGTGAGGGCAGTAAGGCAGATTTTTCGAAGTTTATGGAAATCCCTAAGTGGGAACAAAGGTTGACTGTGTAGTCTCTGGCTTGTATGAGGTGACGCTCAGTGGTGGCGGTAAGGATCCAGTCATCCAGATAGGGAAACACCTGGAATCCTAGATGTCTCAAGTGAGATGCTACCACTGCCATGCATTTGGTGAATACCCTGGGGGCTGAGGTGAGCCCAAAGGGCAGGGCTCAAAATTGAAAGTGACTGGCTCCCAGCTGGAAGCGCAGGTGATCTCTGGACGGTCTGGCCATTTTGATGTGGCAGTACGCATCCTTGAGATCTATCGAGCACATCCAGTCGTCCTTCTGTAAAAATGGAAGGATCGCTTGAAGCGTGACCATCCGGAACTTTTCCTTCTTCATGAAGGTGTTGAGATTGCTGAGATCCAAAATCGGTCTCCAGTCCCCTGTCTTTTTTGGAACTAAAAAGAACCTTGAGTAAGTTCCGGATCCTCTTTGGTCCACCGGGACTGGCTGGATGACTCTTTTTTCGAGCAGCTTTGAAATTTCTATTGCTGCTGGGCCTCGCAGATGGGGTGGCATATCTGGAAACCTTCTTTGTTGGGGTGGAGTTGATATGAAGGGGATTTTGTATCCTCTGGTTACAATGCTTTTTACCCAAGAGTCTGAGGTGAGAGTTAGCCAGGCCTGTGAGTATAAAGCCAAGCGACCCCCGACTGCCTCCAGAGCAGGACAGTCGGGCCCCCGTTCAGGAGTGCTGGAAAGGCTTACCAGGGACAGGATCCCTGTCGCCTTGGTTCTGCGGACCCCCTCTGCCGCCGAGGTGACATCTTGCATTTATACCCCCCTCTGCCTCTGGGGGGGGGGATCACTCTGTGTGGCCTGGAAAGATCCCTGAGTTTTACGGAACCACATTTTTCCGCCTCGTTGCCCTTTGGGGTACGGTCTAGTTGGAGCGGAAAAACGGACTCCGACAGCAGACAGAGTCTTTCCTTCTTGCTCACACCGAGTTAGTGTGTCCTTCCTTGGGCCCAAAGAGAGTGGCACCATCAAACGGGGCGTTGGCGAAGGAAGACTTGAAGGCTTCCGCAAATGAGCACAGCCGCATCCAGGATTGTCTTCATAGAGCAATCACTGAAGCTGCAGCTCTACTTGATCCTTCAGCCACATACGAGATGAGCCTCATGGATGAGTTCACTATGGAGGTAAGGGTGTTAAGCTGTGCTGTTACCTTATCTGAAACAGCAGCATCTGTGTTACCCTGGAGGGTATCTCCCAGCTCCTTGATGAGATCCCTCTGCAGACGTGTAAAATGTGTCAAATAGTTTAGCAAACGCATGAAAAAAGTCACTGAACTAAAAACACGCTTCCCATATCAGTCCATAGTCCTAGAATCCTTATTAGGAGGATGAACAGAAGAGGAAGACTCAGACATCTCCTTTTTAGTGGCTGCCGCCACCACCATAGCGTCGACCGGGACTCCCTTGGTGAGATAAACCTTGTCCTGGGGGGCAGTGATAAATTTGCTCGGTTTTTGAGGGACCAGTTCCACTGTGTCCGGTGTCTCTCACGCCCTTCGAGCCATTAAATCCATTAACTCATCGAAGGACGGAGTAACCCAGGAGGTAGAAGGTTGAGCACCAAAAGCCTTCAGCAACACCGACTCATCCTCAGTGGGGGCTAGGGACTGCCAATCACCCCTCTGTTTTAAGATCTCCAAGATGTCCGCAAATGAGACATCCTCAGAGGGGGATTTTGGGGACCCCTCTGCCTCATCCAAGTCAGTGTCAGATGTTAGAGATTCCTGCGGGGAATCCAAGTGCCTCCTCTTGCACAGTCTTTTCCTCGGAACCTCATCAGAGGGGGCTTCCAGTGAGGCCTCCGAGGAACAGGGGGCACCCTCTGGGGGTGGCTGAGGCAATGGTGCTCTACGCTTTGGGTGGGTCGTGGGAGCAGAAATAGAGCGGCCCCTTAAGGGAGGGAGAAGACACCTCCGATGAAGTGGTTGTCTGTGCAGACAAAACCTTCCTCATAAGGTCGAAAACCCCTGAACCCCGGGCCGAGGACTCCTCCAGTTCCGAAGAACATGGAAGCATCCCAGACACAGGGGCTGTGGGCCTTGACCCCGAGGACGGAGCCGAGCCAATCTGCGCTGAGGCCCCGAGAGGGAGAGTCGGCACCGAAAGGTTGGTACGACTCTCGGTCCCGGAGCTGAGGAGAGATCGTCGGCTCCGCGACTCACCTACAGGTTCTGAAGGAGTCGAAGTCAATGGTGTCAATTGTGCAATGGATGGTTTCGGCACTGAGGGATCCACTATCATCAGCTCATCCTCTCCTGGCTCCGAAGACTGGATGGGTCTCAAAGGAGGACCTGTTGGAGATAAAGGGAGGCCTTCTAGTTTCAACACCAATTGGGAGGAAACTGCAATCAACTTGGAAAGGGCTGTGTTCTCCATAAGTTTCTGCACGACACGATCCACATCTGTATCGGATAACAGTCTGGAAGATCGGGTCGAAGGGGCCGAAGATGGCACCGACCGAAGAATGGACGGTGGCAGTAGCTCCAACACCGGTTCCAAGACCTGGGGCTCAGTGAAAGACAAACGTTCAACGCTCGGCCCCGAAGTCTGTGGAACCGGCGAACGAACCTTCGAAGATGAACTCAGAGCCGATGACATGAGCTCTGACATCTTTGACCCCTTCGAGGACTTAGAAGCCTGGTCCGATTTGTCCAAAGCCTCCTGGAAGGCAGGCTTCAGTAGTCCCCTATCTATAAGTTTCCTGCGTCTATCTGTCATGACCCTCCCACTGAAGGAATGGCATATAGAGCAATCCTCTTGCAGGTGGAGAGGGCCAAGACAGTAGACGCAGGAAGTGTGGTTGTCAGTGATGGACATTTTCTGTCCACACTGACATCTTTTAAAGCCGGATTTGGCTTTTTCTGACATAACCGGTAAGACACTCTACTGTGAAAATTTTTAGACACTAGCTATATAACTAATAACTATTAAGTAAATATTTATTGTATAAGTATTGCTATAAGTGGTAAGAAGAGGTAGGCCACAAAAGGGGACCTATAAAAATGACAGGATTAATTATAAACACACACACACACACACACACACACACACACACTAGTACTAATCAAAAATTAGAAGTTATGTACCTACCATAACGTTCCATGTTAGTTGTCTTCTCTCGCCTTCTTTCTTGCTGGATGGGTTCGGAGCCAATCCTCGGCTTTGACTCGGCACTTGCTAAGCTCGAGAGTCACTTTTACCAGCTCGAGGCAGCCCCATATCCCATGATGCAAGGTGGTAATTACCCAGATCTCATTTGGTATCTAGAGGAAAAACTGCCTATAAAACTTTCCACTAAGGAAAGAGGAACAACTAACCTAAAAAGGCTGTAAAGAGAAACCAGGTAATCAAGGTCAAGAATTAACTGGTGTCCAAGGAAGAAGAATCTTCTAGAGAAAAATGGAGATCAAGGTCTGTCCAGGCTAGGGGGACAGGAGGGAGGGATGCAAGAAAGAAGGCGAGAGAAGACAACTAACATGGAACGTTATGGTAGGTACATAACTTCTAAATGTTTAGTTGTCAATCTCACCTTCATTCTTGCTGGATGGGACCGCGTCCCTAGCACCTCTATCCTGGGTGGCTCAATGGAACAGACTCTTGAGAACTGTGGAACCAAAGCTTGCCCTGTCCCTGGAGGCCAAATCCAATTTGTAATGAGAAACAAAGGTATGAGGAGTGGCCCAAGTGGCTGCTGCACAAATAGTATCTAAGGGTAGCCTAGCCTGAAAAGCTGTAGAAGTGGCTAAACCTCTTGTGGAATGTGCTTTAGGTTTTGAGCTCAGATGTTTGCCCCTAAGCTGATAAATATCAGAAATGGTGGAAGATAGCCATCTGGATAAGGTCACGTTAGAAACAGGGAGACCTTTTTTTATTTTCAGCATAAGAAAGGAAGAGCTGATCAGACTTCCTAAATTGCTTTATTCTGTCCAAGTAATATCTGAGTTGGCGGTGAACATCTAGGTAATGTAATTTTTGTTCCGCCCTGTTAGAATAATTTGGAAAAAATACAGGAAGATCAATGGATTGGTTTAAATTTGTCTTAGAAGCAATCTTGGGCAAAAAGGATGGATTGGTTCTCAAGGATACTCTGTCCTTGTGGAAGACCAAATAAGGGGGACGAACAGAGAGGGCATGAAGTTCAGACACTCTTCTAGCCGAGGTAATGGCGACAAGAAAAAGTGTCTTCCAAGAAAGAAACTTTAATGAACATGAAGCAGCCGGTTCGAAAGGGGGAAGTATCAAGGATGTCAGCACTAAATTTAGGTCCCACTGTGGTGGAGGATCCCTAACAGGGGGTTTAAGAAGGAACACTCCTTTGAGAAAGGCTTTACAAAGTTTGTGGGACATAATGCTGTGGTCTGCAAATCCGACATGAAAACTCGAGATTGCTGCCAACTGAACTTTGACTGTGGAAGATGAAGAACCTGAGTGAAAAATTTCCACTAGAAAATCCAAGACTGACTGAATAGGGGCAGTAAATGGATCTATGTTCTTAGATTTTGCCCAAAGGGAGAAGCATTTCCACTTGATAGAGTAAATCCTCCTGGTAGAGGACTTAAGAGAAGCTACTATGATGTCTCTAACAGGGTTAGAGATCATAGGAAGCCTGGCTAAGGAAGGAAGTGGAGCAACCAAGCTGTGAGGTTGAGGGAAGGAACGGACCGGTGCAGTTGACCCGACTGGTGGGTCAGAAGATCTGGAGCTGGGTCCAGATGCCAAGGCTGCACCAAGAGATGGCGATGAAAGAACGGGAACCAAATTTGTCGAGGCCAGTAAGGGGCAATGAGAATCATTTTGGCTCTCAAAATGGTAGCTTTCTGGAGTACCTGTGGTATCAATGGAAAGGCAGGAAAAGCGTAAAGGAGACCCGGGGCCAATCTTGGGTAAGAGCATCTCTGGAGGGATGGCCGAGAAGTGGGAAGAGAGAGAAGAAGTCTGGGCATTTGCTGTTTTGAGGTGTAGCAAAAAGATCGCAGCATGGGCGGCCCCACTTCTGAAAAATCTCCTCCACTATGGATTGCTTGAGAGACCACTCGTGAGGCATTGGTATAGCTCTGCTCAATCTGTCTGCTATTATGTTGGTTTTCCCAGGGATATGTGTTGCTACCAGAAACCGATGAGAGGAGATCACCCATTGCCAAAGTCTGACAGCCTCTCGACACAAGGGATAGGACTTGGTTCCACCCTGCTTGTTGATGTACCACACCACAGACATGTTGTCCGTGTGAACTGCAATAGTTCCTAAGGGAAGAAAGTCATTGAGGGCTTGCAACGTTAAAAGCACTGCTCTCATCTCTAGGACATTTATGTGCAGGTGGTATTCAAACGGTTGCCACGTGCCAAGAACCATCCTGCCCTGATAATGCCCCCCCCACCCAATCAGGGAGGCATCCGAAGTGACCGTGGCTACCGGGGTCGGGGGAACAAATGGTCTGCCCTGATGGACTAGAGGAGAGGAAATCCACCAGGATAGATGGTTCTTGCAAGTCTGTGTCACCAGGATCTTGTGACGCATGGGAAGCTGCTGGAAGGACCATTGTCTGAACAACATCCATTGTAGGAGACGCATGTAAAAACGGGCCAGAGGAAGAAGTGTGATGGCAGCTGCCATGAGGCCTAACACTTTTAGGACCAACCTGGCTTGTACCCTTTTGCTGGCAAGGATGATCCGAACGTGGTTTTGGATATCTAGGATTCTCTGACTTGTTAGGTTTGCTGACGTCCGAGTAGTGTCTAGATTTGCGCCCATAAAGGTAATAGATTGGCAGGGCAATAAGGAGGACTTTTCGAAGTTGACCAAAATTCCCAACTGACTGCAGAGACGTAGGGTGCAATCTCTGGCTTGGAGAAGTTGATGCCTGGTGGTGGCTGAGAGGAGCCAGTCGTCGAGATACGGAAACACCTGGAATCCTTGACGTCTCAGGTGAGCCGTGACCACTGCCATGCATTTGGTGAACACTCTGGGGGCTGTAGTGAGACCAAAGGGCAGGGCTCTGAATTGAAAATGACTGGTCCCCAGCCGAAAGCGGAGAAACCTTCTGGAGCGTCTGTGGATTTTTATGTGATAGTACGCATCCTGAAGGTCTATAGAGCACATCCAGCTGTCTTTGCCCAGAAAAGGCAAAATCGATTGAAGTGTGACCATCCAAAATCTCGTCTTTTTGACAGACTTGTTGAGCCTGCTGAGGACTAATATTGGTCTCCAGTCTCCCGTCTTTTTGGCAACCAAAAAGAACCTTGAGTAGATTCCGGACTCTAAATGGTCTGTTGGAACTGGCTGGATGGCCCTTTTTTTTAGAAGCTTTGAAACCTCTAGTTTTGCAATTTCCCTTAGACCGGGTGGAACGTCTGGAAGGGAACTTGTCTGAGGGAAGGGGCTTTCCTCGAAAGGAATCTTGTAACCCTCGGATATGATCGACTGTACCCATCTGTCTTGAGAGAGGGAAAACCAGGCTTCTGGGTACAGCGACAATCTCCTCCCGACTGCCTCCAAGGGTGGACAGTCGGGCAACACCTCAGGGATGCTGGAAGGGCTTGTCAGAGAGAGGCTCTCTACTGCTCTGGTTCTGCGGACCCTCTCTGCCCCTAGGGCAGCATCTATTGTTATTACCCCCTCTGCCTCTGGGGTAAACTGACCATGTGCGTCTGGCGTGACTCCCTGAGATTTTCGGAACCACATCTTCCCTCCCTTCTGACCTTTGGGATAAGGCCTAGAAGGGGTGGAGAAATGGACTCCTATGGCAGAAAGAGTCTTGCCGTCTTGCTCACACCTGGTCAAAGTGTCCTTCACCTGAGGGCCAAACAATGTTGACCTATCAAAGGGAGAGTTTGTGAAGGACACCTTAAAGGGGTCGGCAAAATTACAGAGCCGCATCCAGGACTGACGTCTGAGAGCCACTCCTGTGCCTGCAGCTCTACTCGCCCCATCGGCTGCATAAGAAATGAGCCGCATGGAGGAGTTGGTTATGGAATTAAGGATTCCCAGCTGAGAGGCAATCTTTTCCTGAGCCCCTGCTGCTGAAGGATCCTGTACTACTTCACCTAATTCTTTAAGGATGTCCCTTTGAAGTCTGGTGAAGTGACATAAATAATTCAGCGAACACATAGCAAAGGTCGCTGAGGAAAACATCTGCTTACCATACCTGTCCATGGTCCTAGACTCCTTGTTAGGAGGATGGACTGGTATGGAAGGATCTGCAAGTTCCTTCTTGGTGGCGGCCGCCACCACCATGGCATCAACCGGGACACCTTTAGTAAGAAACTGCTTTTCAGAGGGGGTCGTAATAAATTTTGAAGGTCTCCTGGGGACTGGTTCCACCGAATCAGGAGATGCCCACGCCTTTCGAGCTATGACCTCCATGAGAGGGTCGAAAGGCGGAGACACCCAGGAGGTGGAGGGTCGAGATCCAAAAGCCTCCAGGTATACCGATTCATCCTCGGAGGGGTTAATGGAGGGCCAGTTCCCCCTCTGTTTGAGGAGCTCAAGGATGTCTGAAAAGGAGACATCCTCAGAGAGGGATCTTGGGGACCCCTCCGACTCATCCAAATCGGTATCTGATGTTGTAGACTCAGGGGAGTCTAAGTGCTTCCTCTTGCAGGTCCTCTTATGTGGGGGTTCACCTGAAGGATCAGGAGAAACCTCGGAAGAGGAAGTTCTTCCCAATGGGGAGACCTCGGGCGATGGATCTCTGGGTCTGGGAGCAAGAGAGCGGGAAGAGGTATCTACAGGCACCGTAGAGGGAGGAGCTAAAGGAACCGACTGCTGACCGAGCTCAGGGGCTAGCACACTCCTCATCACCGATACCACCACTCCTTCTCACCAGAAATTATGTAAACAGAACAAAAACACCTCCGCTGGCTTTACCATAAAGGGTACCCTCCAAATAGATTCTCGAACACCAGAAACAATGCAAATAGTATTCCACAAACGTGTCAGCCACTCGTTGTTTAAAATAAAACAGTAAATTTAATGAACAAATGTAGACATACAAATAGAACTGGGATTGAGCGCGCTTTCATCTATCTCATAAAGACTTCATCAGAATCCATTGTTACAAATGGTAACATCAGCATCAGCCTATGCAAACCTTGTACTGCACCATTGGGAATTGGAATTTATTTTTGTACCAAATTGGGTCAAACACATTGTCCATTACAAAAGGTTTTTGGACGACATATGCATTTTATGGAAAGGTACTTACCATGATTTTATTAATTTTATTGATTATATCAACGAATCCACAAACTTTTTAAAATTCACTTATGAAATTAATTCGAATCAATTGCACTATTTAGATATTAATTTAATGAAAAACAATGAAACTAATAATTTTGAATCTAGTGTCTATAGAAAGGGTACTTATTCTAACATGTTTCTGCATTTTGAAAGCAGTCACCCATATTTTCAGAAAAAAAGTATTCTTAAAGGCCAACTTATTAGAGCATCCAGAATTTGTAGCACGGACCAATTATTTCAAGTAGAAACAGAGTATTTAAAGACTCTTTTCCTAGAGAAAAAATACCCCCCAGGCCTAATTAATGCCTTAATGAATGAAATTTCTGAGAAAAGGAATGAAAAATATGCCCCACTCTTAAATACTGAATCAACAAACAGCATAGAAGGAATTGTAAATAGGGAAGAATATAGTAAACAAGCATTTTCATACACCTTTAATAGTGACAATAAAGAAATAGAAGCCATTATCACAAAATATTGGCCAATACTAGCAAATAATCTAGAAATTAACAAGATGATTCCAGTATTACCAAAATTTATAAGGAAGAAGAATAACAATCTTAAAAATTTATTTGAAAAAGAAATAAATAATGACCTAAATAACACAAAATTAAAGAGAAGTACCTACAAATGTGGGACCTGTAAGCAATGTACTTTTATGCTAGATGACATAGGGTTATATTTAAAATCAAGAAGGACAGGTCTATATTCTCTAGGACATTACAATTGTAATTCAAAAGGTATAATATACCTAGGAATATGTCAATATTGTCTGTCCTTCTACGTAGGAAAGACAGAACGTACGTTAAAAAGAAGAGTGTATGAACATTCCTACGAAATTAAAACGAAAAAAGAAACAAATGCATTCTTTAAACATTCTTTAACATGTAAACATATGGATTTAAAGTTCTTAGTGCTTGAACAAGTAAAAAGCAATATTAGAGGGGGGGACTGGGAAACATCCCTGGAATATAGGGAATTAGTTTGGCAAATTAAGTTGAATGCAGCAAAAGCACCAGGATTGAATGAGCATGTTAGTATAAGCAGTGTACTAAAACAAAGAAGAGCAAAACTATAACAAAACATTGCCAAAATATAAAATTTATGGGCACTAAAAAAATAGGTTTTAAATAGTTTTATGATTTAAATGGTGGATATCTTATTTAATCATTCATTTATTTACTGATTTATTTATATAAAGTAAAGTATTATATATGTATGTATTTATTTATTTATTTATTTATTTATTTATTTATTATATTTAAGGATTTTAATGATTAAATTATGAAACACTTAGCATTTTACTTGTAAAATAAAAGTTGAATATAAAAACTACAAAAAGCATATACATACATTGTTATGCACAACGACTAAAGTCAATTAATAAATATATATAAACTAATGTTTTATACTTAGATAAATAATATTAATTTTAAATAAATAAATAAAAGAAAGAATAAAAGAGTAGTACATTTCCATAAAAAGTGAGTACAAAGTACTTTAATTTATTGACCCAATGTTAATAATGGCAAGGACTGGTCACGATGAACCCCGAAAGACATAGCTGCTTATTTAGACACAAAGAGCACAATATAATATAAAGAGATCATTTATCTCATCATAATAGCAACAACCTAACTTATAAGTAAAGGTATACATGAATAGAAACAAGAAGTATTGAAGTATGTCAAGGCAAGAACAATGTGTTAAATAAAGAAAGAAAAACATGTTGCAAAACAACGGCAACAGTTATTAACTTTTAAAGAAACTTTTTATAAAATTTTTTATAAACTGTATATAAAAAAAAATTTTAATAACAAACTTCACAAAGGGAATACAACTTTAATTCTGAGAGTATTCTTGGGAAAGTTTTAATTGAATAATTGGACAATTAACTAAACAACTAAGGGGTATATAAAGATGCAAGCTGCATAGTAAAATTATCTTGAAAAAGCCCGGGAGAGCCCGGGCGAAAGCGCTTGATTTATGTTGTTGTGATTACACGTTGCTTCCAGTGAAGAATAGAAATTTATGTTGTTGGCAGTGACTTTACCAAACCAACTTTTTGTGGTTTATTTGTTTTATCTCAATAAATTTTGGATTACCTGAAAAACGCTGGTTCCGTTCCATTTCCTGCTGTGGTTTTCGATATGAACCTGGAGGTTGTCCTGCATTGTTCTTTTTTTACAAATGGTAACATGCCTTAAATACATAAACAAATTGATTAATTAATTGAATAACAGCTTAATTATTGCAATAAATAAATCCACTTTTAAAGTTTTGTAGAATCTTACACCCAGGTGTACTATGCTGAATTATACACAGTGCAAAATGCAACTATTTCTTTAAAAATTACTGTATTAAAACCTATTAGACCAAATATAATTGAAATAAATATATATATATATATATATATATATATATATATATATATATATATATATATATATATATAAAATATATCTTTTAGTTATGTACTCACCATAACTTCAGATGTTTGGGATCCATCTCGCCTACATTCTGACTGATGGGTTCGGAGCCGATCCCTCGGCTCCGACTCGGCACGCTTATGCCAAAGAGCGAAGTCTCTTATTGGCTGAGCTTACTATATCCCAGGATGCACCACTACCAGTCCCCAGATCTAGTTTGTCCGCATACATGCACACATGCACGCCCTGCTTATATAACATCGTCAGATGAAACAAGATAAAAACAGTAGAACTCAAAACCGTTCAATCTCTTCTGATCTCCAAGGCAGGGGAAGGAGGGTGGGTATTAGGAATGTAGGCGAGATGGATCCCAAACATCTGAAGTTATGGTGAGTACATAACTAAAAGATGTTATGTGATCCTATCTCGCCTACATTCTGACTGATGGGACAGCGTCCCTAGCACCTGAATCCTGGGTGGCTCACTGGAAAACACTCCTGAGTACCGTGGAACCAAATGATGCTCGCCCTTTAGATGCCACATCCAATTTATAGTGGGAAATGAAAGTGTGCGGATTTGACCAAGTAGCCGCAGCACAAATCTCCGATATAGCGAGTTTGGAATGAAAAGCTATAGAAGTCGCCATAGCTCTGGTAGAATGAGCTTTGATAGATATTGTAAGTTGCTTATTCGAAGAAGAATAAGCCTGAGTTATACAATCTCTAATCCATTTGGAGATGGTAGCTTTTGTAATGGTTTTACCCAATTTATTGTCTGAGAAGGACACAAACAATTGGTCTGACTTACGAAATTGCTGAGTCCTGTCTAAATAGAAGCGCAATTGCCTGTGAACATCCAATTTATGGAGAGTGTATTCTGCTTCATTGGAGAATTTTGGGAAGAAAACTGGTAGCTCTAGAGATTGTTGAAGACAGAGATTAGAACAGACCTTTGGGACAAAGGATGGATTAGGCCTAAGTGATACTCTATCCTTGTGGAAAATCAAGTATGGTGGTTTAATAGATAGGGCTTGAAGCTCTGAAACTCTTCTTGCAGAAGTAATTGCAACCAAGAAGGCAGTTTTCCAAGACAGATATTTCAACTCACATGTAGCAGCCGGTTCAAAAGGGGGGGATGTTAATGCACGAAGCACCAAATCAAGATCCCACGGAGGCGCAGGATGAAAAACTGGGGGTCTTAACAGGCTTGCACCTTTAATGAAAGTCTTGCATAATCTACTGCTCATCAATGGAGGATCCATGGATTCGTGGAATTTAGAGATAGCCGCCAGTTGGACTTTAATGGTAGAGACAGAAGATCCTTGATTAAACAGGGATGTTAAGAACTTCAAAACTTCCAGGATCGGAGCAGTGATAGGGTCTAAGCCCCTGAATTGAGCCCAGATAGCAAACCTCTTCCACTTACTGAGGTACAATTTGTTAGTGGTGGGTTTGTGGGCTGAAGATAAAATGTGAATAACTTCCGGGTCTAATGTGTGACTTCTGACTAAAGTCGGAAGTGGAGGAGCCGGGCTGTCAACTTCAAGGAGTGTAGGGACTGATGCTGTCGTCCCGACTGATGGATTAGCAGATCCGGAGTTAGATCTAACATCCAAGGATCGTCCACCGCATGTTTCTTCAGGTAGGGAAACCATACCTGACGAGGCCAGTATGGAGCAATCAGTATCATTGTGGACCCCAATTGAGAGGCTTTTTGAATGACTTTGGGGAGAAGCGGTATCGGAGGAAAGGCATAAAGTAGCCCTGTTGGACAAGGTTGTGCTAGAGCATCCATAGCTGCTTCCCCTTGATGTGGAGTCAAGGAGAAGAACCTTTTGCACTTCGTGTTTAGAGGTGTTGCAAATAGATCGCAGCACGTTCCCCATCTCCTGAAAACCTGAGCTGCTACTGTTTCGTTTAGGGACCACTCGTGAGGAGAGAGAATTGTCCTGCTCAATTTGTCTGCCAATATATTTGATTTCCCCGGAATGTGGGTTGCTACCAAGAAACGGTTGGTAGCTACAGCCCATTCCCACACCCTCATGGCCTCTCTGCAAAGGGGGTAAGATCTGGTCCCTCCTTGTTTGTTTAGATACCAGACCACCGACATGTTGTCTGTGTGGATGGCGATGATGCCCTGAGGAAGAAACTTGTGTAAAGCCTGTAGGGACAGAAGTACAGCCCTCATCTCCAACACATTGATGTGGAGAAGAGCTTCGTCTGGAAGCCAGGAGCCCTGAACTAACCTGCCCAGACAATGCCCCCCCCACCCTATCTGGGAGGCATCGGTCGTCAGGGTAACCACTGGAGAGGGAATAACAAAGGGGCTTCCTTGATTTAGATTGGATGTCTGAAGCCACCAGCGAAGGTCCCGTTTGCATGTTTCTGTAATCATGATGGGATGATTGAGGGGAAGGTCCTGAAAGGACCATTGAGTTGACAATAGCCACTGAAGAATCCTCATGTGCAATCTTGCCAGAGGAACTAGAAGAACCGTGGCAGACATTGAACCTAAAACTTGTAGGACCATCCTGGCTGGGGCTTTGGATCTTGAAATCAGAGCTTGAACTTGGCCCTGTAAAGTTTGGATCCTTTCGGTAGGTAGAAAAACGCGCATCAATTTTGAGTCTATCTCTGCTCCTATGAACCTTATGCGCTGAGAGGGCAGCAAGACAGACTTTGACCAATTGAATGTAATCCCCAGGGTAGCACCCAGGGAGATGGTGGCTTTGAGGTTGTCCATTAGTAGATGCCTGGTGGTGGCAGTCAGGAGCCAGTCGTCCAGATAGGGAAACACTTGGAATCCAAGACTCCTCAGGTGAGCAGTCACTACTGCCAAACACTTGGTGAACACCCTGGGGGCTGTGGTGAGACCAAAGGGCAGTGCACAAAATTGGAAATGACTGACTCCCAGGCTGAAGCGCAGATACCTCTTGGACACCTGATGTATCGGTATGTGATAATAGGCGTCCGTGAGGTCTATGGAGCACATCCAAACATCCTTCTCCAACAATGGGAGAATGGATTGTAACGTGACCATTCGGAATTTGGATTTCGTGACGGATTGGTTCAGTCTGCTGAGATCCAATATTGGTCTCAGGTCCCCTGCCTTTTTTGGCACTAAAAAGAACCTGGAGTAATTTCCGGATCCGATCTGGTCTGTGGGGACCGGTTGGATGACTCCTTTTTCTAGCAGCTTTAAAGCTTCTGCGGCTGCAATTTCCCTTTGACTGGGTGGTGGGTCCGGGATTTTTTTGGACGGTGGGGGAGAGCATGTGAATGGGATGATGTAACCTCTGGCAATGATCCGAAGCACCCATCTGTCCTGAGTGATTGACTCCCAGGCTTTTAGGTGCTTGGCAAAACGGCACCCGACTGGCTCCGGAGCAGCACAGCCGGGCAATCCCTCATGATGTGTTGGAGGCTGAAGAGCCACAAAAGGACTCGCGGTCTCCAGAATTGCGGGGCCCTCTGCCGCCTCTGGGACGGCGTCTCCCAGAAAAATTTCCCCGTCCTCTGCCTCTGGAAGGGGAATCTTCCTGCTGTTGAGGAAAAAACTTACGTGATTTACGGAACCACATCTTCCCCCCTCCTTTAGCCTTGGGATAAGGCCGAAAGGGAGTGGAATAACGGGCACCTACGGCAGATAAAGTTTTTCCCTCTTGCTCACAGCGGGTAAGGGTGTCTTTAACCTTAGGTCCAAACAAAGAGGACCCATCAAAGGGGCGTCGTGAAGGAAGACTTGAAGGCCTCCGCAAACTGACACAAGCGGAGCCAGGCTTGTCTCCGTAGAGCCACGCCTGTGCCTGCCGCTCTACCGCCCTTCGGCCGCATAGGAAATGAGCCTCATGGACGAGTTAGAAATTGGCGTAAGGATAGCCAACTGAGAGCTAACCGACTGGGCTAGCTGCTCAGGTAGGTTACCAGTGAATCTGACAGCTCCTTGACCAGATCCCTCTGAAGCCTGGTAAAATGTGCCAAATAATTCAGAGACCTTAAAGTAAAGGCTGCTGAAGTCAGGGTGCGCTTCCCATACCTGTCCATGCTCCTAGACTCCTTATTAGGAGGATGGACGGACGTTGAAGCCTCTGCCACGTCCTGTTGTGTAGCAGATGCCACCACCATGGCATCTACAGCCACGCCTTTGGTGAGGAACTCCTTCTCTGGTGGGGCAGACAAAAATTTATTAGGACGAGAAGGGACTGGTTCCATGGTATCTGGATGTTCCCACGCCCTTCGACAAACTAAATCCAGAAGCTCGTCGAAGGGTGGAGACACCCAAGAGGCGGAGGGCTGAGCCCCAAAGGCCTTGAGGAGCACTGACTCATCAGCAGAGGGGGGTTTGGATATCCAGCCGCCTCGTTGTTTGCAAATGAGACATCATCCGAGGACGACTTCGGGGACCCCTCCGCATCATCAAGATCAGTGTCCGATGTAATAGACTCGGGGGAGTCCACGTGCTTCCTCTTGCACGATCTCTTCCTTGGGGGTTCCTCTGAAGACAACTCCGAAGAACCCTCAGGAGGAGGGGAACCCCCAATGGGGGTAACCTCAGGCCCAGGGACTCCGCTGCCTACGGACAGGGGAACTGCCAAAGACCCAGTCTCCACGCCCAGGGAAGGTGCCGGTAAAGCCGGAGAGATGGCCGAAGACTTGGCCAAGGCACTCCTCATAGCTCTGAAAGCCGGACCCCCAGAATCCTGGGAGTGTCCGGCCCCGAGCCATGATAGCAGGCGGAAGTCCCAGCGAAGCTTACCGAGAGGGAGGCTCGGAACCGAAAGCATACGTCCCGAAACATCACCCCCGGGTCCAGCCGAAGAAGTCCGTGTACCAAACTCGGACCCGAAGGGCCGGGTTGGAGTAAGGGTCGGAGCCGACCCTAAAATCTCCATCGGCTCCAACAGCACCTGCTCCGACGGAGCCGAAGCGGTCGGAGGAGGAATAGCAATGGGATGGGCATGGGCTATCGGCTCCGAAACCAACTGGGTCGGAGCCGAAACAAATTTTTGAAAGACTGGGGACTGGAACAGTCTTTGGAGCACCCTGTCTATATCCGAATCCGACATCCTCGATGACTTAGAGGACACTGAACGGGTTCGAGATGGCCTCTCCAACGGCCCCAAAGGGCTAGGGGACCGGCTCCGAGGCGACTCGATAACTATCAGCGCCGAAGGAATACCCACACTAGTTTCCATCGGTGCGAGGAGGACTTGCGCCGAGGAGGAAGTGTCTGGCGGGCAACCTTGTCGGCTCCGAGACCAATGGAGCCGACGAAGGTGACCCGCCTCTCAATGCCCCAGCCATCGGCTCCGAAGCCAGAGGAGTCGAGACTGGTGGCATCGAGGCAGACCGTTCCGCCCTCGGCTCCGAAGTCCTTGGAGCGAAGGAGAAGCCTGCCTATGTCTTTTGGCGGCGGATCCGGCGGACTGGTCGGAGCCGACGCCTTTTTCTTTTTAGCTGGAGAAGGAGAGGATGCTAGAGCTTCTTCAAAGGAGGGTTTTATTAAGCCTTTAAGAATGAGTTTATTCTTCCTCTCCTGGAGGACCCTCGAGGAAAAAGCGTGACACACGCTGCATGACTCTTGTAAATGTTTTGCACCCAAACAATAAACACAGAGAGAGTGGTCATCTGTGATTGACATTTTAAAATTACATTTGGTGCATTTTTTGAAGCCTGAAGGCCTAGGATTCTGTGACATTATAGCAAAAAACGGTAATTCCTGACAGAAAAAACAACAATATCCACTAGATTTTCTGATCAAACTAACACTACCTAAAAATCGGTTTACAGCCACCGATTAGGTACACAATCCGTTACAATTAAGTCAAGGGTAATTGAAAACCTTCTAAGGTTTAAGGGGGGTTGACTGACCGGGAAGGCCCTAAGCCAAAATCAAAATCAACGCCCAATCACACTACAAAGTTCTTACAAAACTCCAACCACACACAAAAGTGAAGAATAGCCGTTAAAACAGCTTTTTATGACAAGAACAGCAAAATTCTGACAGGAAAAAGTTAGTAAATAAATACTACTCAGCTCAGCCAGCTCGAGACCACGTCTTCGCAAGTTAGCGGCAAACGAGATCTGGGGGACTGGTAGTGGTGCATCCTGGGATATAGTAAGCTCAGCCAATAAGAGACTTCGCTCTTTGGCATAAGCGTGCCGAGTCGGAGCCGAGGGATCGGCTCCGAACCCATCAGTCAGAATGTAGGCGAGATAGGATCACATAACATCTAATGTTATTAAATATATTAAAATATATTAAAAATGCGTCAATGATTAGTGGAAACTAAATATATACATAAAATACAATTAACACTTTCTTGATTATATATGTATAAAAATATATAAGGAATGTACTAATTTGATAAAAGTATATAAAAAAATATATAAATAGAAAACATTTCTTGTAAATATATAAAAATATAAAAATGTATTTATTTATTTATTTATTTATTTATTTATTTATTTATTTATATATTTACAAGAAATGTTTTCTATTTATATATTTTTATATACTTTTATCAAATTAGTACATTCCTTATATTTTTTTATACATATATAATCAAGAAAGTGTTAATTGTATTTTATGTATATATTTAGTTTCCACTAATCATTGAAGCACTTTTAATATATTTTAATATATTTAATAACATTAGATATATTTTTTATATATATATATATATATATATATATATATATATATATATATATTTTTTAATTATATTTGGTCTAATAGGTTTTAATACAGTATTTTTTAAAGAAATAGTTGGTTTTAAAACATTTGCATTTTGCACTGTGTATAATTCAGCATAGTACACCTGGGTGTAAGATTCTACAAAAACTTTAAAAGTGGATTTATTTATTGCAATAATTAAGCTGTTATTCAATTAATTAATCAATTTGTTTATGTATTTAAGGCATGTTACCATTTGTAACAATGGATTCTGATGAAGTCTTTATGAGAAAGATGAAAGCGCGCTCAATCCCAGTTCTATTTGTATGTCTACGTTTGTTCATTAAATTTACTGTTTTATTTTAAACAACGAGTGGCTGACACGTTTGTGGAATACTATTTGCATTGTTTCTGGTGTTCGAGAATCTATTTGGAGGGTACCCTTTATGGTAAAGCCAGCGGAGGTGTTTTTGTTCTGTTTACACTCCTCATCACCTCGAAGGCTCCCCTCCCAGGGAGGGCCAAGAGATCCACTCCGAAGAAACAGGGATGCCTGGTCCCACCGAAAGGGAAGGCTCCGAAGCAGATGTCGGGGCCGAGCTCATCAAGGCCGAAGCTCCGAGAGGGAGAACGGGGTCGGAAAGGGTCCGATGCCACTCGCCCCCTCAGAACCGACCAGGGAAGCCCGACGCCCGGATCCCTCCAAGGAAGGTCTCAAGGAGGAGATAGGAGTCGAGGATGACGGAGCCGAAAGGTGTGGAATCGGCTCCGAAGCAGCAAAAGTCACGGTACCAATAATCTCCGGCTCCGAACTCTGTAGGAGAGTCGAAGGAGGAATTTCAGGAGGGTGTAGAATAGCGGTCGTCTGTTGAGACGGGCTATGGAGCATTTGGGCTAGTGCCTGTGATTTTAATAGCCTACTCACCACTCTCTCTAAGTCATGGTCTGATAGCCTGGAAGACCTCGATGATCAGCTCCGATGGCTCCACTCCGAAAGCAGGGGGGAGGCTGGAGCAGAGTGTATGGATTCCAAAGAAGGAGATCTAGACCTCTTTTTGGACGGAGCCATCGGAGCCAAAAAAACCTCGGCTCCGAGTGGAGACAAAGATATCTCGGCTCCAGCCGGAGCCGAGACATGCTTTGACACTAGGGTGTCGGCTCCAGCCAGAGCTGACACAGGTGCCGAAGCCAGGGTATCGGTGCCGAATGGCGCCGATACTGAAGCTTCCAACAAGGAAGGATCAGCTCCGGACGGAGCAGATGTCGACTCTGGCGGAGTCGGAACCAAGACCACAGACTTGGACACCGAAGCCTGAGTCTTGGAAGGCTTAGAGGGCTTCCCGGAGCCGACCTTAGCTGGGGAGCTCTCAGGCTTAAGGAGACCCCTGAGGATCAATTTATTTCTACGTTCCTGCAGGACTCTCTGGCTAAAGGAATGACAGATAGCACAGGAGTCCTGCAGGTGTAGGGGTCCCAGGCAATAAATACAAGAAGTGTGACCGTCTGTCAGAGACATCTTCTGACAGCACGAGTCACACTTCTTGAAACCTGAGACCCTAGTATCTTTGGACATGTCTGAGTCCTAAAATACACACGCACACACAATCAGACTGAAAGACACTAATAAACAAAATTAGAACTGTAAGACACAGTTGTAAGACACAACACCCACACCTAAGGAAAATCCTGACAGGAACTGTAAGGGAGGCTAAGGCCTAAGGCCAAAACACTAGAAACTTAAGAACAAGGGGTTGAGGAGAAAGGGTATGGAGCTATGTGAATAAGGATTCACTAAAAAGACTATAAAGAATAAAATTTAGGGAATTGGGTCTAGATTTCTTCACAAATAACAATATAAAATCACTTACCAGAAGCTGGTAAAAAAGATGACCTCATTAGCGAAGCGACAAACGAGATCTGGGTAATTACCGCATTGCATCATGGGATATGGGGCTGCCTCGAGCTGGTAAAAGTGACTCTCGAGCTTAGCAAGTGCCGAGTCGGAGCCGAGGATCGGCTCCGAACCCATCCAGCAAGAATGAAGGTGAGATTGACAACTTAACATCTAACCTTTTAAGAACTATAAGAACTTTTTAAACAAAAAAGATAAGAATCTTATCTGAATATAACAAAATTCTCTCTGGTCCGAGCTCTCGTCAATGTGATCCGTTGCAGCAGCAAACTAGATCTGGGTAATGGCAGGGAGGATTGTGGGATATAGCCTGGTCTCGAGCTTCTCTAAGATGCAGAGCTTTGCTATGCGGCCGACTCGGAGCCGAGGATTGGCTCCGAACCCGTGTGTAAGAACAAACGGCGAGATTGAACACTCTCATATCATTGTCTATGCACATCTAAAAGATGTAGCATGTACTCTCCTTTGTTGTCAGATTTTGGAAAGAAGGCTGGTAAACTGATTACTTAATTCATATTTGACTCAGAAATAACTTTTCAGAAGAAGGAAGGGTGTGTATGTAATGTCGCCCTATCTTTGTGAAAAACCAAATACGGTGGTTTTGAGGAAAGTGCTTGGAGTTCAGAAACTCGCCTAGCCGACATAATGGCAACAAGAAAAAATGTTTTCCAAGAGAGAGATTTCAGGTCTGACTTAGCTGAAGGTTCAATGGGTTATTGAGTTAAAGTTTGTAACAAAACAGTAACATCCCAAAGGGGAGTAGGATCTCTTACTGGAGGTCTAAGCAGAAGAGTACCCTTCAGAAAAGACTTACAAATTTTAGAAGAAGCTGGGGGAAGGTATTATGCCCTATGTTGTAATTAGAAATGGCTGCAAGCTGGACTTTTATGAGGGAGAGACTGATGCTGTCCTGAAAAACTGAAACCAGACAATATAAAATAGCAGGAATTGGAGCTGTGAAGGGATGGGATTCAGCTTTCTTTTTTCTGCCCAATATGAGCATTTCTTCCATTTACTCTTGTAAATCTTTCTAGTAGAGGGTTTTTCAGGTGAGAATAAAATCTGACAAACTGGACAGGAAAGCCTGGACTGTCTAGACATCACTGGAACAGGAAAATCCATGCTTTTGACTTGAGGCCTTGAATGTCTGAATGAATCATCCCCAGTGTGTGCGACAGTAGATCTGGACTGGGGTCCAGTGTCCAAGAGGGGCAAAGATGAGACCATAGGAATGGGAACCATGCCTGCCGACCCCAGAAGGGAGCAATGAGGATTACGTAGCTCTTCAACTGTTGTGCTTTCTGGAGGAATTTGCATATCAACAGAAGAGCAGAACATGGACTACAGCAGCTCTTGGTGACTCTACCGAGGGGGAATTAGGGCAAAGGGCCTGCTGCATTTGTTGTTGAGGGGGGAGAAGCAAAGAGGTCATAGCAAATTTGACCCCAGTGATGAAAAATCATTTCTGTCACTACAGGAATGAGAGACCACTCATGAGGCATCGGAATAGATCTGCTGAGCATGTCGGTTAATGCTGTCAATTTCCACAAAATGTGCATTGCTACATGAAAGCGGTTGGAGGAGATCACCCACTGCCAGACTCTCATTGCTTTTTGGGAAAGGGGGTAAGATCTGGTAACCCCCCTGTTTGTTGATATAACAAACCACTGACATATTGTCTGTCTAAACAGCAATTGTACCTAGAGGTAGAGAGGTCTGAAAGGCCTGCAGTCCTAATAGGACTGCTCTCATCTCCAAGGCATTGATATGCAAATTGGTCTCTTCTGAGGACCATGTACCCTGAACACTACTTCCCAAAAAATGCCCCTCCACCCCAACTGGGAGGCATCTGTGGTCAGCATGGCCTTCGGGGGAAGAAAGAGAAATGGATGACCCTGACAGAGCTTGTCAGACTGGATCCACCAAAGCAGGGAATCCTTGAAAGCCCATGAA
The DNA here is from genome assembly GCF_019279795.1 of Protopterus annectens. Taxonomy (NCBI): domain Eukaryota; kingdom Metazoa; phylum Chordata; order Ceratodontiformes; family Protopteridae; genus Protopterus; species Protopterus annectens. Next base: position 1,972,755,398 of record NC_056728.1, read on the forward strand.
ATCTTTGTAGGATGCTTTAATGGATGCAGAAGCATCAACCATTGTACCGACAGAGTCCAATGGAGAATTCTCATCTGAAAGCAAGCCAAGGTTAATAGTATGATCACTGCAGCCATCGAACCCATGGCTTGAAGAACCAGTCTCACAGGAGGATCGTGATAGTCTAGAAAAAGAAGTTATGTACCTACCATAACGTTGCATGTTAGTTGTCTTCGTCTCGCCTTCTTTCTTGCTGGTTGGGATCGGAGCCGATCCTCGGCTCCGACTCGTCCATCTTCTATAGCTCGAGAGCTGTTTACTGGCTTGAGGCTACCCCTTATCCCATGATGCCTAGCACTAGCTACCCAAATCTCTCTTGAAATAGCTAACCCTAGCCATAGCTAGAGAATGAACCTCTACAAACACAAAGTTGAGCACCCTTGTCATACTCTCTAAGTCAGTAGAGGAAACAACCAGAGAACACTCAGCCAGTGAAACTTGAACTCCTCTCGGTCAAATAGGACAGGCGGATGGAGGGTGGGATGCAAGAAAGAAGGCGAGATGAAGACAACTACCATGGAACGTTATGGTAGATACATAACTTGTCTATCTCGATTTCATTCTTGCTGGTTGGGACAGCATCCCTAGCACCTATAATCCTGGGTGGCTCACTGGAACAGACTTTTCAGAACAGTGGAACCAAAGTTAGCTCTGCTCCTGGAGATCATATCTAGCTTGTAATGAGAAATAAAGGTATGAGGGTTTGCCCATGTAACAGCTGCACAGATAGAGTCCATGGGCAACCTAGACTGGAAGGCTACAGAGGTGGCCAAAGCCCTAGTAGAATGACCTTTTGGTTTGATAGGTAACTTTTTGTTTCTCAGTTGATAAATGAAGGTAATAATGTGAGACAACCACCTAGATAAGGTCACTTTGGAAACTGGGAGACCTTGTTTGCCCAGAGCATAGGAAAGGAATAGTTGGTCTGACTTCCTTATATCCTTCGTCCTATGCAGGTAAAAACGCAATTGTCTATGCATGTCCAATTGATGTAATTTGTATTCTGCCTTGTTGGTGTGGTTAGGAAAAAACACAGGTAGGTCTATAGATTGGTTTAAATTGTTTTCTGAGCAGACTTTCAGAAGGAAAGAGGGATTAGTCCTCAGAGCAACCCTGTCCTTCTGAAAAACTAAGTATGGAGGACGGATACACAGTGCCTGAAGTTCAGAAACACGTCTGGCTGAAGTAATAGCTACCAGAAAGAGTTTTCCAAGATAGAAACTTAATGGAGCAGGACGCTGCGGGTTCAAAAGGGGGCATAATTAAGGAGGTTAGTACCAAATTTAGGTCCCAAGGAGGAGGGGGATCTCTCACTGGGGGTCTAAGGAGAGTAGTCCCACTTAGAAAAGCTTTACATAGCTTATGAGACATAATGTTTGCATTAGACAACCCAACATGAAAGTTTGAAATGGCCGCTAATTGAACCCTGATTGTAGCAGAAGCGGACCCAGAATGAAAAAGTTCTGCTAGGAACTTCAAGATTTCGTGGACTGGGGTTGAAAAGGGATCTAAGTTCCTAGCCTCTGCCCAACAAGAAAAACGTTTCCATTTGCTACCATAAGTCCTTCTAGTGGCAGACTTGTGAGAGGAGATAATAATTTCACGTACTGCCGGGGAAATGCTGGGATGCCTGGCTAAGGTTGGAAGTGGAGCAATCAAGCTGTGAGCTGGAATGTTTGAAGGGATTGATGCAGCCCGCCTGACTGATGAATCAGAAGGTCTGGAATCGGATCCAGAGTCCAAGGCTGCTCGAGAAGGTGATGGTGCAGGAAATAGAACCATATCTGTCGAGGCCAGTAGGGGGCAATGATCATTCTGCAACCCAATGACATTGCTTTCTGTATGAGTTTTGGTATCAGAGGAAGCAGAGGGAAGGCATAAAGAAGTCCCTGAGGCCAATTGTGGACTAGTGCATCTCTGTGGGGAGTGACCAAGAAGCGGGAGAAGGGAGAAATAGTTGCTGCATTTGCTGTTGAAGGGGGTGGCAAAAAGGTCGCAGCGAGGCTGTCCCCATTTGTGGAAGATCAGATCCACAACTACCAGGTTCAGAGACCACTCATGAGGCATGAGAATAGCTCTGCCGAGCCTGTCCACTATGATGTTGGACCTCCCAGGGATGTGCGTCGCAATCAGAAATCGCTGGGAGGAAATCGCCCACTGCCAGAGTCTGAGTGCTTCTCGACATAGGGGGTAGGACCTGGTTCCGCCTTGCTTGTTGATGTACCACACCACTAACATGCTGTCCGTTTGAATTGCAATGTTCCCAGAAGGAAGACAGTCCTGAAGAGCTTGCAACGCTAAGAGCACGGCTCTCATTTCTAAGATGTTTATATGCAGATGGTACTTGTGAGGCTGCCAAGTGCCTTGGACTGTCCTGCCCTGAAAATGCCCCCCCCCACCCAATCAGGGAGGCGTCTGTGGTCACTGTGGCAACCGGAGGAGGCTGAATGAAGGGTCTGCCCTGAGACACTAGTGGGGAGACCATCCACCAGGAAAGGTGCCTTTTGCATGCTTCTGTAATCATGATCATGTGAGACATGGACAGCTGTTGGAAAGACCACTGTGTGAACAGAAGCCTCTGAAGGCTTCTCATGTGAAAGCAGGCCAGAGGAATTAGAAGAACTGCTGCTGCCATGGAACCCAGAGTTTGAAGGACGAACCTGACTTGGATCCTTTTGCTCTGCATTAGAATTTGTACTTGTTGGCGAATTAGCAATACTCTGTCTGGCAGAAGTCTTGCGGACATGTTCCTTGTGTCTAAGTCTGCTCCTATATAGGTGATAGATTGACAGGGCAACAAGGCAGATTTTTCAAAGTTTACTGTGATGCCTAGCTGGGAGCAGATTGAGATTGTGTAGTCCCTGGCCTGCAGAAGTTGATGCCTGGTAGAAGCAGTGAGGAGCCAGTCGTCTATATATGGAAACACCTGGAATCCTTGATGTCTCAGGTGAGCCGTGACCACTGCCATACATTTGGTGAACACCCTGGGGGCTGTGGTGAGACCAAAGGGCAGAGCTTTGAACTGGTAATGACTGGCTCCCAGCTGGAAGCGAAGGAATCTCCTGGAGCACCTGTCCATTTTGATGTGATAGTACACATCCTGAAGATCTATGGAGCACATCCAATTGTCCTGACCCAGAAAGGGTAGAATGGACTGTAGCGTGACCATCAGAAACTGTGTTCTTTGAACAGACTTGTTTAGTCTGCTGAGATCCAGAATCGGTCTCCAGTCCCCTGTCTTTTTTGGTACCAAAAAGAACCTTGAGTAAGTTCCGGATCCATGTTGGTCTGCTGGGACTTCCTGGATGACTCTTTTTTTCTAGCAGTTTTGAAACTTCTATGACGGCTTGGTCCCTCAGATTGGGTGGAACATCTGGAAGGGATTTGCTTGACGGTAAGGGGGGTTGAGAGAAAGGTATTTTGTAACCTCCAGATATAACTGACTGTACCCATTTGTCTTTCGTTAAACCTTGCCAGGCTTTTGGGTACAGTGAAAGTCTTCCTCCGACTGCCTCCAGAGGCGGGCAACCCTTCAGGGATGCTGGAATGGCTTCTCAGAGAAGGATTCTCTGCTGCCCTGGTTCTGCGGACCCCCTCTATCACGAGGGTGGTGTCTGTTGTTGTTGTTTCCACCTCTGCCCCTAGAGGAAAAATTGCTACGTGTGTCAGGCGAGGCTCCCTGGGATTTTCAGAACCACATTTTTCCACTCTTCTGACCCTTGGGGTATGGTCTGGAAGGAATGGAAAAATGGACTCCCATGGCAGAGAGAGTCTTGCCTTCTTCCTCACATCTAGTCAAAGTGTCTTTCACCTGTGGTCCAAAAAGGAAGGAACCATCAAAGGGGTGTTGGTGAATGATGCCCTAAAGGGTTTGGCAAAATTACACAGCCGCATCCATGCATGTCTCCTAAGGGCCACGTCTGTACCTGCGGCTCTACTCGCACCATCGGCTGCATAGGAAATGAGCCTCATGGAGGAGTTGACTACAGAATTAAGGGCCGCCAGCTGGGAAGCCACTTTAGCTTGAGCCCCTTCAGCTGATGGATCTTGAAGGGTATCTCTGAGCTCTTTAAGGCAATCCCTTTGAAGCCAGATAAAATGGCATAAGTAATTCAGTGACCTCATAGAAAAGGTCGCTGAAGCAAACATTCCCTTCCCATAGCTATTCATAGTCCTAGACTCCTTGTTAGGATGGACAGATGAAGAAGTTTCCGCTAACTCTTTTTTAGTGACCGCTGCTACCACTATGGCATCCACAGGAACACCTTTGGTAAGGAACTGCTTATCAAGGGGTGCAATGATAAACTTGCCTGGTCTCCTCGGGGTTGGTTCCACTGTATCCAGTGCTGACCAAGCCTTTTGAGCC